>NC_143403.1:42699195-43018264 GCF_052110815.1 Crocodylus siamensis | reverse complement strand
TTCTCATTATCATTTAGAGTCCAGATGCATTGAACATGGGGCATTGTGCCACTGAGTTGTGGTTAGAAGTGAAGCCATCAGTAGGTTTCCTACCCGGGAGAGTCTGGCATTTCACTTTAATTGCCCATTAAGAGTGAAAATCTGTTTTACTGCTCCACAGCCATAGAGTGGTAGTCTCCAACATATTGCCCTCGAGCATTCCAGTATTGCTTGCAGCCGGAGGATGCTAAATAACTGAAACTGAAGTTGAAAGAAAAAGAAAAGTACTTTTTTACTTGCTCAGTGCTGTTGCTCAAGCAATAGCAAAATGCAGGGGTCGCTGCCATGTAGCAAAGATGATGCACTTTGTTTAGGTTACCAGGAGCTAACCTGCTCTCTGCCCTTACTTTGGACAGACTTCTTAGAAATGAACTTTCTCTCTCTGTTCTTTTGCTGCGTCCACATGGTTAAGGCTGTTTCTTTGTCATGGCAAGTATATTTTCTTTTGTATTTCAGACTTGCTAGCAATGTGGAGCTTGGTCAGTTTTGAGTGGTGAGATGTTCCAGTTGCACAAGTGTAATTTACCTTGATATTGTATGGGGCAGCTTCTTGAATGGAAAATGTCCCTTGGGTGGGAATTCAGTAGTTTAACTGTGCATCATTCTCTGCATGGGGTGGGAGGGTGGTAATTCCAAGACCCTCTAACCAGGAAGCTCTGGCTTTTAGTCCCAGAACAAGCACTTGTACAGCCCAATCAGAATCCCCACTCTTGGCTTCAGTCAATGCCCAGTGCTTCTGAGGAAGGGAGGAAAAAAAGAAAACAGACGTCTGAAGCAACAGGAATGGAAAAAAGTTCCTTCCTGACCTCATGTAGCAAACAGCAAAACCAGAAGTATGGGGAAAAAACAGACACCCTCCATTCTGGGGACAGAAAGCATAACTTCATACATCGCACCCTTTGACTGGACAGACGATCTCCTTTTTCTGTATCCCCTTCATAAACTCATCCCAGTTCTTTTAATCTTCTTTCATAACTAAACCAGTTGTGGAGCTATGCTTCATTCTGTTAAACTATGGGCATTTTTATACATGCTCTGGGGGTGAAGGATCTTGAAGCTGCTCTAATTAAAAAGGATCTCATGAATCAGCATCCCCATGCTTCAAAATAGTGGTGAGGGTGCTTTAACTAAAGCTCGTTGAATGAGGTTTAGTTAAAGCACCCCATCACCATTTTGAAGCGTGGGGCCACTGATATGCAAGACACAGAGGCTGCTGGAGGTGTGCTAATTAGTCTGCTCTGATGCATTATAATTACAGTGCATTGGAACAGCCTCTCCACATGTCTATAGGTACCCTATGGCTTTTGTAACTTAATTTCAAGCTGTTTTTAATTTCAATTAATTTAGAATCATAGAGTGTCTTTATATGTGCTCTGGGGTGCAAGTGGGACATTTTCATTAGAGCGGCTCTTGGGAGCCACCTTAATTAAAACACGCCCAACATCTCATGTACTGAGCATCCTTTGTTTCAAAATGGTGGAGGGGGTGCTTTAAGTAAAGCTCATTTGCCGAGCTTTAGTTAAGTCACACCTGCCACCATTTTGAAATATGGGGACCCTGAATACACATGACTCCAAGGCTACTGGAGTGATCCAATTCGAACGCTCCAGCAGATTCAATTAATTGAGTCTGCTCCAATGCATTCTAAATTGAACGCCTCAGAACAGGTGTTGGGTACATGTTTAGGTTCCCATAGAATCACAGAAAATGAGGGTTAGGAGGGACCTCAGGAAGTCATCCAATCCAACCCCCTTCTCAAAGCAGGACCATCCCCAATTGTATCATCCCTGCCAATGCTTTGTCTAGCCAGATATTAAAAACCCCTGAGGATGGAGATTGTACAACGTCCCTGAGTAGGCTGTTCACTACTTTACTACCTTCCTAGTGAGAAAACTCTTCTTAATAGCTAACCTAAACTTCCCTTGCTGCAAATTGAAACCATTGCTCCTTGTTCTGCCATCTACCACCACTAAGAACAGTGTGGCTCCATCCTCTTTGGAACCCCCCTTCAGGTAGTTGAAGGCTGCTATTAAATCCTGACTCAGTCTTCTCTTCTCCAGGCTAAATAAGCCCAGTTCCCTCAGCTTCTTCTCAGAAGTCATGTTCTCCAGCCTTCTAACTATTTGCCCTCCACTGGTCTCTCTCCAAATTGTTCACATTCTTTCTATAGTGGGATGTCCAAAACTGGATACAGTACTCCAGATGTGGCCTCACCATTACCAAATAGAGAGGAAGAATCATTTTCCTCCATCTTCTGGTAATACTCCTACTAATGCAAGCCAGTATGCTATTAGCCTTCTTTGCAACAATGGCACATTGTTGGCTCATATTCAGCTTATTGTCCACTGTAACCCCCCAAGTCCTTTTCCACAGAGCTGCTGCTTAGCCAGTCAGACCCTATCCTGTACCAATGCATGCGATTCTTTTGTCCTTTGTGCAGGACTTTGCACTTGTCTTTATTGAACCTCATGAGATATATTTTAGTCCAATCCTCCAATGTATGTAGGTCACTTTGAATCCTAGCCCTACCATCCATTGTATCTACTACTACTCCCCCCTCCCCCCTCCCTCCTCCCCCCCTGCTTTGTGCCATCTGCAAATGTTCTGTGTGCAGAACCCATCCCATCTTACAGGTCATTGATGAAGATACTGAACAAAACCAGGCCCAGGATCAACCCCTGGGGCACTCCCCTTGATATCAGCTGAAAACTAGATACCAAGCCATTGATTACTACCACCTGAATCCAATGATCCATACAGTTTTCTAGCCACCTTACTGTCCATTCATCCAATCTGTAATTCCTTAGCTTGTTTGCAGTGATGTTGTGGAAGTCCCTATCAAAAACTTTGCAAAAGTCAAGGTATATCATGTCCACGGCTTTTCCTGTATCCACAGACCCAGTCATCTCATCATTGAAGGCGATCAGCTTGGTCAGGCATTATTTGCCCTTTGTGAATCTATGCTGACTGTTCCTAATCACCTTTTCCTTCAAGAACTTAGAAACAGGTTCCTTGAGGACCTGCTCCATGGACTAAGGTGAGGCTGACAGGTCTGTAGTTCCCTGCATCCTCCTTATTTCCTTTCTTAAAGATGGGAACTATATTTCCCTTTTTCAGTCATCTGGGACCTCGCCTGACCACCATGAGTTTTCAAAGATAATGCCTTGCAGGTTTGCAGTCCCATTGACTAACTCCCTCAGCACCCTTGGGTTCACAGTGTCCAGCCCCATAGACTTGTACATGTCCAACTTTTCTAAATAATTCCTAACTTGTTCTTTCATGACTGCTGGCTGCTCACCTTCTTCACATACTCTGCTGCCAGGTGCAGTAGTCTGGGAGCTGACCTATCCTGTGAAGACTGAAGTGAAAAAGGCATTGTGTACTTCAGCCTTTTCCATATCATCTGTCACTAGTTAGCCTCCCCCGTTTACTAAAAGACCCACACTTTCCCTGATCTTCCTCTTGTTGCCAACATACTTGTAGAAACCTTTCTTGCTACCCTTTACATACTTTGCTAGCTGCAACTCCAATTGTGCTTTGGCTGTCTTGATTTCATCCTGGCATGCCTGAGCAATACTCTTATATTCCTACCTAGTAGTTTGTCCAAGTTTCCACTTTCTATAAGCTTCCTTTTTTGTGTTTTAACTTACTGAAAAGATCCCCGCCAAACCAAGCTGGTCTTCTGCCATACTTGATAGTCTTCCTGTGCATCTGGATAGTTTGTTCATTCACCCTCAGTAAGGTTTCTTTAAAATACAGTGAGCTCTCCTGGACTCCTTTCCCCCTTCAACTGGCCTTTCAGGGGATCCTGACCATCAGTTCCCTGAATGAGTCGAAGTCTGCTATTCTGAAGTCCAGGGTCCTTACTCTGCTGCTCTCCTTCCTTCCTTTCCTCAGGAACAGGAACTCAACCATCTAATGGTTGCTGCGTCCCAAGTTGCCATGCACTACTACATTCCCCACCAGTTCTTCCCTGTTCGAACAGCAGGTCAAGAAGAGCACAGCCCATAGTTGGCCTCTCAACTTGGATCAGGAAGCTGCTCCCAACTCTCTCCAAAAACTCCTGGATTGCCTGTGAAGTGCTGTATTGCCCTCTCAGCACATGCCAGGGTGATTGATGTCTGCCATGAGAACCAGGGCCTGTGATTTGGAAACTTCCACTAGCTGTTTGAAGAAAACCTCGTCCTCCTGGTCTGGTGGTCTATAGCACACACCCACCATGACACCACCCTTGCTGTACTCCCTTCTAACCCTAACCCAGAGACTTTTAACAAGCCAATTTCCAGTTTCATACTGGAGCTCTGAGCAATCAGTGAGCTCTTTTACATAAAGTGCAACTTCTCCTCTTCTTCCCTGCCCGTCCTTCCTAAACAGTTTATATCTGTCTGTGGTAGTACTGTGCCCTAGGGGCAGTCTCCCCCAGGCTCTGGGGGCACACAGTGTTCATGGCCTGTTTCAGTCTGCTTGGGGCTCAGGCTCTGGCCCTCTCATCTGGACCATACCCCTTTCTCCCTCTCGGGGCTCAAGCCCTAGCCCTCTTGACTGGAGTGCAGTCATGTACAGACATCTGAGCTAACTAGCCAGTTGCCCTTCTTTCTCAGGAAGAATGAGAATGCCTCCCCTGTTGCCCCTTCATGTCACCTACTTCCCCAGTTACTTCAGGGCTTTGGTCTCTATCCCTCAGCCAACCTAGTTTAAAGCCCCCCGCACTAGGTTAGTGAGCCTGTCTGCAAATATGCTCTTCCCTCTCTTCATCAAGTGAATCCCATCTCTTCCTAGCAGTCCTCCTTCAAGGAACAACATCCCATGGTTGAAGAAGCCAAAGTCTGGTGGTGTCATGTGGTCTCTAGTTAAACAAGAAACTTAAGTATTGATTTAGCTGCTGAGTTTCAGCTACCTGTGCTGAATTGCTAGGCTGGTTACACTTAATTAAAGAAAGAATTACCTTAAAGGCTGTCCTTGAAAGAGTAGAGTGGGGTGGCAAACTAACCTGTGAACTGTTTGTAAACTTCCCTTTGTGTCTGGTCACTCAGGGAGTCTTCTTTTATACTCTCCTGGGCCTGAGCTGGCTCCACTTCCTTGTTAGGGCTTTTCGTAATTTCATAACATCATAGTGCTTAGGGTCGGAAGGGACCTAAACAGATCATCAGGTCTGACCCCCTGCCCCGGACAGGAACAAGTGCTGGGGTCATATCACCCCAGCCAAATATCTGTCCAGCCTCCTCTTGAAGACCCCCAGAGTAGGAGAAAGCACCACATCCCTTGGGAGGCCATTCCAGAGCCTGGCAGCCCTAACTGTAAAGTAATGTCTCCTGATATCAAGCCTGAACCTTCTCTTTGACAGTTTGTAGCTGTCATTCCTAGTAACACCGGGTGGTGCCCGGAGGAACAGAGCCTCCCCCAGTTTCCCCCCCTGGTCCCCCCCTGGTGAGTTTGTAAATGGCCACCAGATCCTCTCTCAGCCTTCCCTTGTAGAGCCTGAATAGGTTCAGGCCTTTTAGCCTGTCTTTGTAGGGCCTACCCTGCTGCCCCCTGACCATGCGAGTGACCCTTCTCTGGACCCTGTCAGTGCTAGCCACATCCCTCTTGAAGTGCGGTGCCCAGAACTGGACACAGTACTCCAACTGCGGCCTGACTAACGCTGCATAGAGGGGAAGGATCACCTCCCTGGACCTGCTTGTGATGCATCTGTAGATGCACAACAAGGTGTGGTTAGCCTTACTGATCACTTCCTCACATTGGTGGCTCATGTTCATCCTGGAGTCAACAGTGACTCCAAGATCCCTTTCTGCCACCGTGTTGACAAGAAGGGTGTTCCCCAGCCTGTAGATGTGTTGCTGGTTCCTTCTCCCTAGATGCAGCGCGTTGCACTTGTCCACATTGAATTCCATCCTATTCTCATCTGCCCACCTCTGTAACCTGTCTAGATCTAGCTGGATTCTGTCCCTCCCCTCCAGCGTGCCCACCTCGCCCCACAGCTTGGTGTTGTCAGCGAATATGGACAGCGTGCTTTCCACACCCACATCCAGATCACTGATAAAGATGTTGAACAGCACAGGCCCCAGGACCGACCCCTGGGGGACTCCATTGCCCACATCCCTCCAAGTCAAAAACGATCTGTCCATCACCACCCTCTGAGTGGGACCATCTAGCCAATTTGGCACCCATCTGACTGTGTAGGTATCAATGTCACAGTCACCTAGTTGTTGTTTTTTTAAGAGAATGTGGTGGGAAACAGTGTCAAAGGCCTTCTTAAAGTCCAGGAAGACAACCTCCACCTCAGTGCCCTCGTCCAGGGACTTCGTGACCTGGTCATAAAAGAAAACCAGATTAGGTAGGAAAGATCTGCCCTCAATGAACCCATGTTGGTTGCCCCTGAACATTACCTTCCCTGATGGGCCCTTGTATATGTGCTCCTTGATAATTTTCTCAAAGGTCTTCCCAAGGACTGAGGTAAGACTAACTGACCTATAGTTACCCAGGTCCTCTTTTCTCCTCTTCTTGTAAATGGGGACCACATTGGCCCTTTTTCAATCCTCTGGTACCTGGCCAGAGCCCCACGAGTGCTCATAAAGCCATGCCTGGGGGCCCGCTATGACCCCTGCCAATTCCCTCAGCACTCTTGGGTGGAGAGCATCTGGACCTACTGATTTAAACATGTCCAGCCCCTCCAAAAGTTCCCTAACTAGGTCATTCCTGACCCTAGGCATGGCGGTGCCTCCCCCGAGTCTGTCTGTAATGCTAGTGGGAGGAATGTCCCAGTCCCTGTTCAGGAATATGGAGGCATTAAAGAAGTCAGCTTTTTTGTTTGCTGCAATCACCAAATTGCCAAGCCTGTCCTGTAGGGGCCCCACATTGCCCATTGTCTTCTTCTTACTCCCTATGTATTTGAAAAAGGACTTTTTGTTATCCCTACTTCTGGTCGCTAGCCCTAGCTCCATCTCTGCCTTGGCCTTCCTACCAGCCTCCCTGCAGTCCCGAGCAACAGAGGTGTAATTCTTCTTGGTGATAGCCCCTTGCTTCCACTGATTGTATGCCTCCTTTTTTGCCCTCAGGCATCCCTGGATGCCTTTGCCAAGGCATGGAGGCTTTTTAGCATTCCTGCCCCCCTCGGTGCGCATTGGGATTGACTCACTTTGAGCTCAGAGGATTGTCTCCTTGAGGAACAACCACCTGTCTTGGACTCCCATCTCACTGAAGCTCTGAGACCCCAATGCCTCTCCTACTAATCTTCTTAGCTCATTGAAGTTGGCCCTCCTGAATTCAAGGACTTTTGCCTTACTGCTTACTTTCACCATCCTGTGCTGGATAGTAAATTCTAGCAGGTGATGATCACTGTCACTGTCGAGTACCCACAGACCCCTCCTGTGGCAAGGACCAAGTCCAGCAAGGCATTTCCGCTGGTGGGACTATGCACCTCCTGGGTTAGGTGGAGGTCCTGTATCCCGGCTAGGAACCTACGTGAGCAGTTGGACCTGGCAGTAATCACTTAGCAAGCAGACTTCTAGCTGCTCAAAGCACAGGCACAAATACACGATCAACCAAATAAACACTCACCAAGCCAAGCATGAGGGCCATTTTTACATGTGCAAGTGCCATAGCACCAGGTGCTTTGAAAAGTGCTCAGCGCTGCAACACTTGCAGTTGTATAAGCAGTGAAATGCACGTCAGCACGAAGAAAATGGCAGTGCATTTTTAAACTAAAACACCTCAGAAGTGCTTTAGGTCAAAAGCACACCACCACCACCATTTTCTCTGTGCTGATGTGCATTGTGACACTTAAACAACTGTACGTAGTGCAGCACCATACACATCACCTCACATGTGGGGCAGACTTGATTAATTGAGACTGCGAAGAAGCGACGAATCTCTGGCACATCACCAAACGAAAAGGTATGTGTATAAATGCCTATAGACCAGCCTGGCTCACTTACCTTCCAGAAGCAGTATCTGTTGCCTGGCTCCTCTTTCACTTCCCCCCAGAAAACTGCTTGCAAGTTGCCATGTTTGCTGCCTACTTTCACTCACTCTGAAAGTGGGACACAGAAGTTCTAGATACCTCCCCACCAGCTCAGAGTGGATCTGAACCTATATTTCCCTTATCCCAGCAAAGGGCTCTAACCACCAAGCCATTCATTGGCTAATAACTGAAATCACTGGAATTAAGAGCATTGACAATGTTTACTACCAGTTTAATTAAATCACTATGCCACCTTTAGTTAAACCAGAGCAAGTTGCATTGTAGACAAGGCTTTAATTATGGAATACCCTACTGTCTCTCCATTCAGGTATATTAGCCCCTAAATTCTCCTTTAGCAATATGAGGAACAACTCAGTGAAGAGAGAATGATTTCCTAGAACTGGGACAAGACTACAGCTTGCTCTAATGACAAATGCAAACTAAGCAAGCAACTTTGGTTAATACATTTGGAAGGAAGTTTGGGACATACTTAAACAGTGGAGTTGCTTTTGTCTTTTTCTTAGAACTGGAGATATGTCTTGGCTAACTGGAAAAGGCTCTTAACATGTGGAACAACTGCTTTCTACTGACGCTGCATTTGCCAGAGAGAAGACGGGCAATCTGGAGGTTCTTCTGCAAAATACAAATCAAGTCAGCCGAGCCACTATCTTTCATACTTATGAGACTTCGAGAAATCTTGTGTCTTTCATTGAATAGTTATTTTCCCAACAATCTCCTTTGTACATACAGGGTGTGTCTACACGTGTGCTTTAATGTGTAGTAGTTTGTTCTACTGCACATTAAAGTGTCACAGCAAAAACAGTGCTAATATGCTGATGCGCAGTAGAATTAGTCTACTGCACATTAAGTATCACCAAAAAGGTGTTTGCTTTTGCTACTGTGCATTAGAGTAGCCTAATGTGCCTTTATGTAGTATCTCATATTAGAGGTACTAAATTTAATGCACAGTACCGAAAGCGCATTAATGAATGTGTAGATGTATCCATTAACAGCCAGTGGTTGTGAAGCCTGCCCTTGGGCTCTCCATGTTTTAAAAATCCTACAGAAGTAGAAGATGGAAACAGAGAAAGCTGCTTGCACTGGCATTTACAAACTTGAGAAAGAATACTATTGAAATCTCGTCATGAATTCTTCTCACTTCAGGGGTATGACAAAAGCTGGCTGTAAACTACCTGCATTTTGTTCTGGTGGGAGGTGAACTGGGAAAATCAAGGCAACTAATTATTCTGGGAAGCATTTTAAATGGATCCACTCACTAAACATCCATTCAGCTTATAAACAATGCAGTGCCTTTCACCTCATATTTCTATGTAAACCCTTAACCCCATTATTCCCACCCACAATCCCACCTTTACCCACATGCACCCAGTTGCATTTCCTGTGCAGCCACTTCCATGCTCCCAATGCACCATGAGCATCTAGCTACACTCTCCCTTCATTCCACACTCAGACTCATATCCACACACATGCTCTCACTCATACCCTGTCACTTTCCAGCCTGTGCCAGCCCTGAACACCCTACCATGCCCTCATGTTATGGTCCAGCACTTACACAGACTCCCAGTTGCATATCTGCACCCCCACAAACACATACTGTGCATCCAGTGTCAGCCTTACCCCCAACTAACCACATCAGCACCCTTACAACTACATCCTGACCCTCAGGCATTGGCCCATACAACCTGATCTCTCATGTATTCCAGATTCATATGTACTAGACCTATGTAACCTAGTTTTTGTTGTTGTTGTTGATGATGATGATCCTTTGAATTTGAAGATGAACATGACATCACTGGTTGGTTTGGTTTCTGTGAGTAAGTGAGCGGGTGATCAGGCCAATTTGTACATTAAACTCTGTGGCACACTGAGAAAGAGATGTCACTTTGAGTTGCTTGATCAACAGTGGATGTGCTGCTGTTGTTAGATTTATGCTGTTTGTGCTTCTGCTCTGCCTCAGCAGATCTCCTCCACTTACAGACTGTAGCTCCAGTATGGGTGTGGCTTTTCCAAGCAGAATGATCACGAGCCAGATCTTTCCAAGACTTTGGGTCAATGTTGAAACATTTCAAGGATGACTTGAGGGAGTCCTTGATATGTTTCTTGTGGCCTTCTTGAGAGTGCTTTCCCTCCTTTAGCTCGCCATAGAACAGTGGTCACCAATCTGGGGGTTGCAATTGACCAGTAAATCCCCAAGTATCTTTAGGTCGATCCTGGGCTGGGGGGGCAACTGGGCATATGTGCATGCGCACACCCACTGCCCCCAGCCCCAGCAGGTCAGTCTGTGGGGGAGGGAAGGGATGGGGATCAGATTGAGACCTCCATGGTGAGGGACTGACCTGCAGCTCAGCCAGGAGCAGGGGAAGATAAGTAGGGCCCCAGCCCCATTGCGTGGTGGGAGGATTGGAACTCCAGGGGGGCTCTCCAGGGGCACAGGGGGCTCCTTCCCCATCTTGGTGCAGGTGGCAGAGGTGCAGTGGCAGAAGCCCCCACCACATACCGCTAGGTGGCGGGGAGTCCCAGACCTGGCTAGGCTAGGGCCTGACGCCATGTTCCTTCAGCTGCCGGGCAGGCATGGCTCAGCCTAGCGGCGGCAGAGAACAAACCAGGCTCCAGCCCGGCTGGGTCTGGGACTCTCCACCACCCAGGAGCATGTAGAGGGAGGGGCTTCTGCTGCTGGGCACAGCCCAGCAAGGCCTTGGGAGCCCATTGCTGCCTACCGGTGCTCCAGGTGCAGCAGCAGCCACCTGGTCCTGAAGCACAGGGTAGCAGGTGCATGGGTCTCTGGAGTACAGGTTTGGGGGGCATGGGCTCCTGAGGCCTCTGCCGAACTGTGCCCAATGGTGGAACCCGCCGCCCCCTCCCCCCCAGTGCACCCCTGGGTGGCAGAGAGTCCCTGACTAGGCTGGGCCGTGGCCTGACTCCAGTTCTCTACCGTTGCTGGGCTGGGGGTGGGGCAGGGGGGGGGGTACAGTAGATCCTGGGGTGCGCTTTACTTCCAAAAAGTGATCTTCACCATAAAAAGGTTGGAGACCACTGCCATAGAAGATCTTCTTTGACAATAACTCATCTGATATCCTGTGGTTCAGACAGAAGTGCAGCTCCCCGCTGTAACTGAAAACACTTTGCAGGAAGTGTTCTGAGTTACGATGATCTCTTGGAACAAACAGAAGTTCACTGTTTGTTCCGGGGGAAGGGGATTCCAGCTGCTGGTTGCAAGCCTGCAGCTGGTTTCCCCTGGGAACACCCCTGCTCCCTGCTAGGCTGCAAAGTTTTCAGAATGACAGAAGGGAAAGGGAGTGGAGGGAGCTCATTCTAGGGCAGGAGTCGGCAACCCCTGGCACGCAGGCTATTAGTGGCATGCAGAGACGTTTTCCCTGGAACACCAGGAGGTGTGCAAGAACATTGTTTTAAAAAAAAATTTTTTTTAACTTGCTGCTCTGAACTCTCCAGAGTAGCCACAGGTCCCATCACTATGGCAGGCACTGGGGGCAGAGTCAGGAGAACACAGGCAGGGATGCTGTCTGTGTTTTTCTGCCCCCTCCCCCTGTCCCTGGGCTGAGCCCTCCAGCCCAGCCTGGCCCTTGAAGGCACCCAGCAGGTGGGCAAGCCCAGGCTGCTGCAGCTGCCAGAGGGGAGGAGTGGGCACATTCAGATACCCAGCCCACTCACAGCCAGCCCAGCCACAGGCAGGTAAGTTTCTTTCAAGCTCCTTTATTTATTACTGCCTGGGCTTGCCAGCGGGAGGGAGGGAGGGAGGCAGATTGAGACCCCCACAGTGCAGGAGGGAGTAGGGTAGGGGCAGGGTGAATTATTTACGCCTCCCCCTGCCCTACTCCCTCCTGCACTGTGGGGATTGTCTCGTGACCCAGCCCAGCCAGGGCCCCATTCACCATGAATCTGGCCCCAGCTGGGCCAGGTCATGGGACAGTTGGAGCCCAGCAGCTCATCCAGGGTGTGGGCAGTCATCTCCCACTGCTGCACACACCGCGGAGGAGCCAGGGGAGGGGGGCATGTTCCCTGCCCCGCTTGGCTCCCCCATGCCGTGCCCCTGGATGAGCCGTTGGGCTGTGACTGCCCCATGACCCGCCCAGCCAGGGCCCCATTCACCATGGATGTGGCCCTGCCCAGGCCAGGTCGGGTCATAGGACAATCGGAGCCCAGCGACTCCTCAAGAAGCATGGTGCAGGAGAGCCAAGGGGGGACGTGGGCCCCCAAGCTTTGCATGGTGTGAGGGCACTGCAACTGTGAGCTGGGCTCCACCTCTGCACCTTGCTGCCACCGCTGTTTTAAAAGTGGCACGGCGCAGTGCCATTTGCCTCACTGCCCAGCCTGCCCAGTGGCAGAACGCACATGGCACTGCGCCCAGGAGCCCAGCACCTTGGCTCCCGGGTGCCACACCTCTGAAGGAGCCATTGGGCTGCGTCGGGCTCTTCCTGGGGGTGATCTGGGGCAGGCATGGGGATGCTGGGGGCTCCGGCCCCTCTGACCCGGCTGTGCAGCTGAGGCTGGCACCGCTCCAGCCTGTGGCTCCGGAGCCCCCTGGGTGATGTCAGGCTAGGGCTGGTGCGGGACTGTGGGGGGGGGGGGCAGTTCACAGGGAACACCGGCGCTGGGCAGCAACCCCAAGCATGGGAGAAGGAGCAGCCCCAATCTCTTCACCTATGCCTAGGGCTCAGGCAGACGAACATACGCAACTGGTAGGGGTGCACGTGCCCCCCTGACAGGGCTGGTGCCCCCCCAACGGCTGACACTAATGCTGTTGGTAGAGCTGGTGCCCCCCCGACAGGGCTGCCACCGTCAGCGGCTTCTGCAGGTGCCCCCCGTCAGATTCAGGAAGCACCAGTCACTCATGCAGATGGATGCCCTCTCCCACCAGGGTGCTGAGCACTGGGGCTGGATGCTCAGGGAGAAGCAGGCTTGGGGGAAGGCACTGTGGGCAGGCCGGCCTGGCCAGGCCTTTGGGAAGGCAGGGGCTGGGCAAGAAGTGGGGCTGCCTCGGGGCTCAGTGGGCTTGGGCTGTAGTGGGTGGGGGCACCCAGCGGTGCCCAAGGTGGGGCCCAGCCTTGTCTGACCTGCGCAGCTCCACAGGGATAGGGCACAGCTGGCCTGCCCATGGGGGGATGCTGCCTGACCAGGGCAGGATGCTAGGCTTGCGGAGGGCTTCAGGCTCAGTCTCCCTGCGCACCAAGCACAGCGCGAGCAGGGCAGAGCTGCCCCAGTGCAAGGGCCTGGCCATGGGAGCTCCTGGGAACAGCCTCAGGAGCTGACCCAGCCTGCCTGCCACCCACAGCTCCCCTCAATGGGCCAGGGCTGGGCCAGGCCCTGCGCAGGGCTGCTGGCTGAAGGCTCCTGGCCCCAAGCCTGCAATGGCTGTTCTCAGAGCCTGTGGCTTTTGGCTTGTTTTCTTTTTTCTCTCTCCCCTCTTTTTTGTCTCCTTTCTCTTCCCTTTCTCACTCTCTCTCTTTCTCACTCTCATCACAACATCCATCTTTAAGAAAATCTGGTATTTACTGTAAAAAAGTAACATTTATGATTATTAACTATATTAATATGCAGTACTGCCATGTACCTACTCCCCCCCACGTTTCTGGCACTCCGGCACCTTCCAAGGTAGACATTGTGGGGATTTTGGTACTCTGACTGAAAAACGTTGCCTATCCCTATTCTAGGGGTTCCCCAGCCTGCACTGGAGGGTGGGGTAGGTGACTTGGAGGGCCCCCCCCTACCTGGGGGGGGGGCTCCAGTACACCCACCCCACCCTCCATCAGGGGCTGAAAAACCTCTGAAGAACTCACTCTGGAAGAATTCATTTATCCCTCAGGGAAGTTCGGAGAACTACTACCATTTCTGTGAACTTCCCTGTGTCCTCACCGAAGCATGGATGGGTTCCAACACAACCCAGACTTTAATTCCTACCTCCCAGTCATGAAGGCAAAGACCAAAGAAGTGCAGTGCTTGAAAGTGGTGTCAATATTGTGGGGAGGGAATTGGGCAAAAACACCTGTGGGAGCACAGGCAATGACTATAAAATGAGCGTGTCCAGAGCCAAAAGGACTGGGTTCCTAAAGCTTCTTGCAATGTATAATGTGACCATTTGACTAATGAGTCTGGCCACATTTTCACCAGTTTTGTGGTGGTGCAACATCACTGCTTTAATGTAGTTAAATGAGATCAGAACAAGCCCTATGAGCTCTTTAAAGTCTCAGTCATAATTACCAATGGTGTGAAATTATCTCGCCTGAATATTTTAGCATCCCAGAACTAGTGTAATTAGACCATTCTGCCTGAAATAAATCCATTTGTGATCTTATCCTTTAGCTCTTCATTCAATTTAGTCTTGTAACTTCACATATCTGTTACTTACATTATACTACTGATATCCTGTGAAAACCAGGGCAAAGTAGCTACTGAATAAATATTTCTGACTTTTCTTTGTTGTCTACTATTTATTCTGTTTGTAATCCTTGGTAGCCCTGTGTCTTGTGTTTTGGCTTCTTGCTTTCTAAATGCTTTTCATCAAACTTATCCAACCTGTTTTACAATTATATGTACTGTCATACTGGGACGAGCTGTATTAGTGTTCTGTATCTGACCAGTATCCAGGGAAAGGTACAGGGATCTTTATCATAGGGATTTAAAAATAAACTACCCTTGAAAGAAATGTCCTCCTAAGGCCCATTGCTTAGTATTAATTAAAGGGGAAAGGTTACCTTTCATATTATTTCTCTTATCTGACAGAACCAGGAATTTCCTCTCTCTCTCTCTCCACTCCATTTTTGAATACTGATAAATCATTTGAATCAATTACGAGTTATATAAAACAATTATTAGCTCAGAAGGTAAAATGGTTACCTTTTCATAATTCTGTATATTTCTATCAAGCTCCCACTTAATTCCTGTTTACTATATTTACCCAAATACAAGATAACCTTCCATTCAAGATGACCTCCTAATAACTAAATTCCATACACAGGACATCTATAAATATATTATAATTTTCCATGTATGAAATTTAATAATTGGAGAATCATCTTAAATTTGTTCCCCCACTACTGTGGGTGTTGGAGGGAGAGGTGATGGGGCAGTAATGGGGCAGGCAGTGTGGGGGCTGACAGTGGGGGAGGCAGTACAGGGGCACATGGTACAGCAGGTGGTAGGGCATGGGGTAGGGCAGGCAGTGGAGGGAACAGTGGGGAAGAAGCAGTAGAGGGGAGGTGGTAGGGAGCAGGCAGGGTGGAGGCATTGGGACAGGGAATGAGAGTCAGGCAGCTTGCCCCATCCTGCCTGTCCCACTCCTGACTCCTGCATTGTGCCTGTGCTCCCGGAAGCTTCAGGCTGCCTCATTCCCCCCCTCTCTGCCCCCTCTTTCTTCTTCCATGCCTCTTTTGCCCCCTGCAGGCTCAGGTCCCTGCCCCCGCTCCTTCCCATCTCCCTTCCTGAAGTCTCCCCCTCCCCAAAATCATCCCCTCCCTTAGTTTTGCCCCATGCTAGCAGGCTCTATTCCTGCTACAGCCTGGGGTATGGAGCATGACTCCAGCCCAGGTCTATAGCAGTGGCATGAAGCCAGCCACTATTGCTATAGGGCTGAGCTGGAGCACCTGCTACGTGCTACGTGCTCCGTACTCCAGGCTGCAGCAAGGATTGAGCCTGCTGATGCAAAACAGGGTTAAGTAAAAGTACAGGGGAGGGGGGAGCAACAGAAGTGGGGAGACTGAGGGCTATGAGACAGAAGTGACTGGGTATTAGGCCTGTGCGAGTCAGCAGCAAGCTGATCCAGCTTCGAATCCGGCTGCCTCAGATGGCTGCAATCTGATCTGGAGCCCCGGACCGGGTTTCTGCCTTGATCCGGCTCTGAAGCTTCGAAGCCGCCTTGGAGATCTGGCCATAGCGTATAATGGGGGAACCGATGAAAAATCTATAACTTTGTTGTTTTTTGTCAGATTTGGATGAAACTTGCAAGCACTGCAGCACTGGGTGCTTTGAAAATTTCCTGGCACTGCAACTCTTGCAGTTGTATAAGCAGCAAAATAAGCGTCAGCACTGAGAAAATGACTGCAGCACACTTTTGAAGTAAGACATATAAAAGGTGCTTTAGTTCAAAAGCACACCACCACCATTTTCCGTGTGTTGACGCTCATTTCACCACTTATATAACTGCACGTGGCACAATGCAGTTCACATCAGCTAATGTGTGGAACAGACTCAATTAACTGAGTCTGCTCCAAAGCAGAGGATCTCCAGTGCATCGCAGGACAAAAAAAGTATGTGTGTAAATGTCCATTGGATTTATGGCACAATATAACCTGCCTGCCATCTGATAATCTCAGGTAACCGTCTGCATTTTAATAGCTATATTCTATCACCAGTTCGAATTCCCTCTTCCCCCCAACCTGTCTTACACCTATTGTCTCTCAGGGCCTCTGAGCCTCACTGCCATTCATTTGCATTTTCACAGACCTATATGTTGTGTACTGGCTTCCATTTTACTCAGAAGAGCACATATAAAAACAATAGAGGAGCCTGTGCCTGAAGAAGAGTATTTGTACCTGAAAGCTTGCAAAAAACAATTTTTCCAACTATTTAATTGGTTTAATAAATGATATCACATTTACCCAAAGAACCTTGTCTGTCAGTGTTAATATAAGCACATTAAGGTATGTGGCCCCCCCCAATCTTTGCATGGGTAAGCGTGGGCCACAGCTGCGACCTGGGCTCAGCCTCTGCTCCTTGCATCTGCGCCTCACCACCACTGCTTTGAAAGTGGCGGGTGCCACCATGTGCCTCGCTGTCTGGCCTGCCCAGTGGCAAGACGCACATGGTGGCACCCGCCACTTGCGAAGTGGCAGCAGTGAGACATGGAGCAGAGGCTGAGCCCAGGTCACAGCTGCAGCCTGCCCTCACCCATGCAAAGATCAAGGGACCATGTGCCCTCTCCCCCTTGGCTGCCCGGTGCCACGCCCCTGGAGGAGCTGCCAGGCTCTTCCTGGGGACGACGCGGGGCAGCACAGGGCGGGTGCAGGGTCCTGGGGGCTCCATCCCCTCCAGTGTGGTGGTGCAGCTGAGGCTGGCCCCACTCTGGCCCCTGGCTCTAGGCCCCCTGCCTGGTGCAGGGAGGCAGCTGAGGTGGGGGAGCCAGGGCCAGGGCTGGGAGGCATCTGGGGCTGGTTCAGGGGCTGGGGCTGGTGCAGCTATGAGGCTGCTGGGGCCATGGCCAGGGCAGCATCTGGGTCTTGCGTGGTCAGGGCTGGGAGGTGGTCGGGGTGGTCCTGTGCAGCGCGGTGCCAGGCTATACCACTCCCCCGCTTGGCCCTTTCCCCTCCCCACTCAGACTTTCCCATGGGGGTGGTGTGCGCATATGTGCACGTGCATGCTCAGCCCCGCTTCCTCCTTGTTTTTTTTTTCTTCCTCCGCCTATGACTAACACAGAGCCACAGAAATGCTCACCATGAGGATCAGAATGCCCAAAAATCAGAAAGCCAAAAGGACAGAATAGAAGGACAAGGTAAAAAAAAAAGACAAGATTGCATGGTTTCTCAGAGGAAAACACCACAAACCATGTGTAAACAAACAAGAATTAACAGTTCTAAAGCCGGTGCTTTGGGACCTGGGAATAACAAACCCAGGACTGGTGGTACACACACCTCAGAGGTATACACACTAATATATTGAGGAACTAAACAGGTTGCAAGGCCAGCGCCTGTACCATGACACAGACTCGGTGATATTTGTGAACCACAAAGGAGACTGGAATCCTCCACTAGGTGATTATTTAGGCAAGCTCACAATCAAGATCCCCCCAGATGAACACATCATAAAGTATGTGTCAGCAGACCCGAAAACCTACAGGTACAAACTGTCAGAAGGAAAGGACTGCTTGAAGGTGGTCCCTGAACGTGGCCAACTGTGAAAATGTCAACTATGAAACTGAGAGATCCCATTCTAGATTATGGGGTAAACCCTGACACAGGCACCCCCTAAAACAATGCAATACAACTGCTATTTATTGTTAGGAACAAAGAGAGGTGGATGCTAGAAACCAAGACCCTTAAGAAAATGCAGAAAGTCATTTATGATAAGCGAGCCCTCACAGAAAACTTTTAACAGCCTCCCCTATGATTTTTTAACATAGATGTGCTCCAGAAGCACCCCTTTTCTGTGATTCTTGTAGGGCCTAGCAACCATGGTAAAGTTACTTTTGTAACCCGGTTACAAACTTTTGTAAGTAACCCAGAGGGGAGCAAGTATGCGCTCCTCTCTGCAAATAGAAGGGATGGGTGGCCAGGCAGGAGTGCTGCAAGAGAGCTATGCAATACCAGCTTGTTCCCTCTGTTCTCTATAGAGTCAAACCAGGACAAAAATAGTTTAACTATACACAGGTTTATTAATATACATATACACAAAACCCAAAAAGTGATATTAATAAATATATACAATATATACACTTTACATATAAGGCTACATTGTATAATTGGCGACTAGGAAATGATACCACCACCAATGGCCTTGAATCCAGCACAGGTAAGTAAGTGATCTGAAACAGGTAAGCACAGGTAAGTCCAAATAACCAACAATTAACTACAGGTGACTAGCAAAACAATACTGGCAAACCATGGGGTGGAGTATCAGCAAGGGATTCAACAAGACAGGTAAATATATATACAATATACAACAGTTAAACAACAACTCACATTAGAAATAACAAAATATAAGGCGCTACCTACAAAATACGAGGTGCTTGCCTGCACATCCTTCAGTGTATCAGCATTGCTGCAAGTACTGGAGACTCCCCTTTGATGCTAAGAGCCTTGGCACTGCCCCAAGAAAAGGGAAAAGGAAGGGGCCCCAGAACCTCTCAGCCCTTCGTGGGCTTGCTGGAGAGCCTTTCCCCACAGGGCCCTCGGCTAGAGCCCCTTCCAGGGGCTTCCTCCCCTGTGGGAACCCTTTCCCCAATAACTCACAGCTCCAGTGGGTGATGTGGGCTCCTTGTCACCGCAGCTGGGGTTTCTTTCGGCTGATGCAGACGCAGGCCTTTGGCTCCTGCAGGGCCTCCAATTCCCTCACAGCCTTGTGCCCCACTTCAGGCACCGAGGGCTCTGCCTGCTGCTCACAGCCGGGGGCTCAGGCTGCCTTCTGCAGCTCCAAGGCCCAGGTCCCACCTGGGACTAGCCACACGCCGAGCATGCATGTGAGTCCTGGCTGTGTGCCAGGAAATGGTCGACCTGAGTCTCCTCCAGTGGCTCCCAGGCTCGGGGTCCCGCTGGGATGCACTGTGCCACGCTGCCAGCTCTAGGTTCCCAGCTTCACACCGGGGTTGTGGACCTGAGGTGCCTTGTGCAGGTCCCAGGGTCTGGGGCTCCGTGCACCGCTGCGTGCACCCAAGCTGCATCACACAGCTCCCCCCGTCTCACCCCATGTGCTGCACTATGTGCTGACTGGGGCTGAAACTATCCACTGCTTTTGTCCGGTGAGTGGCGTCTTCAGGGGCTGTCCAGGGCAACAGCATCCCCCCGCCTGGCTGCTCTTCCCCAGCTCTTTTTAGCCCTGCTTTCTCCTCCTTCCCTCAATGCACCTGCCCGTGTGTCAGGCATGCTGTTTTTTATCCCCTCCAGAGGCTCCACCCAGACTGTAAATGAACCAGTCAGGGAGAATTGGAGCCAGTCTACAGTCAGGTCTGGACTCTTCACCTCGCCCTGGGTAGGGGCAGGGCCAGCCCCTCCCCAAATGTTACCCGATTGGTGGGAACAGTCCACCAATCGGAATCAAGCTTCTACGAGCCTGGCATGCCGGGCGATGGCCAACAAGCCCACCACACTTTATAAAAAAACATTTTAGATAATGCTGACAGAATGTTGTCTGTTTTGCCTGAGAGTACCTTGCGGTCTTGTAGCTGCTGGCAACCTTTGTATAAAGAAATTATTTGTAAATATCCTTTTATCAAATTTGTGGAGGGACTGCCAGTCAGTCTTCATGATGACCACTTGCTTCCTCCAAACAAAGTGAATATGGTTGTGGTGGATGATTTGATGGACTCTGCTCGTGAAAGTTGTGAAACAGAGAAAGACTTTGCCAAGTACAGGCAGTCCTCAGACTTACAACACACTTGTTCCTGAAAACTGTGTCATAAGTAAAAAAGTCATAACTCGGAACCCATTTTCCCACAGGAACAATGTTACAGATTGGGGATCGGTTCCTTTATGACACTCAATACAGCTGTGTCCAGCTTGTAAGTCTGTTGTGGTAGAAGGGGAGGGGGCAGCTCAATGCCCGAGCAGCAAAGGAGGGATAGGGGCTGGGGCAAGTGCTGCCCAGCCAGGGCAGGGGGCATGGGGCAAAGGTGCAGCTAATGCAGGGGGCACAGGGATGGGGGGCAGGTGGCTCCTGCTGCTGTGCCCCGCTGGTCCAGGAGGTCCCCAGATCTGCACAGGGTGGGCAGGGCCAGGGCTGCACCACACTGCAGTCTGGGCGGGCGCAGTGGAGCAGGGGGGCGTGAGACAAAGGTATGGCTTGCTCTGGGCGAGTGCAGCAGTGCTGGGAGCAGGGGCTATGCCCCCCAACCGTGCCCTCCTGGACCAGCGGCACACAGTGGCAGGAGCCACCCCCCTACCCCTGTGCCCCCCAGATGAGCTGTACCTTCATCCTGTGTCCCTTCCCCTTGCCCCAGCTGCACAGTGCTTGCCCCAGCCCCAATCCCTCCTTTGCTGCTGGGGCATTGAGCTGTCTGCTCCCCTTCCACCACAACAGACTTAGCAGCTGGATGCAGCTGTATCAATCATCAAAAAGTTAAAATCTACTTTGGAACCTCAAAACGGTGTCCATTTATAAAAGTCGTAAGTGTCATTTGTCAGAACTCGACACACCGTAAGTTGAGGATTGCCTGTATGTACATGTGAGGCATCTTAGCATCGTGTATATAGATCAGAATGTTTTCTGTCAGGGGAACAAGAGTCACACCATCACCCTCAACACCAAATACATAGCGTTTTAAAATCACAGGGATAAGCTATAGGTGGTGTCCCTGGTAACACAGATGTACCCTGGTAAGATAGATGTACCCAGGCGAGGCCCAGTTCTTTCTAGAAGCTTTTGAGGATGCCACTAACAAATGTTATGGGTATCTGATGGTCGACACTTCTACCCCAGAGACTTTTAGATTAAGAACTTAGCTTCTCCCTTCCAACCAGCTGGTGGCTTACACTTCGCAAAAAGCGGTGGGTGGAAATAGAAAGAGATAATGTAGCAAGGGGCTCTTTCTTAGCTTCTGAGCCTGCAGCATTCAAACATGCCTAACTTCATGCAGAGCAATTGGTTGCTCTAAAAACTGCTTGTTCAATCCTCCCCCCAGAAGAGGAAAGCTATACTCTGCTCAGCCTCTGATGATTTTGTAGCAGCCATTTTAGAAACTGCTCTGAACACTAGGGCTGTGCAAAACAGCACTGTTCCATTCAACTTGAGTTTTGAGGTTTCGACAGAACAGCGTTTTGTTTCGAATTTCATTTCAATTCAAAACAGCTGTTCCATTTCGCTTTGTCAAAACAGTGATGTTGTTTCAATGCTGTTTCAACCATTCGCTATAATGGGGAAGCTCAAAACACCCTCTCTCATCTGGCAGGCAGATGGGGCCCCGCAACCCCAGGAAGGCTGTGGGCTCTGTGCCAGTCCTCCCGGGGCTGTGAGCCCCTGAACTGCCTGCCAGATGAGGGAGGGAAGTTGGGTGCTGCTGCCTGGGACCAGGGAGCTGGGGAAGAGAACTGAGCCCAATCGCTCAGTTTCCCTCCCCAGTGCTACAATGGGCTGGGGAAAGGAACTCAGCCCAGCTGAGCTGAGTTCCTTTCCCCAGCCTGATCTTAGGGCTGGGGAGGGGAACTGAACAATTGGGCTCAGTTCCCTTCTCCAGCCCAATTGCAGCACTGGGGAGGGGAACTGAGCCTGGGCTCAGTTTCCTTCCCCTACATTGTGATCGACTTCCCACAGCCCGCTGCAGGAGGCAGGGAGAGCCAGGGCTGTGCTCCAGGCTGAGCCACGTGTGGCTGTGGAGCCACTGGGAGCGCAGCCCTGGTTTTCCCATCTCCCACCGCGTGGCTGCTGGCTGCTTCAAAACTTGGAACGTTTCAAAACATTTCGACTAGCCTCATTTTGTTTTGAGGCTATTTCAAAGCCCTTCATTTCGATTCAATTTTCCTGTCTCGAGCTCAAAATGAGTCGAAACAGTGTCGAATCAAAACAGCCAGTGAAATTTCACACAGCCGTACTGAACGCCTTAAAAGGAAACATCCCTTTGACACCTCACCAAATTCATGTGCTGAAAGAGACAGAATCTGTGTGGGGGAGGTGCTTGTACCCTCAGGAGGCCTCAAGTGCCTCTACACCAATACTCATAGTATGGGGAACAAGCAGGAGGAACTGTGCCTCCTGATTGTGAGTAAGAATCCAAACTTAGTAGGGCTCACAGAAACCTGGTGGGACCCTACCCATGACTGGGCAGCGCGCATTCGGGGATACACACTGTATAGAAGGGACAGGACAGAGAGGAAGGGAGGGGGGGGGTCGCACTCTATGTCAAAGAGCAACTCACATCATCAAGGATTAGCTTTGGATTAGAGGAGGGTCGGGTGGAGACACTGTGGGTCAAATTACAAGGGGGGGCAAGGCAAAAGGAACTTTACGGTGGGTGTCTACTACAGATCACCCAACCTGGGGGAAGAGCTGGACCGGGACTTCTCTGATCCGCTTATGGAGGTGGTCAGGTCAAGGGATGTCATTGTCATGGGTGACCTAAACTACTCAGACATTTGCTGGGAGGAGCGGACAGCCAGGTCTGACCACTCACGTAGGTTCCTGGCTGTATTACAGGACCTTCACCTTATCCAGGAGGTGCACAGCCCCATGAGGGGTAACGCCTTGCTGGACCTGGTCCTGGTCACTGGGGATGACCTGGTGAGGCGACTGCAGGTCCTTGACCACCTGGGCAATAGCGATCATCACCTGCTGGATTTCACTATCCAGTGCAGGGTGTCAAGGGGCTATAGCAAGACTAAAGCCCTTGACTTCAGAAGGGCCAACTTCAATGAGCTTAGGAGATTAGTGGGGGAGGCACTGACGGCCCAGAAGGTAGAGGAGATGGGAGTCCATGAGGGATGGTCATATATTAAGGGGGCAATCCTCCAGGCCCAAAGGATAACAGTCCCTGAGAGAAGCAAGGGAGATAAGAGTGCTCAGAAACCCCCTTGGCTCAGCAAGGGCATTCAGCAATACCTGAGGACTAAAAGGGGGGTTGTACAGCCAGTGGAAGGGAGGGGCTATCACCAAGAAGGAGTACTCCTCCTCGGCCTGGGAGTGTAGGAGGGCCATTAGGAAGGCCAAAGCACAGCTGGACCTCAGGCTAGCGCCCAGGATTAAGGACAACAAAAAGTCCTTTTTCAAGTACATTGGGAGCAAGAAGGGGGCACCAGGCAATGTAGGGCCCCTGCAAGACTCAAATGGTAACCTTGTGGCTATACCAGATGAGAAAGCCAATTATTTTTAACAGTTTCTTTGCCTCTGTTTTCTTGAACAGGGACCGGGACATCCCTCCTACCATAGGCAGGGACAATCTTGGGGATAGCTCTGTCAGGCCTTGGGTCAGTGCAGATGTAGTTTGGGATCTTCTGGAAGGGCTGGACATTTTTAAATCTCCAGGTCCAGATGCCCTCCACCCAAGGGTGTTGAGGGAGCTGGCAGGGGTCATCGCAGAGCCCTTGGCTCGGCTGTATGAGCACTCGTGGTCATCTGGCCAGGTGCCGGGTGATTGGAAACTAGCTAATGTGGTCCCCATTTTTAAAAAGGGGAGGAAGGAGAACCCAAGTAACTATAGGCCCATAAGCCTCACTTCGGTGCTTGGGAAGATCTTGGAGAAAATCATCAAGGAGCACATCTGTGGAGGGCCAGCAGGGGAGACTCATGCCCATGCCCATGCTCGGGCAATCAGCATGGGTTCATCAAAGGCAGGTCCTGCCTGACCAACCTGGTTGCCTTTTATTACCAGGTGACTAAATCCTTGGATGGTGGTGTCACCGTGGACATAGTCTTTCTAGACTTTAAGAAGGCCTTTGACACCATCTCTCACCCCATTCTCATTAATAAATTAAGCAACTGTGGTATTGATGCCTGCCCAGTTGGATGGGTAAAACTTGGCTGATGGGGCGCACCCAAAGAGTAGTGGTAGATGGTTCATACTCAACCTGGTGAGATGTGAGCAGTGGGGTACCCCAGGGCTCAGTCCCTGGGCACACACTGTTTAACATCTTCATCAACGACTTGGACGAGGGGGTGAAAAGCACGTTGTCCAAGTTTCCTGATGATATAAGATGTGGGGTGAGGTGGGCACACTTGAAGACAGAGAGAGAGGTTGCAACAAGATTTAGACAGACTACAAAAGTGGGCAGATGAGAATAGGATGGGGTCCAAAATAGACAAATGCAGGGTGCTGCACCTTGGGAGAGGGAATCCACAGCATACATACAGGCTGGGGAGTTCCCCTCTTGAAAGCACAGAGGCGGAAAGGGATCTTGGAGTCATTATTGACTCCAAGATGAACATGAGCCGCCAATGCCAGACCGCAGCCAGCAAGGCCAGCCATACCTTGTCATGCATCCAAAGATGCATCTCAAGCTGGTCCACAGAGGTGATACACCCCCTCTATGCGACTTTAGTCAGGCTGCAGTTGGAGTACTGCGTTCAGTACTGGGTGCTGCACTTTAAAAAGGATGTGGCCAGCCTGGAGAGGGTTCAGAGGAGGGCCACCCGCTTGGTGAGAGGGCAGCAGGACAGGCCCTATGAGGAGACACTGAGGGACCTGAACCTGTTCAGCCTCAGCAAGAGGAGGCTGAGGGGGGACCTGGTGGCTGCCGACAAACTCATCAGGGGAGATCAACAGCAAACAGGAACAGCCCTTTTCTCCCCAGCACCACCTGGGGTGATGAGGAACAATGGTAATAAGCTGATAGAGAATAGGTTTAGGTTAGAGATCAGAAGGCAATATTTTATAATTAGGGTGGCCAGAATCTGGAACCAACTTCCCAGGGAAGTGGTCCTTGCCCCTACCTTGGGCAAATTCAAGAGGCGGTTCGATGATCACCTGTCTGGGGTCTTGTGAACCCAGCATTCATTCCTGCCTGTGGCAGGGGGTCAGGCTAGATGATCTGTTCAGGTCCCTCCTGACCCTAGCTACTATGAAACTATGAATCATAAAAAATCCCAAGTAACAAAAAACTGTCTTGTTAAAAAAAAAAAGAAAAAGAAATGGCTAGTGAAACAGTCTGATGGATTTATTGGACCCCTGTTAAGTTTTGCTATCTCTCTGATCATAGGACTTTTGACTAAGCAGCGATGAAGTATGTGGAAGAAATGCACCTGGTGCCCAATCACCAGCTGGAGCAATTAAGGGCCCCCCTACCACCTCAGAAAAGTGAACTGAGGCAACCCACTTATTGGATGCTGAAATGAAGGACATTCTCCAAAGGCAGGGTTAAGCCAAAAACAATAAAGCTAAATTTTATGCTGCCATGCTTCAAAAATACCTGACACACGTGAAGCAGCATGACCTGAAGAGCGGAAAATTAGCCCTATTTATGCCTGAACAGAATCCCATAGAAATGGCAAAACCCCTAGAAACCCCAATGAATCCTGACCTCGTAATTCAGGAAGTGTTGGATAACATGGGTGCCCAATACAGGAAAAATGCTAAAGTGTTGCTCAGCAAACTGAGTTAGCACAAGCATATTTCTTCTTGCGATGATCAAAGGAGGGCTGTGTACAAAAGGATGCTCGTCAGGGGTTCTAACACGCTCGACTTAGTCGGGGGGTGGGGGGCCTTGACTCATGCTGCTTCTTGTAAATGTCCACCTAAAGGTTGGGACATCTTCATGAGAATCATGGTGGAGCTCAACATACCATCTTCTGTTATGGGCAATGCTGCAAATCGGGATCATCTGGAACACCTGAAAGCATCTACTGTGGATGAAGAAACACCAGCCTCACCACTTAAGAAGTGAAAGATTGTCTCAAGAAGCAAGTGGATCACTGCGTAAAGTTTTTACACTTGCAATAAACTATTCTATTCTGCTTCAAAATTTTGTCTATACAACAGTTTGTTTTTTTAAGTGGTATGGGGTAAAAGAAAAACAAACATATCAATTTATCTTTTTTAATAAAACCCAAACAGTGGGGTGCTTTATTTAATTAACATGCTTGTGGAAGTTCTTGTAAGAAACGCGTCTGGGCATGTTGAAACTTGTTTTCAGCAGGTTCAGCTATGTGGAAAGTTTTATATTTACTTTTTACAAACTGCATCACCATGAGATCATTTTGTACTAAATTACCAGAATACAACTGTAAAACCTGTTCATATGTTAGCCCTTTGCTATGGTGGTGCAGGAAAAACAATGGTATCCACAGGAAACAGAGTGAGGGTTGTATAACTGTTTCATCTGAAAAGTGTTGCTGGTAGCATTCTTGTTTGAAAAAAACATACTACTTTGAGGAAAGCAAGCACTGTCTGGGGAGTGGCTGCACAAATCAAAAAACTCCCCATGGTGCCACTCCAACAGGCAACTGCCAGCCAGTGGTCTCCAGGCCGATTATGCAGGTGTGCTTTGGGCCTTCAAGACAGCTGAGCTTCAGGGAGCCAGTCACAAGGGAACATATCTAAGAAAGCCTCTTTGGTGTACAGGTCTGTGGATAAAGCCCAGGAGGGCTGTTCAGTGTCCATCTTCATACAGTCAAACAGGACATTTCTCCTCTGGTTCATCTTGCTAACATTGTCAAACACCCCCCACACAACCATGTTGACTGGTAGGTAAAGCACCTGCAAAGCGTATTTCCGCTTTCAGGTTCCTGGTTTTAATCAGTTGAAGGTTTCAGTCTGTGGGGGGCCTTGCTTGTGTGTTTGAAGGCATGTAAGTAGGGGTGGCTGGGAACTGGGATCTCTAGTGTTGTGGTTGGGAGGCCAAAGGGTGGCTTGGCTGGCTTGGTAACAGGGCATAGGACCTGGAGTTGGAGATCAGGTGAATTCTCTGGAGTTACCTTTACCTAGATGCTAGAAGCCAGCTGTGTTGTCCCCTGAAGCTGACGTAGCCCTTCCCCATGCTCTGTCTGTGATCCTCAAAGCTCTCTAGTCTCAAAGTCATTTTGCTTCCCTTTTTCTGAGGTTTCCTGGTTCTGCCTTACTTTTCTCTTGGTCTCTTTTCCCCATTCCCATCCTCCTCTGATACTTCCTCCTGTTTCTTCATGCTCTCCTCCTACTCCTGTTCTGTTCTGGGATAGTTCTCCCTCTCGGCTATCCCTAACAGTCCTCCTTTCTGTTGTTCCATTTTCCTTCCTCCCCTTTCTTCCTCCCCAGTCCTGTGTTGCTTCTCTTCCTGGTCTCCAGTCTTCTAGGTCTGTCTTTTTTCCCCCCAGTCTCTTCTGCCCTGCTCTGTCAGCCCCTGGACCTATCATACATCTCCTTTTGGTTGTTGGTCCCTGGCTTGGAAATCCCCAGTTTTCCCTTTCTCTTTCTCTCGTGTTTCTCCTGTTCCTTTCCAGTTGTGCACTTGTGCTGCATGTTGCAGTCCCATCCCACCTCACCACTTGGCTCCCAAGTTGACTCCTTAGTTTGTGTTTTCTGGTCCTGCCTCATGTCTGTTCTTGGCTTGAGTCCTGACTTATTCCCCCACCTCCCCTATATGTCCTTCAATTCCTAGTAGTTCCTGCTACATTTCCCCTCCTGGTATTTTGTCCACCAATCATTATACACTCCCTCCCCCCACTTCATTCCACTCTTTGAATTGTTATCTTGTCCTGCTTCACTTCTCCCTCATTTTTTATTTCCTTCAGGTCCCATTCTTCTGACTGGCACCTGGTACATCATCTCACTTGGCATATCATCCTTTTTTCCTGCTGCTCTTGCTCTCTTGGTCTACCATTTTGTTTCTTCTGGCTCCCTCTGTATCACATAGTTTGTCCTGCTTCCTCTCTTTCCCACTTCCCTGTTCTGTCATTCCCTTTAAGCCAGATCTTGTGGTTTGGCTGCTAGTTTCTCATTCCTCAGGCTGTGCCTTAGGTTGTGGGAGCTGCCGCAGCTAACTTGAGCACTAATCCTAAAGACTGGGGAGGGTTCCAGCCTATGTTGTTGGCTGGGGTTGGAAGGACTTGGCCAAGCTAAGTGAAGAACACAGTAGACAGGGCCCATGAGTACAGTGACACCAACAGTCCCTCCGCACATACTCTTGCTAGCTGCAGGACATGAGCAACCACCTGGCCTCAAGATCCCTGCCTACCTCAGCCCTCCACTCAGCTTGCCAGAGTCCTTCCAGCCCCAACCATAAACACAGCCTGAAACCCTCGCCAGTCTTGAGCACTAGCACTAGGTCCCACGAGTTCTAGATTTTTGCATTTCTTTTTGTCTCAGACCAACATGGCTACCAAATGCATCCCCACAATACATCATTAACACCCAACAAGAACAGGGTTGATGACAGTTCTTGGGAATCTTTTTAACGTATTCAAAAGAAGAGGGAATAAAACTTAAAGAAGAGGCTCGCTCTCACCTGTTGCTTTTGGAGCCACAGAACTTCACACGCAATTGTGACCTGCTTCTCAAGGAGTGACGTATGAGAATGTTTCAAATGTTATATGTGTACACACCCTATGGCGATCACTTTGCACATCTAGGGAAGGGGAAGGATTCCCCCGCAACCCAACTAGTGCCCCTCATTCCTGACCCACAGCGCCCTCCGCCCCTAACTCTGCTGGGACCCCTCACTCTGACACGCAGCTCCCCACTAGCCCCCAAGTGCTCCTCACTCCCCACCTGAAGTCCTGGTCCCACTGTGCACCCAGGCCCACCTGTGCACCCGGCCCCTGCACCCCTGTACTGAGTTGGGGTGGGGGATGGCTCCATGTAGGTCCTGATGCCTCCTGAGGAGCTGGGTTGTGATGGGGATGGAGTCCCAGTGCCCTCAGTGCTGAGACACCAGCACTGCCTGTGGCCTGCTGGGGGTGCTGCTGCTCTGTGTTGGGTAAGCCTAGGACCTAGCCCTATACCAGCCTCACCCTCTGGCTCCTAGTTCTGCCCTCTACCCCAGCCCCACAGCTCAGCTCTAGGTCATAGCCACACCCCCTGCAGTATCCCTGAGCTCTTGGCCACCTTAGCCATGCCCCTCCCCATGCTGGCCACAGCCACAAGCCTCAAGCTACGTTCTAGCCAGGCAGAGATACAGGCAAATGGAGATGGTCGATGAACTGACCAATGATTTCATGCTAAAATCCCAAGAAAAATTACTCCAAACACATTTCCTTAAATAATAAGTAAGACAGGGTGATTGTTCTCCGCCCACCTCCCTCTCTCACTTTCTTCCCACCCCTCCCCAACATAAAAACCTTTCCAAAGTAAAAACAACAAAAAAAGAAGTAAAAAGGGGAACATTCCTTTCTGTGACAGCCGTGCACAGCCACTGGGCGGCAGCAAGTTTCCACAGTTAAAACAGAAGAAATGTGGCACAACACTGAGGAGTTCAGAGTCTGCAGCCACCAAGGGCTGGGATTCATGAAGTGGAGACTTGGAAACAGAAAACCTTTTTCCATGTCTGACACCTATTGTATCGATCCCTCTGCGGAGATTTTGGACATCCAGGCTCACCTGTACATTTTGTCTCCTTCAGCACAGCTCACTCCTAGATTTCATGCCATCCCAACTGCTCTGGTATCCCAAAGCTGTTTCCTGCCAGGGCCCCAGTGTCAGATTCTAATGCACATTGTGCCCAATTGTCTCTAGACAGGGACAGAGCTCAGCACCTTTGCAGCCCACACAGCCCTTGTGGGAACCAACATGGCAGATCTGGGAGTGCTTCTCCTCTTGGCAGCTTGCTCAGGTGAGGGCAGGAGACAGACACTGGGGAAAACAGGGCCTTGGGGAAAGGAAGGAGGGTGCCAGGGTCTGCATTCAGACCTAGGATACAGGAATTCCCAACCAGGGGACTTTGCTTTCCAACTGCCAGCATTTTTGTTGAGGACCAGATATCCAAACCCTTCAGTCAAGATAAGGATCTCAACCTGAGTCTCTCTGTGCTTGGTTTTCTTGGGATAGGGATAGGTGTCCTTCCTCCATTATGGGACGGCTGTATAGATGAAAGAGTTAGTCAGACAAGAAGCTCAGACACCCCCAACAGGGAACAAAAGGAGAGACTTGGAAACAACTAGAAAAGATTGTAAAAAGGCAGAAATGAGAGTTAATTCCCTCTGTTCTTTTTTCTCTGCAGGACTCAGCTCCCAGATCCAGTCTGAAGCAGAAATCAGGAAGCCTGGGGAGTCCATAAAGCTGACCTGGAAAACCTCTAGTTACACATTTACTTGTCTTGGCATGAACTGGATCCAACAGGCTCCTGGGAAAGCACTGGAGTGGATAGGATGCATCCCTACCAGTACTGATGGTACTGGTTATGCTGAGGCATTAAAGGGCTGAATCACCATCACCAGGGACACCCCCGCAACCACAGCCTATCTTCAGTGGAGCAGCCTGAGAACTGATGACAGCCACTTGTTACTGTGCTAAGGACACAGTGAGTCAAACCCCTTCTAAAGTAAACTAAACTCCTTGAGGAAGCCTCCAGGTCTCCTGGTGACACTGGGACTCTTGGTCATCCCAGGGAGCACTCACCAGTCGAGCAGACCACAGGTCCTTTCCTCCTACGATCTTTGTAACAGAATGCCATCTTTGTCTGTACTTGACAAGCCCGTGAGGGCACCCCAGCATCTCCTATTCCATCTCACCGTCACTCTCCTGCCACATCTTGATGTTCCATGCTTCTTGAAGGGGAGGCTGCCCCAGGGTCTCCCCAGGTATGACCTATGCTCACACTCATAAAGGTAAGGAGCTCTTGCCTTAAGGGCTAATTGCACAATCCCACTTACCCTTAACATGCACCATGCCTCACAGGTGTTACTTGAGACTCTGTTGGAGGTCTCAGCCTACTCAGCTTCTACCCCCTTTTTCTTTAGCTAGGGCCACCAGCCCCACTAGACAGGGCCCAACTTTGAGGCTCTAGCTCTTTAATATGCTATTTATTGCAGGGCCCTTAGCCCTTGTCTATTGCACCTCTCTGGTGCTGGGCTTTCCAGCCCTTAGTGGCTCACACCCCTCTGGCACTGGGCTCTCCAACCCCTCTGTAACTGCGCCCTGTGGATGCTAATGAGGTCTCCACCTCCCCTACACCCTCAGTTACAAACCGCCGGTGTAAACTATAATAAAAATAGTAAGCCCCTGGGCTATAAAACAAAATTAAGGGGAGCATTTAGCCTTCTTACGTGCTTTCTTTTCATAGGGTCTCAGTCTCCACTGCCAGATGCTCCTATTTGTAGAGCAGCTGCAGCTCTGTTTGAAACTCGCTGAGGTCCACCATCCATCTCAATCTCATCTCCCACAACTTGTTCAGACCTGGGCTTATATACTTCTGGCCTTAGGCCCTCTCACAGTCACCTGATGTTTGCAGTCAGCTGACCAGCTTGTGGGGCTTGGCCCTTAATCCCTGCCCTGCTGGCAGGCTGTGCTTTGAAGATTCAGGTCTTAAAGGGGCCACAGTGCCTTCTGGTAACAGGGCTTGGGTTCCCTGTTACAGTCTTGGATGATGCAGGGTCCTTGGACCCAGGATAATTCAAAGGCAGTTTGACTCCAAGATACCCAGATCCCTTCTTCTTTTCAGATTCGTCTTCCTGTGGCTTAGGGGGAGCAAGTGGAGAAGCCCGACTGTTTGAGAAGGTGGTGTGACCAGGACAGAGTGTGTGGAATGAGGGCTGCGAGCAACTGTAGCAGGGAGCACCTGCCACGGGGTGGGCAAGGGGCCGATTTTCCCTGGACTTACCTTTTCCCTGGGCCCCTTCCCTGCCAGGGGTCCTCCCTCACCATTCTCCCCCTTACCCGAGGTTCCGGCACAGCTGTGGTCCTAGGCTGGGGGGGTGGCCCGGGTGGGCCCTGCTGTTGCAGGAGCCTGCTGGGCTTCCCCTGGGTCCTACTGCCCTTGGTTCCTGTCATTTTTTACAGGAACCAAGGAAAGATCAATATTAATTTTCTGAATTTTTTAGGGGTTCCATGGGATGGATAGAATGGCCTTGTGGGCCACATCTGGCCCACGGACCATATTTTGCCCACCTCTGATATACTGTATAAGCTGTTTAAAGTGATATTTGCAATGGAGAAGATGCCTACTGAATAGAGAGGGAGTGGATTTGTACTAATATTCAAGCAGAAAAGTGATGTCCAGAACTGTGGCAACTACTGGGGAGTCAAATTGATGTCTCACACCTTGAAAGCATGGGAAAGATTGGTGGAGAATCAGTTAAGGACTGAGGTAATCATTGGAGAAGGCCAGTATGGATTCATTCCATGGAAAAGTAAAGTGAATCCAGTTTTTGCAATAAGACAGATGAGAGATACAGGGAAGGTTATAAAGATAGTCATTTCATTTTTATTGATTTGGAGAAAGCTTATGATCATGTACCCAGGGGGGAAATATGGGACTGTCTGAGAGTTAAGGAGGTGCCAGAGAAATATGTATAGAAAAAGTACAATGAAAGTGAGGAGAGACAAAGAACTCTGAGGTGAAGGTGAGCAAGGATCAGCTTTGAGCCTGTTCCTGTTTGTGCTCATGATGGATGTGTTTACTGAATAAATAAGGAGATCACCCTGGAATATGATGTTTGTAGACAACATGGTCATTTGCACTGATAGTCTAAAGGAAGTGCAAGCTGTATTGGGCCAATGGATAAAAGTGCTAGAAAGACAGGAATGAAGATTAGTCAATCCAAAACATAATATATGAGCTGTGATTTCTCTGAGGTACCTGATGTTGGAAATGTGATAATTGATGAGAAACATACTCAAAAAGTTGACAAGTTCAAGTATCTGGGGTCAACTGTTCAGCAGAATGCAGAATTAGATGAAGTGAACCAGCAAATAACAGCACAGTAGAAAAACTGGAAATTGGCAACAGGAATATTATGTGACAGGAGACTATCAGTGAAACTGAAAGGGAAAGTCTACAAAATGTGTGCATTCAGTGCTATTGTAGAGAGTGGAGAAATGGCCACTGAAGAAAACTCAAGAAAAAAGACTGAATGTGATAGAGATGAGGATGTGCAATGGATGTGTGGAGTGATGAAGATTGATAAAGTGAGGAATCCTTATATCAGAGGATTGACAAAGATAGTGGAAGCATTTAAAAAAAATACAAGAGAAAAGAATGGCATGATAGAGGCATGTTCAAAGGATTGTGGAAGAATACATGGGAAAAGAAGTTACTAAAATGGCACTATCAGGGGAAAAGAAAAGAGGAAGACCGAAGATGAGATGGAGAGATATAGTGGAGGGACATGAGAGAGAAGGAGTTGGAAGAAGAAGACACGTATGACTGAAGAAGAAGAAGAAAATTGGGGCAATTTCAAAGGGTTAGAATACTGCCAGCATCCTTCTAGTAGTTAAAAAGAATAAAAGAACTGGCCAAGAAAATTATAGACCACTTAGCCCAACATGGATCTTGGGCAAAATAACAGAATTGTTAATTCAGGATTCAGTGAACAAAGAAATAGAAGCTAAAAATATAAATAATGGCCATTGGTATGGTGTCATGGAAAGTAGGTCTTGCCAAGCAAACCTGTTCTGACAAGGTTATAACTTTGGTTGATGAAGGCAGTTGTGTTGATACAATATATTTGAATTTCTTCAAAGTATTTGACTTAGTGCCACATGAGCTCTTGATTTCAAAATCCTCTCATTTTAAGGTACCAGAGGCATGCCACAGTCCAGAGACTGCGTGCCATCAGGGACTGCCAGCAGGAGATAGACTCCTACTGCCAGGCCCTTCTCCCCCGGGAGCCGCAAGGGAGAGCTCCATCTCTCTCCACGACTAAGGAGGACTCTGGGACCTCCTGCTCTGCCCAGTTAGGGGCATGGACCAAGGTGGTCAAGGGCCCCAAGGCCCGCCGCACCAAGGCCCCTCCCTCGTTGGAGCTTAGCAACAGGTTCGCACCTCTTGCAGCCCCAGCAGAGCCTGCTCAGTTGCCGGCTCCCGCAGGCAACCCAGGCTCAACCACAGCTACTGCCCCCGCTCTCCCCAAGTCAAAGCGAAAGGTGTTTGTTGTGGGAGACTCCATCCTGCGGGGGACCGAGGGGACAATCTGCCGCCCCAACCCCTTAGCCCGGGAAGTCTGCTGCTTCCCGGGGGCCCGCATCCGAGACATTGCAGAGAGGATCCCACAGCTCCTCCAGCCCACAGACCACTACCCCATGCTCCTTATTCACGTGGGCACCAAAGACACAGCTCGGAGCACCCCCAGCCAGGTCATAAGGCGCTACAGGGATTTGGGAGCGGGGCTTATGGGTCTGGGAGCTCAGGTGGTGTTTTCGTCGATCCTCCCAGTCTCGGGCTATGGGCTGAGGAGGGAGAGGAGGATCCACGCAGTGAACCAAAGACTGCGGAGCTGGTGTCATCGGGAAGGCTTTGGCTTCCATGACCACAGCCTGCTCTTTGGCGAAAGAGGCAGCGAGCTGCTGGGAAGAGATGACCTCCACCTCTCTCCCCTGGGGAGGAGGCTCTTCTCAGCCAGGCTGGCTGACCTGCTCCACCGGGCTTTAAACTAAGCCCGCTGGGGGATGGGGGGACTACTGCCACTGCTGGCCCGCTGAGCAACCCTTGCAAAGCCAGCAGACCAAGGCACTTAAGGGAGCCCACCCCTGCCCCATTCCTGGCACAATCTGTGGGCAAGGCAAGAGCCCCCAAAGGGACACTTGCCTGCCTGTACACTAATGCCAGGAGCCTGGGCAACAAGCAGGACGAGCTCGTCTTCCTGCTCAGAGCAAAGAAATATGATGTCATTGGGATAACGGAGACATGGTGGGACTCCACCCATGACCGGACCACGGGTATAGAGGGTTATACGCTGTACAGGAGGGATCGTGTTGACAAAAGCGCTGCTCGACCTGGTACTGGCTACGGGGGACGACCTAATCGGCGACCTAGTGATCGATGGGAAGCTGGGTGACAGCGACCACGAGCTGATCACCTTCACCATCCGCCGTAAAGCTGGCAAGTCAGTCAGCAACACAGAAGTCCTTGACTTCAGAAAAGCCAACTTTCACAAGCTCAAGAGGCTAGTCAGTCAGGCCCTCAGGGACCATGACCCCAGGGAGATGGGAGTTCAAGAAGAGTGGTTGCTTCTCAAGGAAGCGATCCTCAGTGCACAAGCTAAATCTATTCCAACACGGAGGAAAGGCAGCAAGAAGGCACAGCAGCCCCCCTGGCTCTCCAGGGACCTAGTGGACCTCCTGTGGCTAAAAAGGAAAGCCTACAAAGGATGGAGGACAGGATTCACCTCCAAGGAGGATTACTCCGCGCTGGTCCGGTCCTGCAGGGAGCAAACCAGGAAAGCCAAGGCTGCAACTGAACTCCAACTAGCTTCAGGCATCAAGGACAACAAAAAGTCCTTTTTCAGATATGTGGGGAGCCAGAGGAAAAGCAAGGGCAATGTTGGACCCCTGCTAAACCAGATGGGGCAACTGACAACTGACGCCCAGGAAAAAGCCAACCTATTAAATAGGTAATTTGTGTCAGTCTTTCATCAGTCCCATGGGACGCCCATGCCTGCTATGGAACAGGGAGATCCAGGTGATGGGGACCCCCTACCCTCCATAAATGCTGACCTCGTGAAGGAACACCTTGAGAAGCTGGATACCTTCAAGTCAGCCGGCCCTGACAATCTGCACCCCAGGGTACTCAAGGAGCTGCCGAGCGTCATAGCCCAGCCCCTGGCACGGATCTGTGAAAACTCCTGGCGCTCTGGTGTAGTGCCTGAAGACTGGAAGAAGGCCAATGTGGTGCTGATCTTCAAGAAAGGGAGGAGAGTGGATCTGGCTAACTACAGGCCCATTAGCCTGACTTCTATCCTGGGGAAGATCTTAGAAAAGTTTATTAAGAAGGCCATCCTTGATGGACTGGCCCAGGCTAACATCCTAAGGGATAGACAGCACGGGTTTGTTGCGGGTAGGTCTTGTTTGACCAATCTCATTTCCTATGACCAGGTGACCTATCACCTGGACAAGGGAGAAGAGGTTGATGTCATATATCTTGACTTCAAAAAAACTTTTGATCTGGTATCCCATGATCACCTCTTGGCCAAACTGGCCAGTTGTGGCCTTGGCTCCACCACGATCCGCTGGCTGGGAAACTGGCTCCGTGGTTGGACCCAGAGGGTTGTAATTGATGGCAGTGACTCATCGTGGTGCCCTGTGACCAGTGGGGTCCCTCAAGGCTGTGTCCTGGGACCCATACTGTTCAACATCTTCATTAATGATGTGGACATTGGAGTCAGGAGTGGACTGGCCAAGTTCGCCGATGACACCAAACTTTGGGGCAAAGCATCCACACCAGAAGATAGGCGGGTGATCCAGGCTGACCTGGACAAGCTCAGCAAATGGGCAGACGAGAACCTGATGGTGTTTAACACCGAAAAATGCAAGGTTCTCCACCTTGGGAGGAAAAACCTGCAGCATCCTTATAGGCTCGGCAGTGCTACGTTGGATAGCACTACAGAAGAAAGAGACTTGGGGGTCATCATTGACCACAAGATGAACATGAGCCTGCAATGCGATGCTTCGGCTAGTACAGCGACCAAAACGCTGGCTTGCATCCATAGATGCTTCTCGAGCAAATCCCGGGACGTCATTCTCCCCTTGTACTCGGCCTTGGTGAGGCCGCAGCTGGAGTACTGTGTCCAGTTTTGGGCTCCACAATTCAAAAAGGATGTGGAGAAGCTTGAGAGAGTCCAGAGGAGAGCCACGCACATGATCACAGGTCAGGAAAACAGATCTTACGATGACAGGCTGAGAGCCATGGGACTCTTTAGCCTGGAAAAGCGCAGGCTCAGGGGTGATCTGATGGCCACCTATAAGTTTATCAGGGGTGACCACCAGGATCTGGGGGAACATCTGTTCACCAGAGCGCCCCAAGGGATGACGAGGTCGAACGGTCACAAACTCCTGCAAGACCGTTTCAGGCTGGACATAAGGAAGAATTTCTTTACTGTCCAAGCCCCCAAGGTCTGGAACAGTCTGCCAGCGGAGGTGGTTCAAGCACCTACACTGAACACCTTCAAGAGTAAATTGGATGCTTATCTTGCTGGGATCCTATGACCCCAGCTGATTTGGGCAGGGGGCTGGACTTGATGATCTCCCAAGGTCCCTTCCAGCCCTAATGTCTATGAAATCTATGTTAACAGGTCTAAAACCATGTTTATTGACAGACCTCAAAATGTAATTGTTAATAGAGAGATATCAGTCACAGAAGTCATTACTAGAAAGATCCCCTGCTATGATTGGTTCTTGGTCCATCTCTATACAATATTTTCATCAGTGATTTGAATGGGGACATCCAGCCTTTGCTGGTGAAGTCTGTAGACAACACAAAGACTGGTGGGGGAGAGGAGGACAGGCGACTGAAATGTCCTATTAAATGGTCACAGGCTAACAGGATGTGATTTAATTATGTGGGGGACAAAAGTCATAGGTCGTTCCAGCAGCCTGGAATAGCAGTGCCTCGGGAAGAATCTTGGAGCATGTTGCCTCTGGGAGGGTGTAGGGATCATCAAGAGCCATCGCTTCACCATGAGCTTTGTGCCTCTGGACAGAGCTCTGGCCACTCCGGTACTGGGTTCAGTTCTGGTGGTCACACTTCAAGAACATGGAAATACAGAACCACGTTCCACAGAAGACCACAAAACTAATCCATGGCTAGAAAACCTGCCTTGTGATGGGAGACATGGAGATCAGCTTGTTTAGCTTATTAAAGCGAAGACTCAGAAGTGACTTGATCAACTCAGCATAGGCACCTGTCTCCAGAAAGGAGATTGAGTCATGGGCAGCAGGGCTCTTTAGCCTGGTTGACATGAGGTCCAATGGCTGGAAGCTGAAGTCTAACAAAAAATTCAGCCTTGTGCTAAAATGGAGTTTCCTTGCAATGAGTGTGGTTAAACGCTGCAGCAGCTTACCAGAGGATGAACTCACCATAGCTTAGATGGCAAATCCACCCATGCCCTTGGCAGAAATCCCACAGCTTGTGAACAGCTGATCATACCCACTCCTTCTGGTTTTATAGTCTCTCAGTCTAGGATCAACACACACCAAGCCATGCATTTACAATATAGTGCCCATGCATGGACCATAATCACAAGAACCAAGTCTTGTTGACAGCATGTGGAAAGGCTGCAAAGCCAGACACTCAGGGGCTGGGAAATGCCAGGACTCAGGGTGCCAGCATGACATGGCTTTGCTAATCTACTGTTTCTATAGCACATGGCCCACAGAGAGCCCAGGTGGGCAGAGGGGAAAGGATAAGGGGGCTCTGAACACTTCTCTGGAGCAAGCAAATTTCCTGCTCCTGGATTTGCTCCTTACAAGTGAGGAGCCCCCTCCTCCCATCTTGCAGTGTATACCTATGAATTCTTCCTCTCATTCCTGCACTGCCACCCACCCTGTAATATTCACAGATGAAAGCAGCTGGCTCCTTGGTCCTGCAGGGCATTGCCCACACCCTGCTTCTTCACACCAGGCAGCTCCACCCAGGTCTCTTTCATGCCCTTTGCTCTGCCCCCAGGGCAGCACATGGTGTAGCAGCCATGGACACAGGGCTCACAGCCAGCACACACCTCAAGTACGTTTCACCGCTAAGGACCCAGCTGTTTCAGAGCACTGTTGCTGCTCTAAAAGGACACAGCAGGGCACTAAGCACTGTCCCAGGGACCTGCCCCTGCAGCTCAAGGAGGACCCTTGACCAGTGTAAACTAGTGCCTGTGCCCTGGAGTTACCCCTCTGCTGCTGGCATTGAATGAACCTCATCCCCTCCAGAAGGTCATTGCTTTGGGTCTGGGAGCACACAGTTTTGTTCACAACTTTCCCAAGACCCCTAATAGCTGCCCGTGGTTGCAGGCAGGGGGGGATATCAAGGGGTAGGCACATCCCTAGGCACAGTCTAGCATCTTGGCTCTCCTGATCCTAACTGTCCTAAACCTGCTGGATGCTTTCTATGGTAAGTCTCAAGGCTGGACCTCAGTGCCCAGCAGGTCTCTCCTGCTAGAATCAGCACTGAATGTGGAGCCCCTGAGGCCCAAACAGCCACAGGGAAGGGGGCACCAAATGTCTGGAATCTGGGGATCTCCAAGCACATGAATGGGGGGCAATTGCACCCCAGGCAGATCAGCCCCCAGGTGCCCAGCTTCTCTCTCATGCCCTGTTGGGATCAGTTGGGAGGGCTTACCCCACCATTAAGGGGCACTGGTGAGAGTGGGGTAGACAGTGAGCCAGACATTGCCAACCCTCTGTCAAGGGACATCTCAAGTTAGCTTTACTCATGGTAAAAGCAGGAGGAATATTTGTTTTTTTCCAGTGGGCTCAGCCATACACTTAAGCTGGTTTCCTCTCCCCGCATCCTGGGCAGGGCCCCTCCTTCTCGGTCACTACTCTGAGCTCATCACCAGCCACCACCATCCCCAGGGTAAAGAGAAAGGAGTGGAAGGCTCCTGACACCGCAGGCAGTGTCCAGTTTGACTGAATGCCCCTGCCAATCAGTGTCCAGCTGAGAGGGCATGTCCCCAGCCTGCTGCAGTGCTGCCACAGCACTGCCAGGCAGAAGGACCTGGGGAAACCATTGCAAGACTCCTCCATGGCAGCAGGGAGGGAAGGGAGGGAGCTGGGAGAGAAGGCAACTCCCCTGTCACACAGAGCTGTAGTTACCCCTTGTGTCCTCCAGGCTGTGAGTTCCCAGCCATCACCCAAGTGATCACTGGTTACTCTTGCATTGTCAATGGGGAGAAGGCTATGCCCGGATCCTGGCCCTGGCAGGCATCCCTTCAGGTAAGTCACCCAACAGGGTTGGTTACTTCTGCACACTGTGGGCAGCAGTTTCCTCCCCCCGCACCATCCCATGATAAAGACAGCAGGCTCAAGGCAAGGGGCTGCTGGGTGCCTCCAGCCCCTGCAGCTTAGTGGTGCAGCCTGTGTTGTCCTGCAAGGGAAACAGGGAGCCTGCCTCCAGCATGCCAGTCCTCAGGGGGCTCCTGGCCCATAAGACAGTCCCAGAAACACTTCCCCAGTGCTAGGACAGCCCCAGTGCTGCTGTCTAGGTAACACAGGGATCACATCAGTAGCAACCCACCAAGCCCGGCAGGCCCACTTTGGTGCAACTTGCATTGGAGCAGTCTCTGCTAGTGTCACAATGGGAGGTCTCAGGAGAAGACCCTGAGGCTCCCTGCTCCAGCCCAGTCATGTGCAAGGGACACAGGTGGTCCTCGGACCTGCCCAGAGCCTGCTACAGGATTAGTTTAGAGGCACACATGCCTGTGGCTATTTAGGAGCTTATGGTCACAGTGGCAAACAGGAAGCCATGGGAAGGGGTGCTCCCACACTGAAAACTTGGCAGAGTGCCTGGGTGATGTGCCAGTTAAAGCAATCACTGTGATGTGCGGGTTCCAGCACAGGGTCACGGTTACCAGTGCCTTGAGTTTTCCTGGGGTTGAGACGACAAGGCAGAGGGCTAGCAGCTGGTGATGTTTGTGCCCCTTTGTTTCAGGATTACCCAGGCTGACACTTCTGTGGAGGGTCCCTCCTTAATGAGCCCTGGGTAGCGACGCAGCCCACTGCAGAGTGAGGTAAAGCCTTGGCCCACAGATCACACCCACTGGGCTGGGCCCCAGACAAGCCTCAGTCCTGGGAAGCCGTGGAAGGGATACTCACATGGTCTTTGGGAAGGCCAGGGAGAAAACGGGGATTCTCAGCCTGGCAGACAGCAGTCTCTGTTCTCTGCTACCTGGTACTGGTGTCTATGGCATGGGGTGGAGCTAGATAGCTTATCAAAAGACCTGTGTTTCACACTCACTGGGCACAGGGCCACACATGGGACATGGCAACAGAATCAAGTCCATCATGACTCTGCAGCCCTCACTCCAAGCACATAGCTAGACACACTGCAGCACCTCCCCACCCACAGAGCTCAGGCTGTTCCAGAAGATCTAGGACCTCAGTGAGGGCAGAGCCACCTTATAGCTAAAGCTCATACAGCTCAGTGTCCCATCCCAGGCCAGGAACACAGCAGCACTGGGGAGATTGGTGTCAGGTCCATGCCTGCTGCTGATGAGGCAGGGAGACACCAATGGGAACTGGATTCCAGATTGGTGAAGCAGCCATGTTTCATAGTTTCTAGGGTAGGAAGGGACCTGAGCAGATCATCTAGTCCGACCCCCTGCCATGGCAGGAAAGAGTACTGGGGTCAAATGACCCCAGCAAGATGTTCATCCAACCTCCTCTTAAACACCCCCAGGGTAGGAGCCTGCACCACCTCTCTTGGAAGCTGGTTCCAGACCCTAGCCGCCCTGACCGTGAAGTAGCGCCTCCTGATATCTAGCCTAAATCTGCCCTCTGCCAGCTTGTGACCGTTATTCCTGGTTACTCCTGGCGGTGCTCGGGGGAACAGTGACTCCCCCAATGCCTGCTGATCCCCCCTGACTAGTTTATAACAGGCCACAAGAGCACCCCTCAGCCTTCTCTTTTGGAGGCTGAACAGGTTCAGGTCCCGCAGCCTGTCCTCATAGGGCCTGCCCTGTTGTCCCCTGATCATACGAGTAGCCTCCTCTGGACCCTTTCCATGTTGTTCACATCCCTCTTGAAGTGTGGCGCCCAGAATTGGACGCAGTACTCAGCTGCAGCCTGACCAGTGCCACATAGAGGGGGAGGATCACCTCTTTGGACCTGCCCGAGATGCATCTGTGGATGCATGCCAAGGTGCGGTTGGCCTTCCTGACTGCCTCTCCACACTGCCGGCCCATGTTCATCTTGGAGTCAGTGATGACCCCCAGATCCCTTTCCGCCTCCATGCTGACAAGAGGGGACTTCCCCCACCTGTAGGTATGGTGCCGGTTGTTCCTCCCCAGGTACAGCACCTTGCACTTGTCTGTGTTGAAACCCATCCTATTCTCGTCCACCCACTCTTGTAACCTGTCTAGGTCTGATTGTAGCCTGATGCATCCTTCCAATGTGCCCGCGTCCCCCCACATCTTAGTGTCATCAGCAAATTTGAACAGGGTGCTTTTTACCCCCTCGTCCAAATCACTGATGAAGATGTTGAACAGTGCGGGCCCGAGGACCGAGCCCTGGGGGACCCCACTGCCCACATCCTTCCAGGCTGAGAAGGACCCATCCACCACCACCCTCTGGGTGCGGCCCTCCAGCCAGTTGGCGACCCATTTGACTGTGTGGGTGTCTACACCACAGCCCCCCAGTTTCTTAATGAGAACAGGGTGGGAGACCGTGTCGAAAGCCTTCCGGAAGTCCAGGAAGACTATATCCACTGCTACCCCTGCATCTAATGATCTGGTGATCTGATCGTAAAAGGCCACCAGGCTGGTCTGACAAGACCTGCCACTGATGCACCCGTGTTGGTTGCCCCTAAGCATCCAGTCCCCTGCTGGCCCCTCCTGGATCTGTGCCAGCATAATTTTCTCGAACAGCTTGCCTAGGATCGCGGTGAGACTAACCGGCCTATAGTTTCCCAGGTCCTCCTTCCTGCCTTTTTTGAAGATGGGGACCACATTGGCCCTCTTCCAGTCCTCTGGTACCTCACCAGAGCACCATGAGTGTTTGTAAAGTCGTGCCAGGGGACTTGCAATGACCTCGGCCAGTTCCTCTAGAACTCTAGGGTGGAGATCATCCGGGCCGGCTGACTTGAATACGTCCAACCCCTCCAGAAGCTCCCTAACTAAATCTTCGCTAACCCGTGGCCCAGGTGTGCCTCCCCCGGGGCCCGAGGGGGGCCCAGCAGGGAGGTGGCTGTTCTGGTCCCTACTTAGGAAGATGGAGGCAAAGAAATCGTTAAACATGTTAGCCTTGCCGTCTGGTGTGACGACCAAGTTTCCCATGGCGTCCTGCAAGGGCCCCACATTACCCGGGACCTTCTTTTTACCCCCTACGTATTTAAAAAAGGACTTCTTATTGTCCTTAATCTGGGAAGCTAGTCCCAGTTCCATCTCCATCTTGGCCTTCCTAACTACCCCCCTACATCCCCGAGCAACTACAGAATAGTCCTCCCTGGTGATGACCCCTTCTTTCCATTGGGTGTGAGCCTTCTTTTTAGCAAGGAGACATTCCCAGATGCTTTTGGTGAGCCACGGAGGCTTGTGTGCTCTCCTGCTCCCTTTGATCCTCGTTGGGATTACCTTCCTTTGGGCTTGGAGGATCGTCTCCTTAAGGAGCGACCACTCTCCTTGGACACCTGGCTCCCCTCCCCTCCTGTTGCCCAAGTTTGCAGGTCCTGGCTAGATTCCAGGTCTCACCCAGGCCCCTCCTAGCCCTGACCCATAACCATGGTGCCTAGCTATTTCAAGCAGGAAGCTGCAAGCACAGGAGTCCTGCTCCTTGTTGTCTCCTTCCCATCAGCAACTACTTGGGTTTTACATCCCCTCTGGGGCCATGAGCCCTCACTGCCTAACTCTAGATCACCCTTACCTCCCGTGGTCCCAAACAGCAGTGCCACTGCCTGTCTTGGGTTAAGATAGGCCCGGTATGGATCCGCACTGCTCCTGCCAGCCTGAGCGGTGTGCTGCTGAGCATCACCCAGTGGGAGGGTCCCAGGTAGAAAAATCCCAGCAGCTCCTTCAGCAAGGAGGCCCCTTCAGGAACGAGGCTTCTCAGTTGCCAGCTCTTTTCCAGGTAAAGGGGCATCAGCTCAACCTCCTGCCCTACCTGACAAGCCGCTTGTGCCATCACACTCCCATGCCTGGGCAGTAGGGCTTGGCCCTGCTCCAGCCCTAACAGCCTTCAGGGTAGGGCAGGGCAGGCTAGTGCTGCTGCAAACTGCTTCCACCAGGTTCAGTTTCTACCAGCTCTCTCCTAGGGACTCAAATGTGGAAGTGTTGAAGCAATTTAACCAAAGCCACTTTGCGGAGCCCACCCAAGTGCTGAGCATTGCCCAGGTAGCCTGCAGGGCTACCAGGGGCTGTCCTGCAGAGCTGGGAGCTTTCTGAGTAGACACCCACTACGTACCTGGGACACCCAGGCATGTGCTTTGCTGCCATCAGAATGGGGGCCCAGGCTCCAGTGGGATTCCTCATCACTGCACGGGGAGCCTGTGCCACCAGGCACCCACGACCCCAAACAGAACGCTGCCCTCCTCTCAGCTACCAGCTGAAACCAATATGCTGTGCCTGACACCAGCCCCTCTGCCAGCCCTCTCTTCTCTGCCCAGCCTGCCACTAGCTCTCAGCACAGGACTTCATTCCCCAAGATCGGCAGGGGCTGTTTTCCAATGGCAGCTCCCCTGGGGAAAAGAGGATCTGTTAGCTGGTGACTGCAGTGTTGCAGATGGTCCCCAGCATGCATCACATCCTCCTCCTCTGACTGAGCACCACAGTAGGCACTGGAATGCCCTTCCTGGCCCTGCCACAGCTGCTTCTCCACTTTGAGGGTGCCCAGCCTGGGGGATCAGAGTTTCAGCTCATGCACAAAGTGGGCATCAAGCAGCCTCAAGGGATACTGTCAGGAAAGCACAGGATCAGCTCCTGGCTGCCCTAGGTGCTGGGACAGGTACTCCTTTCTAGCATATCCATTTGCTGCCAGCTGGAAGCTGGGCTTCTGTGCTCCCACATGCCCCAGTGTAGGGTGCTGTGCAGCTCCATCCTGCTCCTCTTTCTATACAGGTCCTCATTCATCCTCTGTCTGATGCCCATACCTTCAACTGTGACATTGCCCTCATCTGGCTGGACACACTGGCTGAGCTGGGCCCATCTCTCCTGTATGCCTGCCAGGGCCCAGCAATGACCTCCCCTCAGCCGGCCGTGTGTGACCACTGGATGGGGGTGACACAACACAATGGTAACTGCAGCAGCCAGTTGTACTGTAGCACTTTGGAGAGCAGCCCACAGAAAAAAGGAGGGCCAGGGGTTTGGGACCTCTATGCCATGCTCCCAAAGACAGAGAGTAATCCCCAGTAGAAGCAAGACTCCCAGCAGTGTCTACTGTGTGCCAGGCACTTCCATTAGGAAACTTCCAGACTACAAAGCATCTGTTCTCAAGCCTCCCACTTGTCCTGGGAGCCGGGGGCCCAGGCCCCCTTTTGTTTCCTAAGGACAAAGGACAACTGGGCTGGCTACTCATGCTGGAGACAGCAGGGAAAGGACTGACCCTAGCCCAGTGGAGGGAGCCTGCAGGGGGAACAATGCTGGGCAGGGTGTCCAGGCAGGACAGCTTCAACAGGAATCCTGAAGGGCCCATGGCATGTAGAGAGCCAGTCAGGGAGTGAGCAGTAATTGCACTTTTCTATGCACAGCTCTGGCCATGCTGGGCCTGGGGAGCCATAATGTGTGCAGTGGGGGCTCTGGGCAGCAACACTGGCTGCTTGGGTCTCCAGCTCCTCTTCATGGATGGGGGTGAGCCCTGCAGTATCCATGTAGAGTTTGCTTAGAGACCCCAGTGCTCTCCCATGCTGCAGTTCTGTAAGGCTGATGACAGGGCAGGACTTTCTAAGCACAAACTGCTAGGCTTTAAAGAGGAGGTCTGGACAGCATGGGCAGGGAAGAGATGTTGGGATGCTCTATGCCACCAGCGCCTCCCCTACCTGCCCCATGGTGTTCACTGGCACTAGAAATACATTGTAGTGGACAATGCCCCAGGGACACCTTCCCATGCCACACATGCCTGGTGCTCACCAGTGTGCCCCCACCTCCCCAAGCCATCAGGCCCAGTCCTCAGCTCGGGTGAATTGATTCAGTCTTTATGCACTGCGTATCTAGTCTACCATGACAGTAAGGAAGGCTCCAGCTGTTGGTCCTCATAGACATACAACAGACAGCATTCCCACTTGTTTCCAACCCAGAGTGCCAGAACTACTGGGAGAGTGCCACTGAAGTGACAAAAAACATGATGTGTGCAGGCAGCGCGGGCACTAGATCCTGCACGGTATGTGCTGGAGACAGGAGCATCTATGCTGAAGTATGATAGAAGGGCAAATGGTGGGGAGCTAGTAACAGGGGCGTGGGAGAATCGACCTAATAGCCAGGACTCAGCACTCTGCTTGGCAAAACTAAGACAAAGCCAAATCTCTGCACTGGCTCCAGGGCTCCCAAATCCCTAAGTTGTTAGGACTCCAAACCTTCTACACAATCCCTGCCTGTCTGGGGTTTTCACTGCAGTTATGTCTCCACCCCTCCCCATGGGAGTGTCCCCTCTCCAAAGCTGGAGGGATGAGTCACTGTGATTCTCTGGGCAAACTTGTCTGTCTCAGGTGCAGCTCAATTGAGTACAGCAGTGCAGAGCAACCTGGGACTGGAGGACACTAAGTTTTCCCTTTTGCCCCTGCAGGGTGATTCTGGGGGCCCTTTGGTGCACCAGAGGGATGGGACCTGGGACCTGGCTGGGCTCGTTTCCTGGGGCAGCAGCACCTGCAACACAGACATACCTGCCACCTATGCCCATGAGTGTGTGCTCCTGAGTTGGATTAACAAAGTAGTATTCAAGTCTGAATAAAGAACTTGTTCTCAGACCCCCTGAGTTACTAGTTCTTTTATATCTATCCTTCCCACCCACCACTCATCACTGCTGCAGCCTCCTTTACCTGTACTTTAGCCAAGATGCATTTACCCTATTGACAGGACCACAACCCAACACCCAGAATAACAGGGTCAGTGCTGGGGGGGTCCAGGCTGGCAACTGGCAGCAAGAGCAGTGGAACATGGAAAGGCTGTTACCCTGGAGGCTACACCCTGTGCTCCCTAGTGCCAAAGACACTGTGATGAAAAACTCCGGCCTTGAAAACACAACTGCTCCTTTCTCACCAAACTGCAGCTATTTGGTATGGTACCACACAGCCAGGCTAGCTGAGAGACTTGGTAGCTGATTGAAATAGTTTCACAGTATCTTTTGTAGGAGACCCACTTAGAACATCTTAGATACAAACTGGCCAAGACCTTCTCTGCAAAAAAACAAGTGAAGTTTTTGGGGGCCTGTGCAGGGCAGGGCCTATTCCCTTTAACATCACTTAGTGACCTAGTGCAGTAGTGCTCAACCTTTTGGCCCCACAGGCCAGAGGAGCTATGGAGGGATCATCTGCCAGCCAGATTGGGCCTGGAGTCTATGCAATGAGATTGAGTCTTGGGGACCCAATACTACACCACCTACCATTCTCTAACACTGGGATTGGACACTGGATCCAGTATGCAGAGCTCGGGGCTCCCTATAGGTCAGAGGATTTGGCAGGAGGGAAGCAAAGCCACTGCTCCCCTGCTGGGAAATTTCTGGACCCATAGGGAGCCCTGCAAACTAGATGACATGGTGCTATGAACAGATCTGGCCCACGGGACAGACTGAGCACCCCTGCTAAGGGGGGAACTGTGGAAGTGTTAAGACAGAGCAACTCCAGACAAGGATTCACCTGCAGAGATTGCAGCAAACAGCAACAGCCATCCCACTGCTATTTGGCAATGCACAGCCCCTGGTGAGGCTTTGAGCCTTCACATAGTGCTCTATCTTCTCTCCCTCACTGCCAGGAGACTTTGCTCTCAGTTGACTGCACTGAGGAAAGCAGTGAGGCACACAGTTGGGGAAGGCACCTCAAGCAGTGTGGAAGAAGTCAGTAGCTGGTTGAGCACAAAGACAAGGACAAGTGGCTCAAGTTCAATCTATGCTGGAGCCAAAATCTAGGAAAGGTGTTGAGAATATATTATTGTAAAGGGGAAAAGGCCTCTGTGGCCCTGACTGACCATATACCAAGATGTGCCCATGGGGAACCACTGAGTGGCATTTTAGAAACCTTCACACTCCCCTGCAACAGCTCTTAAGATGGACAAAGAGGACCTATCCCTGGTTAGGCTTAGCAGTAACTGTAACCCTAGAGAAACTAGCCCCTTCTTCAGGTGGCTGGAAGCATGTAAGCCCACTAGCTAGGTGGGAGGATACATTTACACATTGAACAGACTGAATACACAAAATAAATAACTACACAATTGTGTGAACATTCCAGGTTAATTGCCACAAATTACTCTACAAGAGATTTCTTAGTGTAAAAATAGGAGTCAAAGACAGGTCACACAGCTGGCATCTTCTCAAGGCAAGCAGCACACCCCTGAAAGAGATGGGCTGAGACACAGCGCAAGGCCTTTCAGCAGCTCCTATGTGGCACAGAAGGATTTGGCAACAACACTGCAGAATGTGCATCAAATCAACCAGCCCAGAGGGCATCCAAGAGGCATCTGTGTGTAGCAGAAGAATCACAGCATCTTCACATGTACTCCTGGGCAGGTCACTCCTTCCCAGCAGGTACCTACTGGTACCAATTGTTCTTCAGTCCAAAGGCAACTACAGCACAATGTTCTTGCAACAGCAGCCAGAAGCTCATCTGATACGGATAAGTGAATCCACTATACATTGGCATAGGAGGACAGAAGGAAACACATAGACTTAGACGGGCACATCGTGAGGCATTCCTCCCGTGCACTCCTCATCATATCAGAGTGGAGAGGGACACACTTGTGTTATGCCAGGCAGTGCATTCCTGCTACTTCACATTCTGGGCTATGCCTCTGCTCAGTAATGCACAGCTGAAACATAGGCACCTGCCTCTGGAGCACACAAGGGTTGTGATATTTAATTCAGGGTTTCTGAGTGGGGAGATTGAGTATCTGGGATAAGGCATCAAAGGTCTCTTTTTCATAAGCATGATCCAAAGTTTGTTACATGGCACAAAATGGTATAAGCACTTAGTGACACTTTTCCATGAGATATGTCCAAGTTGGGTAAACAAACAGAGCCAGGATGTGAGAGGCACACATGTGCATCTGCTCCCTGAGCACACTCCTCAGGGACAGCTTTCTGCTGTGCTTTCACAGCACTTGATTCTTTGGGAAGCCAAGACTGGTTCTTGTCTCTTTTATTCATATACTATTACACAACTTCAACTATACAGCAAATCAGGTGACAGAGTTTGATCTGCTGCAGGAGTCAAGAGTTTGCTGCATAAGATCATATAAAGAGGGAATATGTCCTCATCCAGACTGAAATGAGGCCTGTGAAAGCCTAGAGCTATTGCTATACATGATACCAAGGTCTATATACTATAACTCAGATTCTCTCATCACACACATACACCACACAAATGTGCTAACTTCATAGAGAGAGAGGCTGGTTGGTCAGTCTGCATTAAAAGCACAAGAAGTTACCTTGTGGCACAAAGTTATTACATCCTCCCTAACCAAAAAGAAGCTACACAAGGAAAAATAATCTGCGGGTCTGAGCCATTATCAGACACTGACACATTACTGTTCACAGTCCATTGGTCCCTACAATAAACATTAACAGCAGCAGAAAGAACAGCAAAGTGTCCAAGTGCTCTGAATGGCAACATGCAGAAGTTCCCTGGGAGGTCTGGCCAGTTCTTAAAGATTATGGGTGAGAGAGATCATCTGCTTTGTTATGGCAACTCTGCACCACGCAAGCATCACAAAGTGGCAATGCTTTGGCTGGGGGTGTTCAGCTAACAACACCCTTTGTGCTGAATATTTTGGTGGTGTGAGGCTGACAGAAGTGATGTAGCCTCAGTATGACAGAGCAGAGCTCTGCTACACCTCTCCACTCGTGGCATGAAACTTCTAGGGGCTTTATGTTACCAGGGTGCATTAGAGCAGCTCCTCAGGGGTGGAGGCCAGGCAGCACAGCATCCTAGGATCATAGAAAAGCAGGACTGGAAGGGACCTCTAGAGGTCATCTACTCCAACCCCCTGCCTGAGACAGCATCTTCCCTAACCAAACCAACCCAGGCAAGTCCTTGTCTAACTTTTTATTAAAACTACACAGGCAGCTCTACCGCACAACCAGAGAACAGTGCCCTAACCTGCCACAGGTAAAACAGGGGAAAAATGGTGGCTGGTTCCTTGATGGTTTTCCCTCTCCACTGTGTTCATGCCCCTATTGCTAAGCGCTGGTATTTACTGCAGAATTCTGTGGTCACTGGACAGCTTTTGATGGGAATAACTAGTGGCTCTCCACCAAATCCCAAAAGGACGTCTGCTGGGAGATGTGAAACCTATTTAAAAATGGGCAGGGATGTGGATACATAGGATATCTTTAGCAAGCCTAGAGTGGGAGAATCAGGCAATCCAGGATCCCATCAATGGTTCTTACATGAAACGTCTTGTTCCACGCACACTATTAGTTTAGATACTGACGAAGGCTTCGAGACGGCATAGCAAGATTCTTGTGGGATTCTGATGATCCCACAAGATCATTAGAAACTCCTACTTTTCAGTAACTGAAGTGCATGCATCTACAGCCAGCCCCAGCAACCCTACAGCCTTCGAGTCATTTGCTGGGTATTAAAATGCCAGGCAATCACAGCTGGTTTCAGTAGACAGCAGAGTCCAGGACACATCTGGGAGAGGCAGCAGGATGGAGGGAAAGGAAGATATGATGGATTGTTCCCAGAGCATTAAGACATTAAGGAAAAGAATATCTGAAGTCTGGGGCCCAGCCCAAAGAAGTTATAAAGTTGGAGGGAAAATCAGTTCTACAACTCTATTGTTGAAGCTTTACTGAAGCCAATTTCCAAATCACTGGCCAAAGTAGCAGTCTAGCACCTTCCATTTGGCCGTACATGTTTATTCACTCAGTAAAGCCTCTTGGGATAGAGACTTCATAGGTATTAGGAGCATTTCTGAGCACAAAGGGCCTGGGGCTAAGTGCAGCTGGACAACACTGTTTTGGAATCATTTACTGAAGCAGCACTGGCTTTTTCCTCCACTGTGCTGGCTCCTCAGCAGCCTGGTACTGCACTGGGATGGGAAGGGGAGACTCAATGTGGACAGCTCTGGAATGATTAAGCAAAAAAATTAAGTATTAAATGGGATCCAAAGTTTCTAGCTGTAAACTCCGTTTCTAGCCCAATTACCACTCCCTTTGAATACCCCTTTAAATGCCATTCCCCACTTACTATCTGTCACAGGAATGACGAGACATTCTATGAAGTAATTACCACCTTCCCCAAACACACTGGCTACCTGAAATTCCCAAGTATGATAAAGAAGACTGCCTCACTTAGTATTGCACAGTATTCCAACATATATGTTCCCCATTACTCCTTGAAGTGACTTCTGTCTAAAGAAGAAAATGGTAGAAAGCAGGATGAGTTGCTCCCACACATCTTGCACTGGGAAAAGGTCCCAAAGCCACTGCTCCTAGCCTTAGCCTGCATACTCTGTGCTTTTCCCTAACATCCTGGGGGATTTCTGCGGCAAGACAGAAACGGTTGAATGCTGCAGAATGATCACTACAGGTAGAAAGACTGAAGAGATGATTAGTTTATCCAACTTTATGCCACCTTCTCTCAGACAGACACAAATACTTCCCAATATTTAACCATGCGCCGTAAAAGATTGTTCTTCAAATGATTAATTCAGCTGCATGAGGATCAGACCATCTATCATTCTCCAGGCATTATTCTCCAGCTTATAAAGTTCCAACCATCATTAAAGGAGCAAATAGTGCCTTGTGACACAGGTGAGAAATCAAACATCATTGATAAAGAACAGCAGAACAAAGTAGGTTTTCAAACAAGACATTTACTCACAGGGATGGTTTGCTAAGTTACAAACCACAGATCAGGTCTGTAAACAGGTAGGCCAGTTAGGGAACAACTCACAATGTGAAAAAGAGCTAAATTCATCACATTCATTTACAGCCAATAATTCAGCAACTTTGAACACAGGAAAAGGGGACAGCTTGGCAGAAAAGCTTAACTCATGCAAAATGCAAATGGAATATCATCAAACCCAGCCTCAGTGCAGGGAGAGGGAAGACTTGGAGCTTTCTGCCTCTTACCTTCTGCCCTGGGCCCTCAGCTAATACATTTGCATTTTTTATCATTTGTATTGATTCCACACCTCCCACTGGCTGCTGATCAGTTAATGGAGAATCACTGACTGCAACTACAGAAAGCACATAACTTGGCTTCATAGGGATACAAGGAAATGCAATAGTGGTAGTCAGATAAGTTGAGTGCTGTTAATGCAAACAACAGTCATTTCTGCTCAGACATATAGAGATATTGCTAGCAGACATCATTACTCAGAACCTTTAGTGGTTCCACTAGCTGTGTCAAGTCAAGAGTGTTCAACCAGCAGCCCACAGACCATGACACCTGGCCAACAGGGCTCTTCACAGGTCAGGAAATTTGGCAGTGGGAGAACAGTGACAATTAACACTGCCATCCCCTCCCTCACTGCCAAATTCCTAAAACCCATGTGCCAAGATTGGGGCTGTGGCTAGGCCATTCCCCCCACTTTGCCCCTGCCCCCCCCAAGCCACAAGATAGGGCTAGGCTACCCCTGCCCCTGTCATACAACTGAATCGGGCCTGACAGCCAGACCTGGCCCACAGATGGATGGGGCACCATCTATCCAGCCTGCAGGGCAAAACTTGAGCACCGCTGGTTTAAGTCTATGCATGCAAGACTAGTTTCCAACCACTTGTGTGTCTCATCATCATTATATGCTATGCAACAGCCTGCTAAGCTTCTTTGCTGCAGGTGACATTCAATTAGAAGTACCATACAACTGCAAACTAATCTGAGCACATTTGCATAACAAAGAAACAGAAGAGATGGCTCATATTAAAGAACGGAATTATTTCATGGTTCTGCAGGAACGTTATCCAATTTGATTTTATGAGGATTCCACCCACCCAACTCTCCCCTTCCACTTTTCAAGACCAACAAAATCCCAGCATACCACACACACGATATTCCTCACACTAGGGGATCTCTTTGAAAAATAATGTGGAAATAAAATGTGAAGTACTTTATACCTGGAAACAAAGATTCTGCAATCTGCCACTAGGTAGCACTCTAACTTTAGTTATATTTCAGTATCACAAAAAATGAAGAAAGTTTTCATTCACTGAGGAGGTTTTTCTCCAGGTACAATGTGTTCCAAGTCTTCTGCAGAAGAGTGTGATTCAGACCTCACTCTGGGCAACATAGTTATTTGGGCTTTTAATGAGAGTAATTTACACCCAAGCAAGTTTTCAAATGTCATACTGGGTTGGAACAAGTCAAGAACTCACGAGACAAGTCAAGAACCACAGTTAAGAGTCATCATGTCCTATAAAAATGTACCTGAGGATCCTTAGGGAAATCTGGGGAGAATTTACCTGCAAAACTAAAAACATGAGGCACTTCTGAAGACATGAACTGAGTCTCAAATCACAACAGAAAGGACTGAGATGTCAATATGAATGAGATGAAACCAAAGGATCTCTACAGTGCACAGTGTACAAATGGCTCCATAAGTGACTCTATCTGAAAATGCAACACATACAAAGATAACTGCTCCAAAGGATATGGATTCTATGAGCCTCTGCTGTGAAGCAGGGCAGTAAAGGACATGGAGAGATACAAGGTTACTTGGGATTCCAGAGTGGGCTTAGACTAAACTCCAGTATGGTCATGATTGCTTACAGGTGATCACTGCCTAGGAGCAAGTGTTACAGACAATCCAATTAGAACAAGGAAAGCGTGAACCAAACCCCAGCATGACAAACAGTGAAAGGGGTATACAAAGAACTTCACCAAGTGCATACATATAATTGTGATCTTTGTTGGGTGCTTCAAAGGATACACAGTATCCAGTAAATGACATCCAAGTAATATCTACAAGGCATGGATGGAGGCCATGATTATAATCCCTAAGGCACAATTAAAAAGGTTAAGTGGGACTCAGGGTCTACAAGACCCCCATTGTGCAGGGCAAAGCAGAGCAAGCCTGGGGCCTGTCTTAAATGGAATATATCCCTAGAGAAGTGTAGAACCAGAACTAAGTTTGGGGTGAAGAAGCCCTAGTGACTTGGTCAAGAAGGTTGGCACCAAGGAAGAGGTTGCACTGGCCTTTAGGGGCAGCCCCCCCACCCAACATATCATTAAAACCAAAAATGTGCCAGGCAAGACAGGAGGTGAGGGAGGCTGGAGAACAAAAGCAGGCAACTCAGACCACCAGAGCATGTCAGATGCTGGGGCTGGACCCCACACAGCCTGTTATACAAGCTCACAGAAAAGCCCAAAGCCACTATGAGGGTGACCTGTCTCTCCCACAATATTAATCAGATTAAGGTCAAGCCTCTAGAGCACAGCAAGCCCACATGAACTCAATGGGGGAGGCAAATACAGTGCTATTCACACATGAATGCTCCTGTCACTCCCCAGACAGACCTTTCAGGAGCCACAGTGAGTCACCAAGAACCAGTTTGGGTCAGTGCAGTGATGAGAGCTCCATGGAAGCTTCTTGTTCTCCAACATACATGAAGCCCTGTGACTCCTGTGAGTGATGTCACATGGGACACTTCCTGATGACACATCACATAATTCAATTGTCACAACCATGGCTTTACAGTTGTGATGCTCCAAAAAGTAATACTGTTAATAAAGAGGGACCTTTTTTCCTAGGGACAAAAGTAGTTTCTAAATGTTCTGTCCCATTCAGGAATTAGGACATGGAGGGAACAAATGCAGTTAGAGCAAAGCTGCATACCTGGTTTTCTGACCTTCTTTTTAGCTTTGCATATTATAAAGAAGTGCAAGAGAAGGCAATTGGAAGGCCTTGTGGTTAAGGCAGTGACCTCAGTTTAGGTTTCCTTCTTTAAGATTCCCTACGTGACTCTAGGAAATTGCCTAGAGAATCTGAATCAAGGAGTCAACATCTGTAGCCTTAACTTTTCAGAAGACTGTTATATGTAAAGGTTTAAACAGAGAAGCCCTATTAGGTGAAAGTCTCATCACCTCATTCCTTGAGGTGTACAGCATTCTAGTTACTGCCTGTTGCTTATTGCTGTGACTTGCTGGTTATAATAAAGCCACCTCTGGGATCAAAATGCCATGAGCTTCTCAAATGCATCTAGTTTGTAGTTTCTCTAATTCCCTATAATGGAAACATCAAGATTAAAGAAAGGTAAACTACAACCAAAGAAAATATCTTTTTGAGTCTGGAAATCTAAAAGTGACAGTGCTTTGGATAAGTCAGTTAACACATATAGGTTAGTTTTAGGGATGCTATAGAAAGTCAGAGGCAACGCAGATTTAGAAGTAGCAGACTCTTCCTTGGCTTTCAGAAGACTTATGAAGAAATGCACTTGGAGTAGTGGGATTCTTATGTTCGGAGGCAGCAGCAGCATAGCTATTCTGAGGAGGGAAGGTTGTAGGAAAATAAGGGCTTAAGAATGACAGTTTGTAAAGAACACTTAAATGACACAAGGGGCTGAGCATTCTCCAGCTACCTCACCTCTGCACCACCCTCCTCATCCACTTTACCATCCCTACTCCCCAGAGTGCAGTTGGGGAAAACAAGGTTCCAGTAGGAGCTGGACATCCCAGGAATCATCTGGTTAAGCACTGGGAAAAAACTGCAGCCCCTGTCTGCCCTAATGCTAAACTTCTTCCATCCTCACAGCATTGCAACAGGACACACAGTCTCCTGCCTCTGAAGCTGTTGCCACCATACTTCCTTGCATGCTGTACCCTGTCCCCTCCCTCCATCCCTCTGCCCCCCCAAATAAGACACACACCATACTTTGGGAGGGCAGAATGAAGAAAAAAAGTTTCTTCCAAAATCATGGCAGAGTCCTTCCTGTATGGGCAGAGTACACTCTTCAACATCAGCAAAAGCCAGTGTTTTAACACTCTCATGGATGTTGCCAAATTGGCAGCAGCTGTGAAAGGGTTAAAACAGTAGCTCTGACCCTGAAGACTGAATTCTGTCCCTCCCTTTCTGGGGCCAAGAGGGAGAGGGCATGGCAGCCATTATAGCATCTCCATGCTTCCACACTGGCACACAAATCAACTTCTCCACTTAAGATGCACACCCCAATTTTGGAGTACTGATTTCTGGGAAAAAGGTGAGAGTGTGGTATGCAAGAAAATATGGTAATGCTTCACTATTCACTGGCCAAAGGGCTGCAGCTGGCAGACAACACAGGCTCTGGGTCTCTTCCTCCCCTCGTAGCTCCAACACGATGTTTGTAGCCTTGTTTATAATGGTAAAACAAACTGGGTGAACAAGGGTTTCTGCACTAGATTGACACGGCCACCCTTCCTCTGTGGGCACAGTGTCAGAACCTCTGGCTACAAACTAGAAAAGAGTAATCCTCCAGCCCAGTCCAGAGAATCTGCAGACTGTTCACACTGTGCAGCTGTAAAGTGAACACCGCAGTCAAATCTGAAACACATCCATTTCTTTATGGCTGGTCATTAGCTCCTAGCAAATACCATCAATCAAGTGGTGAACATCACACACAAGCTAACTCAAAGGTTGTTTCTGACAATGCTGGAGGAAGCCCCTGGAATAGTGGTTCCTGACTGCTACAGCACTGTGTGACCATGGTAGACACTCTGGGGCTCTATATCGACAGATTGTTTCTCCTCCTTATCTGTAGCGAACACAGCTGCTCAACTCCAGTTCATTTGTGTACAATCTAATCTTTCACAAAGTTTGGGCTGGAATACAGAGCATGCCAGTCCTTCCAGTGAATTAAAATAAGCACAGCTGCATAGGAGACAGCATGTAATACTTGAGGCAGCCAGATTTGGCCTGGCAAAGTGGCAGAGCTCTAACCAGTGGTGTGCAGGCTGCATGATACTACATATTAGGTTGAAGAATCCGAAGAAACAAGCCACAGCCTCCAGAAGAAACTCAAGTGTGTCTCTGCGGACATCCATTCTACATACGATAATGATCCTTTGCTTCCATCTGCTCTGGAGTTTTTTGCCTCAAAGCAACCTCCTTTGTTAGAGGAAGGAGAACTCCCTGAGTGGAGACTCAGAAATGGAGCCAAGGGCTTTGAAAAATGCTTTACCTAAACAGTTTTCTCCAGCTGGATTCTTATCCCCTCCCCTCCGCACAACCAGAAAACTTCAGATCAGAACATAAGGAAATGTGACTGCAGATGGCGAGCACTTCAGGACATCCCACTTTCCAATTTGCACATCAATCCTTAAACAACATAAGTAACCCTGTGACGCTGTCCCAGTGACGGAGACCCTCAGGGGAAACCTCTCTACTTCGTGATCCTCATTGAAAAGTGCTGCCTGGTGTTTCCTTGGTGCTGCAGTAGGATGAGGAGCAGGGACCTAGTTTGCAGCTGAGTCACACACACAGCTAGGACAGGAATTGCTGTGACTCACTCCAGCATCAATAGAAAGGCATCATGGAGTGTGATATAAATAGTTTTAAAAAGTATAATATATATATTGAGAGAAAGAGAGAGAGAAACATAATGGTCTGGAATTAATAAATAACTATAGGCAGCCAAACTCCTGGGTTAAGGAGGGGACTCTTCTTAAGTGGCTTCTTTATTGCTCACAGCTCAAGGCACTTGGACTTTGACCTTCACTGTTCCTGACTGAGTACAGGGAAGGTTCTCACAACTCCACTTTCTGCATTTGTCTCTGTAACACAATCCACCCGAGCAAGAAGCACTCAGGGGTGGTGACAGGGATGCAGTGGCCACCAGAAAGCCTATCTCCTCCATGCTCAGTGGGCACAGAGGGTCACTCCTGGAGGAGGAAAGCGAGGAGCCCTGGTGTTCTCCACACCAAGTGTGAGGTGTAGATTGCTGCACACCCATGATGGGGGAAGTGCATCTGGGAAGACTTCTGGCTGTTTACTGCCAATTCTCAGCCATTGTACTGCTGCTGGTAGCGTAGGTTGAGCTCCCTCAGCTCCCGTTCCCGCACACGCCGTGACTTATTGGATTTGGTGGAGCGGCTGGAGCGGGTGGACTGGGCAGACTTGGTGCTTTGGCAGCGAGAGGATGCCCGTTTGAGGAGGTTCTGAGAGATGGAGCGGTGCAAGTTCTTCATGGATGAAGAGGCTGCCATGCTGACCACCCATGGATGCTTCAAGGCTTGAAGGGCTGTCATCCTGTCACTGGGATCCACGGTGAGCAAGCGATCAATAAAGTCCTTGGCCAGATTGGAGACACTGGGCCAGGGCTGAAAAATGAAAAGGAAACAATTAGAACAAAGCATTCCAACACAACTTTGATGAACACCCATTCCTGCTGGACCAGGACAGCCAACCAGGAAACAAGGTACTCTCCTTTCCACCATGGCCCCTTTTACTCATCCATTTGTCCTCATATCCCCAAGTTATATCTATCTCAGTCTCAGGCCAAAGAGCACAAGATGCAACTCCCTGCAGAGCCTCCAAGCCAGAGTCCTAGACTTAGTACTGATGAACAATGCTCCATTTCCACATGTGCCAGACTCTGAGCCTCAGTTCACACACAACTAAAGGCTTGTGCTCAATCTTAAACACTGTTCCTCTGCTACTGCAGGCTACCTGACTTTGCCATCAATACATTTCAAACCAGTTTTCAACTGGTGTAAACCAGCATAACTCCAGCAATTTCAATAGAACTTGGCCAGCTGATACTGAAGATCTGGCCTTTTATCTCTACATGACAGACTGTTGCTCTAGAACTGGCTTAATTTTTTCAGTTTGTGGTTTCAGAAGAACAGTTTCCCTTAGAGCTGAAGAATGTACATTTCAAATGGTCCTGAGCAATGTCCATTCACTACTTTAACCTGACTTTCTGCTCAGAGCTTCACATTTCCAAGTAGACGCTGAGAAAAACATTATCTTTCGGCAGACTCAGATTCCCAGCTTCACAGAAATTTATCTTCTCCCGCTTGACACAGCCCAATAATTAAATGCTAGTATGGAAACTTCATCAGTGGGGGTAGCTGAATTATCTATTGTAAATGATTCTTCCTGTAAATTGAGCATTTTTTTCTATTCATTGGTGGTTTGTGATGTTTACAAATTTGTTTCTTTTTCAAGTACTAGGACAAATAGTTGATCTGAACATATTTCAACCACTGGGTGGTTAATAGAGGTGGCAGGCTGGCCTTGTTGCTGGCTCCTGCTGGCTCCCCTTGGGTCCTACTGCCCCTGTCTCCTGTCATCTTTGACAGGAAGCCAGGAGCAGATAAATATTAGCTTTCTAAATTTTTTAGGGGCCCCACAGGCCGAATAGAATGGACCTAGCAGGCTAGATCCATCCCATGGGATGTATTTTGCTCACCCCTGCAATAAATATAGTCATTTTTATTTAAGAAAAAATATTGTATTGGCACTGAAGCAACACTTCTATGCCTTCATCGGGGAATGGGAAGCTAAGGGCACAGATAGTGGAAGGTGGAGAAAAAAGTTATAAGCAAAGCTTGTAGTGCAACAGGGTGGAAAAAGCAATGAGCCTGATGAATAACAGAGCATGGCAAAGGAAAGAGTAGTGTAGATTCTACCCCCACCAGAGACAGATCTCTGAAACCATGTCTTTTTTCTGCCTCAGGGTTGCGTGTAGCCTCCATCATTATGGTACTGAAGCTTTGTAAGAGATGGACGAAAATACAGAACCACTCAAAAACTGTGACCAGAGTCCAGCATGTAATTATTTAAAAACCCACTAGACAAAGGGCTGGATACAATCATAGTAACTAGGCCAATGCACATATCCCTAACTATCTGTTGTTGATATACATATTAAAAAGTAAAAGTAAAAATAAAGCCTCTTACATGACAACGAAGGTGTCTTCTGTCTGCTTCCAAGATCCCATTCAAGGTTGCTTTTTTTTGTTTTATAAGTTCTTACTATTGGGTTTAATATAATAGAAAATACTGGAACTGTGCTAGGAGTCAGTGCACTTTTCCAAGTGCTGATGAACTAAGTGTAACCCAAAGCTGGAAAGGGAAGGGTTGGGGGCCGCTTTGTCTCCACTTCTGGTGTTTTGTGTTCCATTTCCTTTTTTCTTGCCTTTCACATTTCATGTATAGATCTAATGTGTGGAAAGCCAAAAGAAATTTGGACAGGGTCATAAATTTGGTTTTGCCTGTTTATCTGATGCCATCTCCACTGTCTCCTGCTCAACTGGTGCCCCCTCTTCAATCCTATTTTTCTTCATGTACGTATATCAGGAACAGGCAAAACTCCAGGCTGAAGCAGGCTATCACCCACCTATCACAGGACTGAAAGGAGGCCTTTATTACTTTTTACCTGCACTGCTCCTCTGTTTGGGCTGAATACAGTCTCAATTAAATAGCTGTTTTGCAAGTAATCTAACATCTCCAACACTTAAGAAAAAGTTAAAATGTTGGGTTTATAACTTGCAATCTTCCTAGACATGAAAAATAATACGGGGCTCATATCATGTGTGTGATTAAGATACAAAAGCCTCAGTGCCTGCCCATATCCAGGGTGTTTGCAGTGGTACAGCTATAAGCAAAAATCCCTAATGTCAACAGACTCTAAAGACCATGGGAAAGAATATGTTTTAGCCATAGCTGCGGGCTGCAGAAAACAACATCTAAGGCATAATTCATAAATCAGAGTATCCTAAGGGCTTGTCCAGGGTATAGGAGGTTAAACAAGGCTTCTTTAAAAACTATTATTTATATTCCAGTATTGCCCAGAGGCTTCAAACAAATGGCCTTTTAGGCACTGTATAAACACAAAATAAAGAAACACAAACAGCAAATAAGACCTGACAGAGTCACAGGATGGGAGAAAGGAAGTATTGTTAACCCTGTTTTCTAGATGGGAAACTTGGGCCTCAACCACATAAAGGAATGGCATAGGTCTGCCCAAATCCCTAAGAATCAATCTGGTTCAGGATGCTCAAGTACCAGCCCATGGACCAGAACCAAGCTGTGGAGCTATCATCTGGCTGCCCAAGAATTCATAAATATGCCACTGGTGGCATCATTAACTGCTGTTCCCCTGCTGCAAAGTTTTTGGACCTGTGGGGCTAATACAGCCCTGCACACTAGTGTCCAGGGGATCTGGGTGTACTGGGCCAGTTCAGCATTCTGGATCATATCCATGAACCTACCCAGTGCAGGATCTGCCCTGTGGATTGACCCCTCAGGACTGGTAGTTTGGGTGCCACTGATCTAGTTAAAGTGGTTTAAGCCCATACCACTTCAATACCAGGCTGTCAAGAATCACCTGCTGATGAGAATCAGGTACCTAATCCAGAGGTGTGGAATACCCCAGAGTCTACATTCAGAAATATCTTTGACAGAAGCAACAGGTGTGCCTAGGGTGAAAACAAACTGTGTTTTTTTGGAAACTGTCAAATACAAGTGACAGTATCTCAGGAACAGGTGACAGAAAGCTGTCTTTGCTGATGGTCAGTGAGTGGGAAACTCCATAAAAAAAAAACAACACCCCCCCCCCACACTTTCATTCAAGAAACAAATCTTAACTGGCTACAATAAAAGACCATTTGTTATTGTGGGCCAAGACAACTGCCTTCCTGATGAGCAAACTTTTGGTACACTGCCTGGATTTAAAACAAGAAACACTTTTAGAAACCACTGATTCACCTTATTACATTAAAGATACAAATTCAACCACCAATCAAGCTGAATTCACACTGACAGAGAAAGACCCTACAATTTGTTTATTGGTACAGATGCTCACGAGTTGAACCATGTTAAACAACTAAAAATGCAGATTCTCAAAGAAAATGCTTTGAGTCTGGAAAGTTTAATTAACTGATTATAGTTTTGACTGCATCAGCTATTCTCAGCAGTTTAAAATAGTTGGATTCCCCTTTGTAGGAAAGATGCAGAATGTCTGGTTTCATCCAGCTAGTCTGTACAATAAATATGCTTATAAGCAAAACCAGCACTTTTCTTTTCACATTCAAGAATTAGCTTGCTGGAGTGGGTTCAGCTGTAAGTTTAAGCATATGTTGTAAAAACTTTGTATTTTCTTGGTTTTTAAAGGCTTTTTCCACATGGTCTGGCATCCATGCCATTGAGTACCAACCAGACAGACAGACCTAACTATCATGAGAAAGATTTGCTGAAACAATGGAATAGACAAATCTAGTTTAATACAGGAGGGATGCTATAACTAGAGGTGCACTGATACATTAGTCCGATATCAGATTAGCACCGATATAAAGAAAATTGGCCTGACGTGGCTGATAATTTGGCTGATAAATGGCCCGTGCATGTGCATAACCACAGTGCACCACATAGACAGTGAGGAGTCAAGCCGGCAGCATGGAGAACGGTGTGCAGATGGTAAGTCAGGTGTGGTGGAAGAGGAGAAGAGGGGCGGGGAGAGGAGGGGTGCAGGGGGGCAGAACAAGGTACCCATGATGAGGAAGTAAGACAGTGCCACAACTCATCTGCGGGGTGTGGGGATGGCAGGAGGGGGTGACTCCTGCTGCTGTGTGCTGTTCTTCCAGAAGCCGCTGGTCTGGCACTCGCCCACTTGTCTGGCGGCTCCCACCACTGCTCCTGCTGCTCATCCAGGAGGACATGGGGGGGAATGTGCCCCCAGATCTGCGTGAGGCGGGCGGCAGCGACGCTGGGAGGGTAGCTATGGGGTGCCTATGGCAATTTTGGGGGTGGCTGCAGCCCCCCCACCCCTGTAGCCACCTACCTGTCACTGCCCTGGCTCCAGCCCCAGTCCACAGCTGCAACCCACCCTGCCCACATCCTGTGTAGATCCTGGGGGGAAGTGCCCCCCCGTGCCCTCCCAACATTAGCAACAACATTAGCCAACCTCCACCCCTCCCTGCGCCCCCTGGACAAGCTGCAGTTCCATCCCACGCCCTGCCCCAGCCCCAGCTGGGCAGCATCTGCCCCAGTCCCGGCCCCAGCCCCAGCCCCACTCCTTCCCTCACCACAGGGGCCTTGATCTGCACCCCCACGCCCCTTCCCTCCCCCTTCCACCACAACAGACTTACTAGCTGCATGCAGCCATATCAGAAATCAGATCGGTATCGGCCGCTATGCCTCTTTAAAAATCGGCTATCAGTATTGGTGCCAAAAATCTCTATCGGTGTGCCCCTAGCTATAATGGATAGAAAAGCTTAAGAACCCATTCAACATTTGCCTAGAACTCTAGGGACAAGACCTGCAACCAGGTAACCAGCATTACCCTAAAGAACATAGACACTGCTGATCTGTTCATGTGACGGTTTATTTCACAATCAGCCTCTGCCATAAAGGAATAAAGTCTCATGCCTCTACTGATCCTAAATCACACTTTGGGTAAGGCTGACTACAAATAGTACAGAAGGTGAACAGGCCATGGACTGTTAATAAAAATGCACTATATTGTACAATTTATTTTTACAAGTGTCACATTTGTCCTAGATATTAAAATATTCCTGGTGGATATTCTCAACCAATTTTCCTTCAATATCAGTTTCACTAATTACTGTCCACAGCACTTGAAGTTTCACTTCATTTTATGCCAGACACACCCAACTGGGAGCCTGCAAGGAGCCAAAATGTGGCCCCCAGGCTCCTGCTCTCCCATAGTTCCAGCTGTTGCAGCAGGTAGGATGTCCTGGCTCTTCCTCTCTCCTCTGGCCTCTGCTTCCTGCCCACACTCCTGGGGACACAACAGGCCTGGACAGCAGGAGGGCACTGCAGTCCATCCAGCAAAGGGAGATCCAGACTGCTTGTATGGTAAAAGAGGGATTAGTCTGCTTGAACTTCATAGATGGCCAAGAGAAAGGTTGGGCTGCTCATGCAGCTGGAGAGAAGCTGAGCTGCTTCTGAGGCAAAGGGGGGCAGAGGGAGCACCCACTAGGTGTGCAACCCAGGGGCTGGCAGCCTGTGGGGCATGTGGCCCCTCACTGTCCAGAAATCGGACAGCCCTGATTTAAGCTACAACAAGGTCAGATTAATTTGCCAGTTGATTGATCCCTCATCTGGCTCAGCTTGTCCCCTTCAATCCCTTAATTTTTTTTCCTATACAGATGCATGCAACTTGTCCCCTTTGTCTATGCTGCGGTTTGTTTCTCCTTTCATTGTAAGAGTTATTTTCACAGTGAACCCCTGATTTGTTCTCTCAACTATCTTTACATGGATGACCAAATGCACCCAGCAATTTGATATCCTTCGTTTCCCATTCCAAAAGAAGCATCTCCTCTTCAACGCTCCCATGCTGGAACTATTTGCCACAACCCAGTTTTACTTAACAACAGAAGTTCTGCATGTTTATTTTTTTCTTTTTTTCTTTTCTTTTTTTTAAGTGGCAACACAACCCAACGGATCCTTTTCTAGCTGAATGTTTTTTACCCTGGTTCCAGCAATTTCATGTGGAAAGGCACCAATTAGTTCCAGATTTAATGTTCCATTTTATCTGGCAACAGCTTTGCTATCACTTTTTCAAACTATGGTGCCATGTAAGAAGCAGGTCCACTATCCAGTGTAGATCTTGTCTACATCATCTTCAAGATGTCTCCTGCCATCAGAACGCAGATTCCTCATCAATACGGAGGCGTCTACTCTTTCCCCTCAGAAAAGAGCCCTTGGAACTGTAGCAATGGCAACACAAACATCCTCACAACTCTTTCACTTTAAAGACAAATGACATGCAGTTGCTGGCCTGGGGGTTATCAAAGAAGGATATTCAAATTAATTAATAATTTGCAAATTTACATTTGCTCTATGTGGACCAGAGAATTTGGATGGATCACAGGCAAACATTTTAGAGCACTACCAGGAGCCTGGTCATTTTTGAAGGTGGAACATCTCAATATTTAGCATTTGACTAAAGAAATCTGCCAGCAACTTCATAATCTTTGAATAGGCAGCTGGCATTCGTAGGAAACTGGGAAAAAAATAATCAACCTCAACCTCCAGAGAAGAGTTTGCTTCACTAGCTCAGTAAATTAAACTAAACAAAAACAAACTCCAAACAAAAGTGAATTGGATTTCTTATCCTTCCAATTACTCTGTTCCATCAGAAACCGGGAATATGGAGCTCTTGTAATTAGAAATCTCTTCTGGTCAGCAAACACAAATCAGTTTATTGATCTGTTTATGCTACTGGAGATTTCACCTGCTGTACTGTAAAAGTCTCTGGTTTTATTTCATTAAACCCTTTCCTCAAAGAATAAATAAGAATGTATCCTGCTGAGTGAGATGAGTTTAGTAGTTTCTCAGCCCTAATCCCTGGAGAAGTTTGTTCATTTCACAGAAGTATCAAACTAGTTGGCACCATATCAGTCTCTGATCAAGTAAGATCCATGGGGGTGGCACAGGCCAGGAAGGGGCAGCCACTCCCTGAGCTTGATGTCAGGGCCCAGAGAGGAACACTGAGGCACCAACAGTCAAGATTGATTTGCCTTGACAGCACAACAGGGGAAATTTGCACAGTGCTTCATCTCATCACTGCTGTGACAGATTCTGACTATGCTATTAATCCTTCATTGACATGAACACCAAATAAAGCCATAAAAAAAAAACCATCAAAAAGAGTCTCCATCTTCCCTCTAACCTCCCCCCAATACATTAATTTCAATGAATTACCAATGGAGTCTTGGATTCAGTATGTACTTTCATCCTGCTGCACCATATTATTTTGGATCTCAACTTACTCCATACCTTCCATGCTGCAAACTTTTTTCACAAATAGAGGCAAAGCCACATACTTCTGAGCAGAACCTCATCAGAATCCAAAGGTCATTAACAGTGATTCATTGAGGGTTAGTGGCTGTTCTACTGCCCCTTGCCCAGGGAAGGTCCAAGGAACCTCACTTTACTTGCCATTGGGCCTTGCTCATGAAACAGATACATGATACAGACCAGGTTCAGAGTGGAAAACTGTTGCCCTTAGACAAAGCCAATGGGTGGAAAATGTCTGTAACCGCAAAAAATCCATCCCCCAGGAAGAAGCTGAATTTGCTGCTCTCTGACAGCAGCAATGCCACCTTGAACCATGCATCATCCTGAAATGTAGTGCAATTAATTACTAAATTGCAGGGGGACAAAAGAAAGAGCTAAGTCTCTTAGCATAATATGTTCCTGTTGGTGAAAATATATTCCTTCCTTGTCTCCACACTGTGGTCTCCTGGGGGGCTGAGTTTGACATGCCAAAACAAATATTCACTTTTTAATTCTGCTTTTAATCCATGCTCAGATTTTCTTTACTGGCCTTTCTCCAAGAAAGGCCCACTCTCCATCTTAAGTGTCTAAAACTAAATGCACCCACTAACTACATCAAGGCAAGAGGGTTGTGTGGCATGGCTGTCTCTGCTCTGTTATTACTAGGTATCATTGTGAATTTAGAGGTGAGTTCTAACTGCCGCTGGAACTGGTGCCGATTAAACATCTCTTTGGCCTGTCTGGTACCATTTTATCGAGGTATCTGGCTAGTGCCATTAAAACAAAATGCACTATCTTCATAAAGGACAATACTTAATTTCCCAGAAGGGCAGGGTAGCTCGAACTTGGTTCACAACACAAACATTCATTAAGAAATGCAATCACGAGAAACCAGATCAGTGCAACCTGCACCCTTTCAAACAGAATCTGGCACCCTACATTGCAGCCCATAGCCATGTCTCTGAAGTTACAATACCCACCAGAATCTTAGGAGAGAGCAAAAAAACACCATTCTTCAGAGTGCTCAGAGTGAGAACGAGAAAAGCTCATTGCGAAGGCTGCATGGTTCACAAAGGAATAGCACGAGAGTAAATAAGAACATTTGTGGCTGCAACAAGGACACATTTCTAATTCCTGTCCAGCAGCTCAGAGACCACAAAAGAGCAGAATGAAGTCTTTCCACCCACTCATTCATTCCCCTGTTTGCATTTGAGTATGACTCCTCTGCTTGTGCCAGGGCAGCCAGGTGTCCCAGATGGTCTCTTAGCCAAGCATTAGCCAAGTCTGAATACATTCAGTCCAGCATGCCTTTAAGCAGTAAAGGACACCAATAGTAGCCAAAGCCCTTAGATACAGTCACGTCACACCTGCTGTACAGAGGCATCCCTGAGAACCGAACAGCCTGAACGCTAAGAGATGAAAACCTGGAACCACTCAGCTGAAGATCTAGAAACAAAAACGAAGTTGGGAGACGGAACTAATTCTTAGGGAGAGCACAAGCACACATCCCCTCCATTAACAGGATCTCCCCATACTCTAGCAGCCAGTGGCAAAATCCTGTGGCCTCTGCAGCTCTGCAGCCAGGGAATTTGCAGAAATCTCCTCCCTTTGACATAGGATTGTGCTCCACAGCCCATGCTACATTTAAAAATGTATGTTTCTACCCAAGATGGTTACTCTTCCCAACCTTTGAAAACATGAGCTGATTATAATCATCATTATTTTTATGAGTATGGAGAAAAGCCTGAAAAGATAGATCCAGCTGAAGTGCAAATTACTCCATTCATATCAATTGGGAGGTTAAATCTGACACCTTAAGAGTGGCAATTTAAATCCCAATGTTGCTAATTACATAACTCTTGATTAATCTGAGATTCCAGCTAATTTGCTATTCTCACAATCCCTTCCTATCTACCCCTTGCTTCCCTGTTAAAAGCTTCAGTTACACAAACCTCTTTCCTCCCCACAACTCTGAGGATGTGTTTCAGTGTTACCAATACAGAAAAATCTGTGCCATATCAAAAATTGAAAGCCTTGTGACAGGGCAAAATAAATGCAACAATCTATTAATTTTAACACCACCAGGTCTATTGTACTAATCAGGTAGCACACTTCCACAGAATTACAGAACAATAAGGCTGGACAGGACTTCAGGATGTCATCTAGTCCACACCCCTGCTCAAGGCAGGATCACTCCTCTTTAAATTGTTCTTCCTCCCCCCCCGAAAAATGACTCTCTAAGGGTATGGTCACACATAACACATAGCCTGATTCAAATGAGGTTTAAACTTGAAATGGACAGATGTACAAGATAATTAAAGCAGTTTAAAGATGCCCAAAATGGTTCAAAGGTGTACCTGGAAAATTGGGCACTCTTAAACCAGTGGACTGTGAAATGAGCACCTGTTATGTGTGGACATCAAGAGTTCCACGACATGGGTCTGGCTAGTCCTGCAGACATCCCATACAGTATCACTCCTTGGCTACTCCTGCCCTTCACTGCTGCAACCGACTGCCCTGGTACATGCCTAGAACTCTGCAGTCCCCAGTTTGTTGGCATGTTTTATCAATGAGCTGTCTTGAACTGTTTGCTCAACAGAAGCTGTCTTTCTAACAGCCAGTTAGATTCTCACTCCCTATACTGCAACCCCTCATCATGTCCCCTCAGCCCTTGGGAACCTAAAATCATGGGTCCAAACACTACCCCCAGTTTCCCAGGCACCCTAAACTAGGCAAGCACACTTCAGTTGCCTGCAACTTACCACAGTCTGCACTCTACTAAATTCATGTTTAGGATGTTTAGGGAATAAAAGAAAGCAGAAAAGGGAAGATGTCCTCAGCCACAAGTCACCCACATCCCTGGGGGGCGTTTGTACATGACATGTTTTTTGACCTTTCTTGTGCTGCAACAGCGTGACTGTATGAACAAGATTTCCAGATGCTTTAAAAGTCTTTCTAGTGTATTAAACTAAAACTCCTCAGCTGTAGTTTAGTTTGGCTCCCCAGGAATTAAAGCATTGCATCCATGGATTCATTGTGTGCAAACACAAAAGCACTCTAAGACATGTAATGAGTCTCTTTGTCCACTAAGTGGACTTGCAACCTTTTTGTAGTTCACCCCTTTGAATTGCTGCCACTTTTTTTTTGTGTGCCATGTGCCAGCTCCCTGCTTCCACAGCTGCATGGCAGGGCATGGGGTGGGAGGCCCCAGGCTAGGGGCACAGCGTGGAACCATCCCTCTCTCCTGTGGTGCCACCTGGAGACTGGGCTTACTTTATTCAAAAACCTGGTATGTGCAAACACTGATGTGATGCTCTGAAGTAAACAAGTTTAAATTTTATAAACCTATTTAATTTAATGGGGATTAAACCCTGTGATATGTACAGATGCCCTGGGAAGCCTAATGTATAAGTACAAGCACTACCTCCCCTGCCAGCCATCCCCTCCACCCAGGCTTGGGAGCCATGCTGAACTGAGTCCTCACTCTCACACCCTGGGGTCAGAGCTATAGCACTTCAACACCTAAAAGGTGATCATGGTACTATGTCCACATCCCATCAGGCACTTAAAAACTTCCAGCAAGAGAATCTACAGCCTCTCCAAGTGATTCATTATTACAGCACCTAATCACTCACATAAAGAGAGTCATATCAATTAAACCACCATATTTTAAAGCAAAGGAAAGCTGCTACAGAGAACTTCCAGTCTAATGAAGTACTACAGATGCAGAAATCTTGCCCCTGAGTCCACAGGGCCTTAGCAAAGGCTAGAAAGAAGAGTGTGAGCAATGCTAAGGAAGCAAAGCATCTTTTCAACTGCTGGATTAGAATTTCACCAAATATTCAGACCTCTGTTGTGCGTGTCCATTTACAGTGTGTGGTATAGGTGCTTGTGGGGTGCACATGAGGATGTCTCATGCTTTTTCATGAGGGGGATTAATGTGAAGTAAATTATTCAACATTATTATACATTAACATGTTTCCTTACCAGCTGGGGGCAGAAATACCTTGTGCCACTGTGAAGTCTGGCATCATCTATGGCAACCTATGTATACACATCAAGGTTCAGTTAACTTCCTTTTTAGGGTCTACCTTAGGTAGGAGTCACTCTTCGCCCACTTTCATCTTTTTTTTTTTTAACAGATTTTGCCATATATTTTTCTTAGAAGGAGGTTTAGATCCTGAGAGGAGAGAAGCTCTTACTGATTTTCTCTGTGGCATATAGAGAATATGGAAGGAACAAGATGTCTGAGATGGAAAGAAGAGAACAGGAACTGTAACAGTATCTATGGAGTCCCAGTGAATCCATGTCTATGTGCCCTAAATCCACCACAATGGTGCCTGCATTCTTGGGCTGAAGGACCCTGCCAAGAACTGACACACATTGAGCCACTCATGGCCCATCAGAGAGGAGCTGCTTTTTAAGCTACAGAGCTTCATCAGATGCTGGAGAGCCCCCAGGCCCGGAGTTCAGCTTCCTACCCACAGGTGCCTTGGAGCTTGCCAAAGACATCTTCTCAGCTTCCTAATTATATAGCATGGGGATAGACTTCTATCCTGGTTCAACCTAGCAGAAATAATGAGCCAAAAGATGGCCATCTTGATTTAAGGCAAAAGCACTTGCTCATGCACCACAGATGAGTCATGGTCCCAATTTGGAAAGTGGGGAGGGAAGGCAGATGGGGGAGAGGGATCCTTACCAAAATATTCACAAATCACAGAATCATAGAAAATTAGGGTTGGAAGGGAGGGACCTCAGGAGGTCATCTAGTCCAGCCCTCTGCTCAAAGCAGGACCATCCCCAACTACATCATTCCAGCCAACGCTTTGTCTAGCTGCATCTTAAAAACCTTCAGGGATGGAGATTCCACAACTTCTCTGGGTAGCCTGTTCCAGTGTTTTACTATCCTCCTAGTGAAAAAGTTTTTTCCTAATATCTAACCTAAGTTCCCTTGCTGTAACTTGAGATTATTGCTCCTTGTTCTGTCATCTGCCACCACTGAGAACAGTATAGCTCATGGATGGGAAATTATTTGGGCCTGCAGGTGACATAGGGAGTTCTGTGGAGCTGCCGCAAGCCAGTCAGCACTCCCCCATCCTACCTCCCACACAGCAATAGCCTGGAGCCTGTGAGCCCTGTGGCTCCTCCCCAGCACTACCAACAGCACACAGCCCTAGCCCCGACCCTGGCCTGTGCCCACTCCATACTTGCCCCATACTTGGCCCAGCTGAAACCTGCATGTACAGTCCCAAACTCAGCCTACCCCATGCCTGAGCAGTGGCAGCAGCTGGGCAGAAGCTGCTGCTCAGCACGGGTTCTGGCTGGTCTGGAGCTGGTCTGCTCAGTCAGGCAGAGTCCAGAGCAGGTGCAGGGCGGGTTGGGGTTGGGCTGTGTGCGCAGGTCCCTGCCAATACCATGGGGCTGGGGGCAGTGGCAGCTGGAAGAAGCTGCCGCCACCTCGGCTGCCTAGAAAGGCAGTCTAGCTGCAGAGCCACCACCCCAGCCACGCTGTGTGCCCGGGGAATGGCGAGATGAACCATGGGCTGGACAAGACAAACCAAGGGACTTGCCACAGGCAACAAAGTCCCTCTGCAGGCCGGATCCAGCCTGCATGCTGTATTTTGCCCACCCCTGGTATAGCTCTATCCTCTCTGGAACCTCTATTCAGGTAGTTGAAGGATGCTACTAAATTCCCTCTGTCTTCTCTTCTCCAGACTAAATAAACCCAGTTCCCTCAGCCTTCTCTCAGAGCCATGTGCCCCAGCCCCTTCACCATTTTCGTTGCCTTCCGCTGAACTCGCTCCAACTCTAATACAGCAAAAGCTGTGTTATCCGGCATCCAGGGGGAATGTGGAGTGCCAGTTAATCAAAACTGCCCATTATCTAAGAGGCGTCTGTTCAGGCCACTGCCCCTCCCACTGCATCCGGTGCTTCAGCGTGCCAGGGGACAGGGAGGGGGGCCCTAAGCAGGCTGCTTTGCCCTGGGCCATGGGACTCAGTGAAATCGGAAGTGCCACAATGAGACTTCAGGTTTCATTTTTCCTGTGTCTACCAGCATGGCAGTTAAAAGAGTATGCCGGTTAGTAAAGTGCCAGATAGCACAGCTTTTACTGTATAATAAAAGCCTTAGTCTATCTGTCTGTCCATAATGTTCTAGGTCAACTGTGCATGAGCTGCCAAGACAGCGCGTGCTGATTGGCTGCAAGGGCCCGGAGCGTTACAGACAGAGGAGGCAAGGGAACGGCCACACTGTTCCCACCCCCCCCAACAGCTGACAGGGAGGGGGAGACAGTGGGGAAGAGCGGAGGAAGGGGAGGTGGCAGCCTCCCCGCCCCCCTGCTGCCACTGCCTGGTGCCAACAACAGCTGGCAGAGAAGGGGAGGCAGCAGGAAGGGAGGGGAGGCGGGGGGTGGGAAATGTTGCCTGCCACCCAGTGTTGGTGGCTGCTGCTACGTGCAAACTCCCCTCCCCCCCATTCCTGGGAGCTGGCTGCAACGTGGGGTGGGGTGGAGTGGAGTGGCAATGGGGAGGCCACATGGGGGCACACTGGACTGGATTTAGGGGGTAGGAAGGATGTGGGGAGGGGAGTGCACAAAGCCAGAGGCCCGGGGCGGGGTGCACAGGCTGGAGGTGGATCGGTGGCATAATACCTGAATCCTCCCACGTAATTAAAGGCAGAAGCACAGCTGCTATAGAAGGTCATGGTGATGGAGGAAGACAAGCTTTCTGATAGCTAGGGCAAATCCCACGGAGGGGTTTTTATATCTGGACAGAGACCTTGAATATAATTCTGTATTCAATGGGGAGTCACTGTTGAGGGCAGAAAATCCTTGTGATGCGCTCGTGGCAACCCGTGTTGCTAAGAAGACTGGCTGAAGCATTTTGTGCTATTGGTTGCTGTGTTTTGTACTTTTTTGTTCAGCTTGGCAACCAAACAAGGCTGGTCAGTTTCTCATCTTTCACTCCCAGACAGAAGCCTAGCACCTGACTGAAAGATAAAAGACTTCCCTGATACTACAGGGGCTGGCTAACATCAACAGCCAAGTGACAAATAACCAAAGAGAAAGTTTCCCTTAAAGCTCTTCATAACAATCCTTTTATATAGTGTGTATATGTATTCATCTTTAGAAGACCTAAACCTGGACCCTAAATCACTTGACTCTGTAATCGCGTATTATGTTTCTTTAACCACATGGAGGATACCCCTAGACTCTAGTTTTACACACTGGTCCAGGCATGCTTCACACTTCCAAAGAGAAAAGGGGGCAGTCATCAGCTTTCTATGCAGTCAGGAAGGGGCTCTGTCATACTTGCCCTCTTGAAAAGGAAGGAGGCCAGTGGCATCATTAAAATTCCTGTTGCTTAGTAGCTCATTACTTGGATGCTGACTACTTACATTTAAACAAGATTTGGCAATGGAAGTGACACTTGGGACAAAGAAAAAACATCACCAAAACGAAAGCGTGATTTTCCATAGTTTGGTATCTTTCAGGGCAAAGTTTCCAGGGCATTGTGAACAAAAGGTGCGGTGGAGGTGGCTTGAACTGCAGCTGACTTCTAAAAAAGAACTCTAAAAATGGCCGTACCAGGCTTGGCATATTTCAGGGACACCAGAGTTACATGCTTGACTTACAAGTAAACCAATGACTTTTCTGAACTGCTGCTTTTGCAGAGACAGCCTGGAATCAGCCCCTGCCCCTAATGGCCAAATTCTGTCTTGCTCGTCAGTGCTAGTAATAAGGATTTTGCAGCTGGATTCCACACTCAGGTATATTTCTGGCACTTCATAGCCTTCAGCAAGGTTGCACATGCTTGTGGTCAATAAGGGCATCTGAATACAAGTCCATTAGTTGCGGAGCCAAACAAAAAACAGTTCACACATATCTCCACTGACTCACTAATATGAATACAGCGTAGTAAAAAACAGGTTTTTTCCCTACCTAAGCAAACAAATCCAACTGATAAAACAGAGCCTGAGACAGAAAAAGAGCATGAAGATATACTAATAATACAGATCTACTTCAAAGTAAAACCATGCACTAACTTTAAAAACTGGAACGTACTTATTAATTTAGGTTAAGTTAGCTGTAGCCATGTTAATCTAAGGACATAGGCAGACAAAGTTTTTTGGGTAGATCTTTCATTAGACCAGCTAAATAGTTGGAAAAACTGTTCTTCGTACACTTTCAGGCACAAACAACCTTCTTCAGGCATAGGGGTAGTTTGCTGTTGTTTTGTGTTCTCTTGGATGGAATAGAAGCCAATATGCAAAATGCAGGTCTATAAAAATGCAAATGCTTGGCAGTGAGGATCAGAGGCCACGGGAGGGAGACAATAGGTATGAGGTGGGAAGGTAGGGAGGAATGCTGACCTGGTGACAACGTAGAGAGACCTCTCTACATTTTACTAGCTAGGTTCTATCATCAAGTCAACATTCCCCCTCTTCCCTCCCCAACCTACCTGTCTCACACTTATCATCTCCTGTGGCCTCTGATCCTCACTGCCATGCATTTGCATTTTTACAGACCTGAATTTTGCATATTGGCTTCTATTCCATCTAGGAGAACACAAAACAACAGCAGACTATCCCTCTGCCTGAAGAAAGGTGTTTGTGCCCGAAAGCTTGCAAAGAACAGTTTTTCCAACTATTTAGTTGGTCTAATAAAAGATCTACCCATCTACCCAAAGAACCCAGTCTGCTTATTAAGTGATACACACTGGGCATTTGCTTAATTTCTCACATTCAAGATACTTCAGTTTGTTAAATTTCTAGCGTATCAGCTTTGCATGCTCCAGGTATCTTGGGTACTGAAAAACGACATCAATCTTTAAAGGAAAACTGTGAGTTACTATCCCTTAGCCAAAGACAATGATGATGTCCTCAGAGCATGAACTCCCAGCCAGAGGCCAACATTTCTTAGTGTTTAACATTGTGCTGTGTGATACGGGCATTAGCTCATTGGTGAGGAGCCTGCACACTTCTCTTACCAGGCAACAGCAATCAGCACATTAATACACATTAGAGAGGGTTCATGAAAAAGACAGAAAAGAGTGGCATAAATAGGTCTAACCATTCACCACAGAACTCACCAGTCACTTCACAGGTTTCATATCATTACAGCAAGGAAAGAGCGGAAAGAAAATAACTTTTGTATATTTGAATTGTTTTCAAAGTTTCGTAATGGCTGGTGAAGTGCAGCCACTTCACCTTAATCTGAGACCACAGCACCTCATACTCCTTCTGTCAGGGTCCCTACTCAGCTCTACTAATCCATCTCTATCTCAATTCACAGCATGCCCTGCTTACTCCATTCTTCCTGATTCACTGTACCCCAGGCTTGGTTCAGGGTACTGCCACAGGCTAACTGACCTTTTGAAGGCAGAAACTAGGTTTTCTAACATCGCACAATGGTTTTGTAATTCAGATAAACCAGCTGGGTAGGCTGTAGCCACAAGACTCATCATGTAGTGAAATGAACAAGGCCTGAACATAGGTTGCTAAAAGCAAAGGGTGGTGCATTTGTCCAATTCTTTGCTTAGCCCTGCAGCAGCTTGAAAGGAGTGCCCAGGAGAGTGGAACAGCTGAAAAGGTTGGAACAAAAAGTTTCCAAATGAAAAGCCATAACGTGCTAAATAAACTCTGTGCAGCACAGATTCCTAGGCATTCAACAGTAATTTGATGATGCAGAGAGGGAGAAAGGAAGGATGAAAGAGGGACACGCAGCAGCCCTTTAATAATCCACAGCACTATAAGTATGTGCAGCCATCTGGTGCTGTGAACTCCTATAACCCAGATTTTTCAAATGAAAATAGTCAGCAGGCACTCCTTATGCATCTCAGCTAGCATCAAACACAGCAAGTCCACCCAGCACTCAACAGCACACAGGCACCCTCCCTCCTCTCACCACTCTGACCAAAAGCCAGGGAGTACTTTCTTAACTGCAATGGCAGCTAAATTAGGGGGTCTAAGTACACACAATTTAATTAATTTACCTTTAAAGACCACTTAGCACATAGTGCAGACAAATGTTTTGAGCATGTTAACAGGCTGCTGTTAACCCAGAGGGACCCTAGGATTTAAACGTAACCCTAGTCAAGTAACTCCATACTGACAAAGCTCAAGGGTGGGATTCCTGGAAACAGCAAACACATTTCTAGAGACCAAAGGATAACTAAGAACTGCTGAGAAACATCATTCTAGAGCTGGGAGTAGTTAGTGAAAGGCTGAAGAAGGAAAGGGTCCAGCAATTTAACCAGGTATTGCTATATGAGTTCCAGTTGAGCCAATGTTTGCACAATTTATTTTGAAGTCTCCCAGAACTGGGCAGTGAAGGAAGAGAGGCTAAAACACATGGTCTCTTGGTGCCAAGACAACCTCCCCCAGTAGATAAAACAGAAACAAAAAGGTTCCACTCTCCTGGAGGGCTGCTGGCTGTAGCTGTATTGGTCTAAGGACATGAGCAGACAAGGTTCTTTTGGCAGATGTAATCTCATTTATTAGACCATCAAAATATTTGTAAAATATGTTCTTTGCAAGTTTTCAGGCACAAACGCTCTTCTTCAGGCATAGGGACACTCTGCCAGTGTTACATGTTCTCCAAGGTAGAAAACAAGCTAATTTACAATGTTGCAACATGCAACACCAGCAGTTTCCCTGCACCTGAACAAGGGTGTTTGTGGTGAAAAGCTTGCAAAGAACACTTTTTCCAACTACTTAGTTGGTCTAATAAAAGGTATCACGTCCACCCAAAGAACCTGACTGCCCATTTCCTGGAGGTTGCTGAGGAAGAAGACATGGGGGAACACTGCTCACCAAAGCAAAGGATAGGAAGGAGCTACTGCTCTGCTTTCGAAAGAGCTTTGTTTCCCCATTCCCTCTTGCATTAGCCCTGTCTCCCCACAGGGCTAATGCACTAGCTCTAGCTCTGTGCCTGGAAACATGCTCATTGTGACCAAGGGACCAGGAGCATTGTGGGGCTGGTGCATGCTTAGGGTTACCATATTTCCAGGTCCAAAAAAGAGGACATCTGTCACGGGAAGTGGGGAGAGGGAATACAATGGTGGGGGGGCAGTGACATGCTGGCGACCTGCCCTGCCCATCCTGCTGCTCCTCGCTGACAATCCACATCCCCCCCAGCCCTGCTGCTGCCCCTCACTCCAGACCCACTGACCCAAGCCCTGCCAGCACCCCCTTCTAAACAGCAGTACCCTGCCCCCCACCCCTAGCTGGTGCCCCTCACTCCTGACCCACAGCCCCCTGGTGCTGCCAGTGTCCTGCACACCCAACCCAGAATCACCCATCCCGTCTCCATGCCTCTCACTCCTGATCCACAACCCCCTGCCCCTCTCCCAGCCCTGACAGTGCCCCTCACTCCACACCTGCAGCCCCTGCCCACCCTGTCAGTGCCCCCACCCTCCCAGCCCTGCTGGTACCCCTCACTCCCAACCCACAGCCCCCTGCCTCCCAGCTCTGCTGGTGCAGTGTCCCTCACTCATGACTCACAGCCCCTTTCCCACCCCCCAGCCCTGCTGGCTGGTGCCCCTGACTCCTGACCCGCAGCCCCCTGCTTCCTCCCAGCTCTGCTGTTCAAGTAGTTTGCATACACACACACACCTCCCAACAACTGCCAGCCCACGCGGACAGCACATGATCTCCTGACAGCCAATCAGCTTCCCCACTGCCCCCAGCCCCAAGCAAAAGCAGAGGGAAAGTGAATACCCGGACATTCGCTGACATTTTCAAAAACCTGCCCAGATGGAGCCCAACGGCCCAAAAAAGAGGATATGTCCGGAAAAACCCAGACGTATAGTAACCCTATGCATGCTGAAGACAGAAAAGGTTTTCCCTAGATCACGAGCGGCCAACCTGCAGCATGGGTGTCACAAATGATGACCATGTACTGACTGGGGAGGAGACAGGCAGCACAGAAGAAGACAAAGCAAGCAGCAGAAAGCAGAGCAGCAGGCTGGGCAGGGGAAGCGAATCAGACTGGCACTCCGGGAGGGCATGGGGCCAATCTGACAAAAAGGCTGCCCCCCCACCGTCCTAGCTTTTGCAAATGAGCCTCTGTCAAACTCGGCACTGCAGAACATGTGCATGAAAATCATTGGAAACTGTTTTTAGGGCTAAGTACAGACAGTCAAAAAGCCTCAGGCTGAACTGATTCAGTCTTTGCAAGTCAGTCTAAAATACAGAGATTAAACTGAGAAAAAATGGGACACACATTTACTTTTGATTCAGGAAATGCAGCCACATGCCTGCAGTGACTCAGGCCAGAACCCAAGGGGGCAGGGCCAAAGCACCACTCTCTGCCACTTTCTCTTCCTCCTGCCTCTGAGGTCTCTGGAATTTGCAGTCCAGACACACAGCAGCAGGACTTTTCCTGCTTCCAGGCACAGGCAGGGGGTGCTTCTGGGATTTGTAGCCCACAGTCACAGCCAACACTAAGTTTGAATGGGGGAAGGGGTGTTTAACCACCCTTCCTGGCCCCAGACCACTGCCAGTTTGCCTGGAGGGGGGCAGTTCCTGCCTCTTCCCCCACCCCCCCAACCCTTCTCTGCTGGAGCAGACAGCACAGCCCAGAGCTGAAAAGCATGCTGGGATGCTGGGGGACTGTGATGTAATGTGAACCATCAAGGGGTCATAAAACAGTTTGACCCAAATCAGTTAGGTCTGATACTACATTCAACCAGGTTCATCTTAAACCAGTTTCAGCCATTTTTAAACTAGTTTCTGTGCACTGAACTTCTGTTCTGTAACCACTTTCTGATCACTTAAACCAGTTTATGTGTAACTTCTGTCCCTAGCCCGAGAGACTGACAAATCTGGGTGGATAATCATGGAGTCAGAAAACCTCAGTGATCACAACACCAGCCCCATGCCAATATCAAGTTCTTATTCCAGACTTAGGAGGGCCAGAGTTTTTCAAAGAAAAAAAACAGCTGCCTGGAAGCCACTTTACCTATCTTTTTTCCATAACCTTGTTCATACTGAGCTATTTTTGTTGAAAATTTTCAAAAAGTCACCTGGAGACAGGAAGACTCATAAACTTTTCAGCCAGGACCACTAACATTTGACAAACTACAAGCACTTTGTTAGTGGTACAAAGTCACAGACAGCCATTACTAGGGGTCTAACTTGAGGAGCCAACCGACATATTTCATAGGGACATCACAGCACCAGCTGTCATTTTTGTGGGCTGATCACGGCAAGGGGCTCCTCCCATGCCAACTGGCTAAGGGGCCCTAGTAGCCCTGCCCCTCACTGCAAACTGCCTGCAAGGGTTGTCCATCACACAGCCCCACCCCTTGCCACTGATTGGTTGTGAGGGATGTTCATCATGCAGCCCCTCCCCCACCAAATGGTGGAGGGCACAGAGCCACACAACAGGCAGCTCTCTCAGACAATCAGCAGTGAGGGGTAGGGGTGGCAGCCATTTTGGTTTCCTTTTCCTGCAAGGGCACCTCCCGACCCCCCCACCCCACCAGCTGCACAGATGAACCACAGTGCTGTGAGGACTTCTGGTTCTCGCTAGGAAGCTAGCATTTTAGTTTCAGTAAGTTTTGGGGGGGAGGTTGGGGGCAATGTTCCCTCTAAGGAGTAGCACTCTGTGAGCATGCCCCCTCAGTCCAGTGTGGGACACTTATCGAAGGGGGCTGGAGGCCAGGGCCCAGAGGCTGGAGGCAAGAGGCTGGGGCTGGGAGCCGAGAAGCTGGAGCTGGGGGCCAAGAGGCTGGAGTGGGCTCCGCTGGCTCCAGGGAAGTGCTCTGCTCCCCCACATGAGGGCCAGGGAGTAGAGCACTTCCTGGAGCTGGCGGAGCCCATGCCAGGCCCCTGCCTCAGCCTCCATCCCTGCCTTGCCTCACCTCAGGGAGGAGCTGCTGCCTGCCCCGAGTGAGGCTCCACTGGCTCCGGGACACTGCTCTGCTCCCTGGCATCACCTCACGGAGCAAGGAGGCATGTGGCATCAGGGCCGGGGAGCGGAGCAGTGTCCCAGAGCTGGCAGAGTCTCATTTGGGGCAGGCAGCAGCTCCTCCCCGAGGTCAGGCAAGGCAGGGATGTAGTCTGGGGCAGGGGCCTGGCGCGGCCTTTGCCGGCTCTGGGGAAGTGCTCCACTCCCCGGCCCTGATGCGGGGGATGGGAGCACTTCCCCGGAGTTGGCAGAGCCTGCGCCAGGCTCCCGCTCCAGCCTCTCCTGGTGCGCAGCCTTGAAAAGGCTGTTCACGGCCACACTTTTAGTTGTGCGCAGCCACACATCTTAGAGGGAACCTGGCAGGGGAGGGGGGGAGAGTTGTGGATTTAGCGGACATTGCCCACTTTTGCAGGCAATGCCAATAGGTCCCTAGCCATAACCTTAGCCATTACCATCAGCAATGTCTACATGTTAATTTGGGTCAGGGCAAAGTATTTTCTTATGCTGGAGGGTTATATAACAAGACCCACAGGGGAATAGATCCTGGACTTCTCTAAAATTTCTTATGGAAGTTCAGGGATACAGGTTGTAGCCATATTGGTCTACAGGCAAAAGCTGGGGCAGGCAATTATTTCGGCTGGAGGGCTGCTTAATGAATTCTGATGAGCTGTCAAGGGCCGCATGGGTAGCCCCTTGCCCCCTGCCAGGTGCTCTATCCCCTGATCACCATCTTGGGACCAGAAGTTCCGCCCCCTATGCCACCACCAGTACTCCTTTCGGCAAGGGGGTTGCCATCTTGGAATCAGAAAAAAACAAACTATATTCTAAAAAAATCAAACATCTACTACAACATACAATTATTTGATTTCAAAAAATACTTTTGTCTTGATTTACATGTATTTGCATAGTATACATAGAGCTGATCGCATAATACCTTAAAATGAAGCTTTACTCTTGTATATTGTGGGGGATGTATGGAGGGGTAGAGGGGTTTGGGTGGGTGGGCACACGGTTTATATGGGGTTGTGGGTGTGTGTGCATGTAGGTATGTGTGTAGGTAGGGGGTGTGGGCTTTGTGGGGGGTGGATAGGTGTGATGGGTGTCTTTGTGGAATGAGGGAGCATGTGGATGTGTGTAGATATGTGGTGTCTCCACAGAGACTCTGCCAGCCTGGGTTCTGTGCTCCTGCTGCCCTGACTTGGGTCCCCACTGGCCCTAGCCCTGGCCACAGGGCACCAGCCCACCATTGCTTCCCCTGCCTGCCCCTCCCCCTGCCACCACGTGGTTCCTGGCTGTCTCTTGCTGTGCCCCATGTGGCCAGGACCCAGGAAACTATAGGCCAATTAGTCTTACCTCGATCCTGGGTAAGCTTTAGGAGAGAATTATCCTGGCACATGTCCACGAGGGGCCAGCAGGGGAAATTATGCTTAGGGGCAACCAACACAGGTTCATTAGAGGCAGGTCCTGTCAAACCAACCTGGTGGCCTTCTATGACCAGGTCACAAAATCCTTAGATGTAGGGGTAGCAGTGCATGTAGTCTTTCTCGACTTTAGGAAGGCCTTCCACACTGTCTCTCACCCCATTCTCATTAAAAAACTAGGGGACTGTGGCGTCTATACCTACACAGTCAAATGGGTCGCTAACTAGCTGGAGGGCCACACCCAGAGAGTAGTGGTAGATGATCATTTTCGACCTGGAGGGATGTGGGCAGTGGGGTCCCCCAGGCCCACGCTGTTCAACATCTTCATCAGCGACTTAGATGAGGGGGTAAAAAGCACCTTGTTCAAATTTGCAGACAACACCAAGATGTGGGAGGATGCGGGCATGCTAGAAGGAAGGAATAGGCTGCAATGTGACCTAGACAGGTTATGGGGGTGGGTGGATGAGAACAGGATGAGTTTCAACACTGACAAGTGCAGGGTGCTGCACCTGGGGAGGAAGAACCAGCAGCATACTTACAGGCTGGGGAACTCCCTTCTTGTCAGTGCAGAGGCAGAAAAGGATCTTGGAGTCATTGTTGATGCCAAGATGAACATGGGCCGGTAGTGTGGGGTCAGGAAAGCCAAGTGTACCTTGTCATGCACCCACAGATGCATCTCAAACATGTCCAAGGAGGTGATACTCCCTCTCTATGCGACATTGGTCAGGCCACAGCTGGAGTACTGCGTCCAGTTCTGGGCGCCGCACTTCAGGAGAGATGTGGATAACATGGAGAGGGTCTAGAGGAGGCCACTCGCATGATCAGGGGGCAGCAGGGCAGGCCCTATGAGGACAGGCTATGGGACCTGAACCTGTTCAGCCTCCACAAGAGAAGGCTGAGGGGGGATCTAGTGGCCTGTTACAAACTAGCAGGCATTGGGGGAGTCCCTGTTCCCCCAAGCACTACCAGGAGTGACTAGAAATAACAGTCACAAGCTGGCAGAGGGTAGATTCAGACTAGATATCAGGAGGCACTACTTCATTGTCAGGGCGGCTAGGGTCTGGAAACCAACTTCCAAGCAAAGTGGTGCTGGCTCCTACCCTGTGGGTCTTTAAGAGGAGGCTAGATGAACATCTTGCTGGGGTTGTTTGACCCCAATACTTTTTCCTGCCATGGTAGGGGGTTGGACTTGATGATCTGCTCAGGTCCCTTCCGACCCTACCAACTATGAAACTATGTGGTGCCACAGCACACAGAGCCAGCCAGCAATCGCAGGGGCTGGGCCAGTTCCTGCTGCGCTGGCAGGGAGAGGGGCAGAGCCAGTCTGGCTCCATAGAGCCCCTGCCAGCCCAGGCTGCGCTCCCATACTCCAACTCAGCTGTCGCTGTGCTCCTTGCCCACCTGCTTGCTGCTACTCCCCTCCCCACCTGCCACTGCTGTCACTGCCATTTCCCCACCTTCCCACTGCTTCTCCCCTCCCCCCCACCCACCTGCCAGCCGCTCTGGCAGCATGCAGTTCCCAGCTGCACGGCTGGGACTGTAGCACACAGCAGGAACCAGCCTAGCCCCATGGACTGAGGCGATCACTGGCATCCTCCCCGCACCACCCCATTCTTATCTAACTGCACTCTTGGATGGATGGAGGCAGGGAACAGCCCCGAAGATAAATCAGGCCAGGCCAGGCACCTCTGCTAGGCAGAGGCTTCCAGTTGGGGGCTGGAGGTGGGGCGGGGGGGAGGTTGTGGGGGTCAGGGCCAGTCGGGCCTTGCTGCTGGCTTCTCCTGGGTCCTACCACCACTGATGCCTCATCAGCTTAGACAGGCAGCCACAGACAAGTAATAATTAATTTTATACATTTTTTAGGGGCCCCGCAAGCCAGATAGAATAGCTGGTGGGCCGGATTCAGCCCGTAGGCCATATTTTGCCCACCCCTGGGCAAAAGAAATCAGAACTCTTGGCAGAAGTGATATCTTTTATTAGACCAACTAGATATTTGCCCAAAAAAAAATCTTTATTTGCAAGCTTTTGGATACACTTGCACTTCTTTAGGCACATGAGAATGCAAAGATTGTAAAATTTCTCCTTGGTAGAAATTAAAATTCATATTTCACAAGACAGCTGAAAGTGTTGTAAGATTTCCTGGTTGGAAAAGTTCATTTTGGGTCAATAAGGCTTAGATAAATGTTAAAACCCAAAAGCTTGCAAATAAACAATTTTTTTTCCAAATACCTAGTTGATCTAATAAAAGATATCACCTCTGCCAAGAGTTCTGATTCCTTATAGAAGTTCATTTATCAGACAGGACTGGAAGAACAATGGCTACAAAACAGGCAAACTCTTTCTCCCTAAGATAACTCTTAGGGCATGCTACTGTACTTTAGCTATCAAGTCAAACCTGCAAGTGAATCATTCAAAATGCACAGAGTTGATGGGTATACTCAGTGTGTGGGATATGTTACGCTGATAGAACTTCAGAAACTATGAACACATGCTCAGGCAGACATTCCCAGGAGCAGGCTGGTGTGTATGGCAATAGCAGCAGGGTCACTGATAACCAACAGCAGGAGACACCTCCCCCTTCACCAAGGATGTCTGCACTGTTCCCATTTCACCAATCAGCACTAATCTGCTGTCTTAGTGCAAGCTCAGGTTTCAGAAAAATCCATAAAAGAATTAAGTTGAGATAAAGAATGAATTGGGAAACATGTTTGGGATCTTCATCTTGGCACTCACACAGAGCAGCAGGGAGGCAGAAAAGGGAGGTGGGAGGGAGAGGAAGGGCAGACCCCTCCCAGCAGAAACAAGCACCAACCACACAATCAAAATTTTAAAAAATCTCTTGCAGAGTTCAGGGTATGTTGTCTGGGTGTGTGGAGGGAGGAGTTGTTCACCAACACCACCACAGCTCTGAAGGGTGAAATCAGCCCTTGCCTGCAGCCTGGATGGTGATCTTATGACCTTTGTTAAGTAAGGTTTGGCTTTTCCAGTACTTTGACACAGAGAGGTGGGTAGCCATATTAGTCTAAAATCAAGGAGAAGGCAAGGCAGCAGTGCACCTGAGTTACAGATGTATAAGCTTTCATGAACCACAGCTCACTTCATCAGATGCTGTGCAGTACTTGGAGAAGAGACCTTCGAGAAAAAAACCTCACAGCTTCACAAAAAAAGAATGTTTGGGTGCAGACATATGTAACAACTGAACCTTTCCAGGAAGTGTCACTGGTTCAGAACTGGTTCAAAATTGTGTGAAGTGCTCTGGCTCTGACACCAGGGGTGGGAGTGACTACCCAGCTCAGCATGCCTTCCAGAGAGAAAATGGGAGGTGGGGTGAGGAGAAAGCTCACACCCAAGCTTTGAGAGTCCCAAGGGGTGGGTGACTTTTGTTGTCACTTTTCTGCTTTCCCTCATTTCTTATACACATGAGTTCAATAAACTATAAATAACCAAAGCCTGTAGGCACTCCCCTGACTTGGGTGGCAGGGTGGGGAGGAAGTGCATGGACCCAGTACTTTTTGATTCCCCAGGAGCTATGTGGGGAGTCGGGGGCATAATGATCAGCTGTGGTTGAGTAAGAAGTGAGAACATAGCTGGATGTTAGAAAAATAGGTTTTAAAGTACAAACGGTTCAAGGGAGCTTGTTGATAATGTACCAACAAAAGGAAAGAAAAGTCGGCAGTAGAATTTTGGCATATACGAAAATTTTGGCTACATGCAGCAGTGTATGGTGGGGAGGCTACTAACAATGCATTGTGGGATGTCGGGAGGACTGACGAGACCCTTGTTATATAACATTTGGTGACAACACTGAACCAGTTCAAAACGGTACCTGAGTTTCCAGGTACACTGTGGAACAATTACAAGAGGATTTTAAGAGGTTTAACAGGCTTGTATGGTTGTCTTATTCAAGTTTAAACCATTTTTAAACTGTACTAAGCATTATGTGTCCCCATGCCTTTAAAAATGCAAAGGGTCAAGGTGATGCTTTTGAATCAGTGCTTCAAAACCCCTTGCACAACACTCCAACTTCCAAGGGAGATATATAAGCAAGATCTTAACTACCTGAAACTAAAGATCCTAACATACCGTTCCCAAAAGCCAGTGTCCTACCCAAATTCCAACTGGAACAGGCACATTCTGCTCCAGTCCACCATTCCACTCATTCAAATGAATACAGAACACATCACCTCTTGCTCTAAAAGAGGCTATCTTACAGTAGCTATGAAGCTCATCTAAGTACTCTCAGACACAAAGTACTTTCAATCTCCAGTCATATTCCAGGGCAAAACAAACATTCCTCACACCTGGTTACTCAAAATATGAACCTACTGGGCTCTACCACAGGGTTCCTTTCAGTCAAGGGCAGAGCTGTAACAAAACACATAACAGGCACATGCCTTTGACCCCATTTCCTTGAGCTATATGATGGCATCAGAATCTCAGCTTTAATTAAATAATATGATGTTAATTGCCCACAGCCAGCTAGAAGCAGAGTTTGGATGACTCAGATTGCAGAACTGGCTCTCCCCTTTTGGTTCCACAATCTGAAAAAAGGAAGGAAGAAGTTATGGTCCAACCTCAGCAACACACCCAACTGCCACATCATCCCTCAGTTTATTTGGCTGATGTTGGAGTAGATGATCCCAGTGATCTCTTTTGATGTTAAGACCCATGACTCTTTGGGGCATGTTTGGCCATCTTCTTCTCTCACAGGCTTTAACCAACACTGAAGTAGTAAGCCAGACGGAGTGTGTTTTGTGGTTGTTGAGGTGAAATGCTGAAATGACGGACTTAGTTGAATTTGGTCGCAGCCTCCGCTTGCAGAAATATTCTGCCATTATTGGCAAGTCAGATGTTAGTATATCATAAGTCTCTTTGAAGGTCCTTGCCTGTGTGGTTAGTACAGAGTTCGCGCAGGGGAGGGCGCGGGAGGGCACGAGACCCTGCCTGCGACCCCCCCCAGCCATAGCCAGCCCCAGCCGTAGCCAGCCTACCAGAGGCATGACACGGATGGGCACGCACCGCACACCGAGGGTCCCCTCGGGCTCTGTGACCCCTTCATTGGCCACCTCAGAGATGGCCACCCAGACAGAGCCTTAATATCAATTTGTTTTGGGCACTTGAGTAAATCTATCACAATGAAAAAGGCAGGTCACATTTTTAGGCTCCCATGAAAATTCAGAAAGACAGACATCACTGCACTGATTACACCAAGTTCACATAATGAACAGTTCTGTCCTAGTGACACCGGTCAGAAAAAAAGACTTAGTCTTTGTTTTCCAGTGAAAACTGAGACTCTGGAAAACAGAGTGATACTATCTTAGGGATGCCAGGTCAAAGGCTCAAGTGAATCTGCGTTGTGAAGTGATCCATCTGTTCTTCCCATTTCTCTGACGCTGCATTCATTGATCTTTCTACAGCATATGATACTGTTTGGAAGCATGGTTGCTAAAACTGTCCCACCTTCTCCTGTGTGCCAGACTGCTCCGCCTTTTGTGGACATTTCTAGGCAACGAACGGATGCGTGTCTACCTCCGAGACAAAGTGAACAGACCAAGGACCCTAAATAAGGTCTCCTGGAGGGAGGTGTTCAAGCCCCAGCCCTTTTCAACATTTCTATAAGCAATATGCCTGCTAACCCCTTCAAGGAAATTTGCATATCCCAAAGACCTGGTACTAACCACACAGGCAAGGACCTTCAAAGAGACTGATGATATACTAACATCTGACTTGCCAATAATGGCAGAATATTTCTGCAAGTGGAGGCTGCGACCAAATTCAACTAAGTCCGTCATTTCAGCATTTCACCTCAACAACCACAAAACACACATTCATCTCTGAGTTGGCGCGGAGTTCGCGCAGGGGAGGGCGCGGGAGGGCACGAGACCCTGCCTGCGACCCCCCCCCAGCCATAGCCAGCCCCAGCCGTAGCCAGCCTACCAGAGGCATGACACGGATGGGCACGCACGCCACACCGAGGGTACCCTCGGGCTCTGCGCCCCCCCCATCGGGCATCTCAGAGACGGCCACCCAGACGGAGCCCATGGTCCCGGGCTCCATGCAGAGGGAGCCCCTGGCTCTTGGCTGCGGGGGCTGCCTGTCCCTTTTTCAGGCTCTGGGGCACGGGAGCATGGCCACCTCCTCTTGTGGGGTCTGCTTCCTACTGGGGTCTCTGGCGCGCCAGCTGGAGGAGCTCCAGGCCACAGTCCAGAGACTGCATGCCATCAGGGACTGCGAGCAGGAGATAGACTCCTACTGCCAGGCCCTTCTCCCCTGGGAGCCACAGGGGAGAGCTCTGTCTCTCTCCACGACTAAGGAGGACTCTGGGACCTCCCGCTCTGCCCAGTTAGGGGCATGGACCAAGGTGGTCAAGGGCCCCAAGGTCTGCCGCACCAAGGCCCCTCCCTCGTTGGAGCTTAGCAACAGGTTCGCACCTCTTGCAGCCCCAGCAGAGCCTGCTCAGTTGCCGGCTCCCGCAGGCAACCCAGGCTCAACCACAGCTACTGCCCCCGCTCTCCCCAAGACAAAGCGAAAGGTGTTTGTTGTGGGAGACTCCATCCTGCGGGGGACCGAGGGGGCAATCTGCTGCCCCGACCCCTTAGCCCGGGAAGTCTGCTGCTTCCCGGGGGCCCGCATCCGAGACATTGCGGAGAGGATCCCAGAGCTCCTCCGGCCCACAGACCACTACCCCATGCTCCTTATTCACGTGGGCACCAATGACACGGCACGGAGCACCCCCAGCCAGGTCATGAGGCGCTACAGGAAGTTGGGAGCAGGGCTTAGGGGTCTGGGAGCTCAGGTGGTGTTTTCGTCGATCTTCCCAGTCTTGGGCTATGGGCTGAGGAGGGAGAAGAAGATCCACACAGTGAACCAAAGACTGCGGCGCTGGTGTCATCGGGAAGGCTTTGGCTTCCATGACCACAGCCCGCTCTTTGGAGAGAGAGGCAGCGAGCTGCTGGGAAGAGATGGCCTCCACCTCTCTCCCCTGGGGAGGAGGCTCTTCTCAGCCAGGCTGGCTGACCTGCTCCACCGGGCTTTAAACTAAGCCCGCTGGGGGATGGGGGGACTACTGCCACTGCTGGCCTGCAGAGCGAGCCTTGCAAAGCCAGCCGACCAAGGCACTTAAGGGAGCCCACCCCTGCCCCAGCCCTGGCACAATCTGTGGGCAAGGCAAGAGCCCCCAAGGGGACACTTGCCTGCCTGTACACTAATGCCAGGAGCCTGGGCAACAAGCAGGACGAGCTCATCCTCCTGCTCAGTGCAAAGAAATATGATGTCATTGGGATAACGGAGACCTGGTGGGACTCCACCCATGACTGGACCACTGTACAGGAGGGATCATGTTGACAAAAGGGGCAGGGGTGTAGCTCTCTATGTGAAGGAAAGCTACATGTCCCTGCAAGCTGATGTTGGCGACCGGCATGGACAGTTAGAGACCCTCAGGGTAAAAATTTGTGGGGAATACGGCACAGGGGACACAACGGTGGGAGTCTACTACAGACCTCCCACTCAAAGTCCTGAGCTTGACCAGGAGTTCGCCCGGGAACTGACCGAGGCCACTTGCTCCAGGACCTTGGTTGTCATGGGTGACTTCAATTACCCAGACATCTCGTGGGAAGATCCCTCAGCAAAATCCGAGCGGTCGCAAAGCTTTCTCTCGTGCGTGGATGACCTCTACCTGACTCAAGAAGTCTATGGGCCAACGAGAGGCAAAGCGCTGCTCGACCTGGTACTGGCTACAGGGGACGACCTAATCGGCGACCTAGTGATCGATGGGAAGCTGGGTGACAGCGACCACGAGCTGATCACTTTCACCATCCACTGTAAAGCTGGCAAGTCAGTCAGCAACACAGAAGTCTTTGACTTCAGAAAAGCCGACTTTCACAAGCTCAAGAGGCTAGTCAGTCAGGCCCTCAGGGACCATGACCCCAGGGAGATGGGAGTTCAAGAAGAGTGGTTGCTTCCCAAGGAAGCGATCCTCAATGCACAAGCTAAATCTATTCCAACACGGAGGAAAGGCAGCAAGAAGGCACAGCAGCCCCCCTGGCTCTCCAGGGACCTAGTGGACCTCCTGTGGCTAAAAAGGAAAGCCTACAAAGGATGGAGGACGGGATTCACCTCCAAGGAGGATTACTCCGTGCTGGTCCGGTCCTGCAGGGACCAAACCAGGAAAGCCAAGGCTGCAACTGAACTCCAACTAGCTTCAGGCATCAAGGACAACAAAAAGTCCTTTTTCAGATACGTGGGGAGCCGGAGGAAAAGCAAGGGCAATGTTGGACCCCTGCTAAACCAGATGGGGCAACTGACGCCCAGGAAAAAGCCAACCTATTAAATAGGTACTTTGCGTCAGTCTTTCATCAGTCCCATGGGACGCCCATGCCTGCTATGGGACAGGGAAATCTGGGTGATGGGGATCCCCTACCCTCCATAAATGCTGACCTCGTGAAGGAACACCTTGAGAAGCTGGATACCTTCAAGTCAGCCGGCCCTGACAATCTGCACCCCAGGGTACTCAAGGAGCTGCCGAGCGTCATAGCCCAGCCCCTGGCACGGATCTTTGAAAACTCCTGGCGCTCTGGTGTAGTGCCCGAAGACTTGAAGAAAGCCAATGTGGTGCCGATCTTCAGGAAAGGGAGGAGAGTGGATCCGGCTAACTACAGGCCCATTAGCCTGACTTCTATCCTGGGGAAGATCCTAGAAAAGTTTATTAAGGAGGCCATCCTTGAGGGACTGGCCCAGGCTAACATTCTAAGGGACAGCCAGAACGGGTTTGTTGCGGGTAGGTCTTGTTTGACCAATCTCATTTCCTTCTATGACCAGGTGACCTATCACCTGGACAAGGGAGAAGAGGTTGATGTCATATATCTTGACTTCAAAAAAGCTTTTGATCTGGTATCCCATGATCACCTCTTGGCCAAACTGGCCAGTTGTGGCCTTGGCTCCACCACGATCCGCTGGCTGGGAAACTGGCTCCGTGGTCGGACCCAGAGGGTTGTAATTGATGGCAGTCACTCATTGTGGTGCCCTGTGACCAGTGGGGTCCCTCAAGGCTGTGTCCTGGGACCCATACTGTTCAACATCTTCATTAACGACGTGGACACTGGAGTCAGGAGTGGACTGGCCAAGTTCGCCGATGACACCAAACTTTGGGGCAAAGCATCCACGCCAAAGGACAGGCGGGTGATCCAGGCTGACCTGGACAAGCTCAGCAAATGGGCAGACGAGAACCTCATGGTGTTTAACACCAAAAAATGCAAGGTTCTCCACCTTGGGAGGAAAAACCTGCAGCACCCTTATAGGCTCAGCAGTGCTACGTTGGTTAGCACTACAGAAGAAAGAGACTTGGGGGTCATCATTGACCACAAGATGAACATGAGCCTGCAATGCGATGCTGCGGCTAGTAAAGCGACCAAAATGCTGGCTTGCATCCATAGATGCTTCTCGAGCAAATCCCGGGACGTCATTCTCCCCTTGTACTCGGCCTTGGTGAGGCCGCAGCTGGAGTACTGTGTCCAGTTTTGGGCTCCACAATTCAAAAAGGATGTGGAGAAGCTTGAGAGAGTCCAGAGGAGAGCCACGCGCATGATCAGAGGTCAGGAAAACAGATCTTACGATGATAGGCTGAGAGACATGGGACTCTTTAGCCTGGAAAAGCGTAGGCTCAGGGGTGATCTGATGGCCACCTATAAATTTATCAAGGGTGACCACCAGGATCTGGGGGAACGTTTGTTCACCAGAGCGCCCCAAGGGATGACGAGGTCGAACGGTCACAAACTCCTGCAAGACCGTTTCAGGCTGGACATAAGGAAGAATTTCTTTACTGTCCAAGCCCCCAAGGTCTGGAACAGTCTGCCAGCGGAGGTGGTTCAAGCACCTACGCTGAACACCTTCAAGAGTAAATTGGATGCTTATCTTGCTGGGATCCTATGACCCCAGCTGACTTCCTGCCCTTTGGGCAGGGGGCTAGACTCGATGATCTCCCGAGGTCCCTTCCAGCCCTAATGTCTATGAAATCTATGAAATCTCAATGTCACTTTCACAATCCAACTCTATATCTTATCTAGGCATGAAACTCAACCACACCTTAATGTTTCTAATCATCTTCGAAAATAGCTGCAAAGATTAAGGGTCGGGTGAACGCAGTGCGAAAACTCACTGGAACGAGCTGGGATGCCACCAGGGGAGTACGCCACACTCGTGCTATGGCACTGGTCTTTTCAATGGCTGAGTACTGTGCACATATCTGGACTGCTAGCACTCATACCAAATGTGTGAATGTCCAGTTAAATTCTGTGATGCATGCTATCACCAGAACCCTGAAATCTACACCAATTCAGTGGTTACCGGTCTGGTCAATATTGCTCCTCTAGACATTCGCCACGACGAAGCTTCATACAGAGAGGTCAACTACATGAATGACAATTCCCTCCAGACCTCCCCATCCACAGAGATTGAAAGAACCTCCCAGCTCACCACTTGGTCTCCCGGAAACCACTGTGGACACATGTACAAGCTCTTGTACTACACAACAGTGAAGCAGCTTGGAGGAAAGTGTGGAATAAAACCACCATTTGGAATAAACATCTAATTTCCGACCCAACAATAAAAACCTCTTGGTTTTGGCCTTCTGCAAAAAACATGGAAAGCTCTAAATTGGATCCAATCTGGGCATAGCTGCTGAGGTCACTTGATGCACAAATGGTGTATTAGGAGATCTGCAAAATGTGACTGCAGCAATCCTGTTAACCACGTGGCTGCCCCGACGCAGGAAGCTCAGGTAAAGTGTGTGTGTGTGTGGGGGGGGGCAGCACAGGAAGGGCAGGGCAGGAGCTGGTGCAGAGCGCGAGGAAAAGCGGCTCCTCCCCCACCCCATGGCCAGTGCTCCCTGCTGCAGCTGCTCACAGCCCGCATGGGGCTGTCCTGAGCAGGCACAGGCATCCCCACACGGACTGCAAGAGGCTGCAGTGTGAGGCGCCAGCCACAGGGCAGACGAGCGACTGCTTTTCCCCCTGCACCAGCTTGTAACCTGGCCTTGGACCAGCTCCGGGCTCAGCCATTGGGGCTGTGCCATGGCGGCAGCAGCTGCGGCCTCCCTGCTTGCCACGCCAGGCAAGTGGTTGCTGCTATCCACCCGGAGCTCGCGCCGCAGTAGGCTGTGGTGAGGCTTCCACCGCCAACTCTCTGCCACCCAGCTGGGGCAGTTTACAAGCTGGTGCTGAGCCTCTGGGGGGGGGGGGGCCCCGAGGAAGCGGCCCCTCCCCCACCCCATGCCCAGCACCAGAAATTGCGAATTCTCTGATTAAAAGCCCCCAAATCCGCATTTCTCAATGATTAAAATGAAACACCACTACATATATATATATATATATATATATATATATATATATATATATATATATAGGTATCAGTTGAACACAATGTTTTATCGATATATTTACAATTTTAAAACAATTTGGAAACCTGCCAGTGCTTCAGTCACTATTCTATATATACAAAAGCCTTAGTCTGTCTGTCGGTAATGCTTTATTCACTCTCTGATTGGCTGTCTCAGGAGCGAATCAGAATGCAAATAAAGCAGTAGGGACAGCAGGCAGCGGAGTGCCACCATGATGGTGGGGACAAGGAGGGGGCCAGGCCAGCTCTGTGGAGGAGGCAGCGATAACACGAGGGGGCAAGGAACAGGGTCAGGGCCGCCACGGCAGGGAGGGGGATGTGGGGAAGTGGCCCTGGGCCTGAACCCAAATTGCTGGGGGGAAATGGGGGCTGGGCTGGACAATGGGCTATGTCCCTGCTGGCCCCCCGGCAGGGCATGGCTCCAGCCCCATCTCCGAAGTAGCAGGGACAAGGGTGAGGGGAGCAAGCCTGGTTCCCAGCCTCTGTCCCTGCCCGGCCCCTCCCCACCAGCAGGTGGCAGTGATGGAGCAGACAGAAGTGGGGTGCTGGCCCCATCCCCCCTGCAGGTCATGAAAACGGAGCAGACGGGGGTGTGGGGCAAGGCCAGTGCCACTGGCCACACACCCCTTGGCCCTGTAGGTAGCAGCAATGGAGTGAGCGGGGGGGGGGGGGGGAAGTGGGGCCAGATGCAGGTCTCTGTCCCTGGCCAGCCCTCCCCCCAGCCATCATTCCTGACAGGCAGTTGGCTAACAATAAAATAAAGTCTAAATGCATATACATTTTGGTGTTTCATTTTTGGGTCTTTTATCATGGAAAATCAGAGCTCCCCCTGCCCCCTTCACTCACTAGAACATGGGTCCAGCTGCAGCTGTCCCACCCCCACTGCTTTGTGGCACTGAGGAGCCCTGATATGCTAGTGCCTTGTCCCTGCCACCCCACTCCCCACCCACAGCCTGCTGCTCACCTCAGCCCTGCCAGAGGGGACCCCCAGGTGCCGGGGCTTCAGGGCTAGGGACTGGGTCCACAGCCCCCTGACCTCTGCAGCAGCATCCAAGCCCATTGAGCCCATGGTGGTAGGGGGGCAGGTGCATGTGGTAGCCCCTGCCTGACCACCTTCCTCCTGCTCCTCCCAGCCTGAAACTGTCAATCTACAATGGGAAACCCACTGTTTTCCATGTTTTTCCAGCATTTTCCTCCTTTAAATGAGAAAATACGAGTTTTATGGCGTTTTTCATGGTAAACGGAAAACCTGGATTCCTGGTCATAATGGTAGCAAACTTGATCTGGTCTGACCTGACTCTAGACCCAACTATTCACCCAAAAACACAACTCAATCTTGGACCTATGACTAGCGCTCTTATGGAAAATTCTATCAACATTTGTGACAGAGACTATGAACAAGACATGCTACACAAAAATGCCTGCTCCCATATTTCACCTCAAGGACTTGCTCACTTCTCCTTTATTCTACTGAGGGTTTCTTGGATCAAAATACATTTGTTCTGGGGTTGCTATTTCTCTACCAGGCATACTGAAAGACTATACCAAGACACAAAACAAAAGCCTTCAAAATTACATACACTGTCCAGCTTCATTGCGGTCAAGATATCGCAGACACCTCTGGGCCAGAGAGACTGCAGTGAAAGCCCACAGGCGTCAGTCTTTGGATAAGTGGCTCAGATACAATGGGTTTATTGCTTTGTATTAAACTAGAAACTATAGAAAAATCTCTAAAGCCCCATAATGAGCCAGGGTATACCTGCATTAAGAAGGAAAGATAGATGTAAGACAGAAGATCAATTCCTGTTTGATCAACTCAATTCTAAGTTCAACTTCAAAGAACTGGTCACAACATAAACTCCAGCTATTGAAGTACGTGGTATGGAAGGGAAAGTAACAATAGTCTACTACTACAGGTGTTTGTGACACAATACAGGTGTTTGTGATGCATCACTTCCTGAGTTCAAGATGGTTTCATCTGAAAGAAGAAGTCACAGTCAGCGAAAGGGAATAGATTTTCAAACCCATATGTTGGTTTTATGCCAGCAGAGGTACCTTTTTACTGAGAAAGGTGTAGGAGGTGATACTTTTCTTCTTTTAGGCACAAAGAATTTTCCAATGCAGCTTTCCAAAGTTCAACGGCAGCACATGTCCCTGGCATAAGTTTGTAAGATTTCCCAACTTCCTAGTGAGCACATGATAAGCTTCAGTGACCCTAACAAGTCAGTTCCTAAAAGGAAGAGAACTGGCCAAACACTTCACCTATTGATGCACAAACCAACATGAATTCACTTGCATTTATTCAGCCAGTGCAATAAGAGAGAAAAACAGCAGAAGTTAAAAGAAGTTACACGAGCACCATGGTATAGCATATTTGTCAGACTGACCTCATGGTCAGCCTGATATATGTCAGGTGATCTTGTGGCTGCCTACAAATTCATCAGGGGTGGGGGCAGCAAGAAATATGGGATACAATGTTTATCACAGTGCCTGTTGGGGTGACTAGAAATAGTGGCCACAAACTGAAAGAAAGCAAATTCAGATTGGACATCAGGAAAAAATTCTTTACACTGAGGGTTGCCAAAATATGGAATACGTTTCTAAGGGAGGTGGTGCTATCCCCTTCCCTGGAGGTATTTAAAACCAGATTGGACACACACCTGGCTGGGGTCATCTGACCCCAGCCCTCTTTCCTACCCAGGGCAGGGGGTCAGACCCGATGATCTAATAGGTCCCTTCCAACCCTAACTTCTACGAAACTATGACTTCAGCATGCATGCACCAGACAAGGAAAGGTACACATTTCCATCTCTAACACACAGAATTATGCCCTCTTTAACAGAGTGCACTTGATTTACTGCTGCCTTACTAAAAATCACCACACTGTCATTACCATCTGAAATATGAAAGCACATTCTTCTGCAAATTGATTTCTCTTTTGCCAAGAGACAGACAGACAGAGAAAGACACACACAGAGAGAGGAAGACAGAGAGACAGAGACCTGGATGTACATCCAAACATTTCTACCTTTCAGAAAAGGTTAGTCTAAAAAATTTTTAGAAAAATGTTATGAATTCTTGCAATTGCAGCTGTATTGTAAAGTGTTTGCACTGCCTATCACAGCTCACAGAAGACGCAATGCAATAGCTGATTTGGGAAAAATGGCACTATCTTGGGAGACTGAAAAAAAGACACAAAAGTTCATGTAGGCACTCAGGTCTAGAGGTGCCATGCAAAAGTGCCTTAAAAGGTCTTTCATAAACTAACTGCCCTGTGCTTGGTATCTCTTTATTGTGCTGGGTTAACTTATAAACAGCCTGACTTATAGCACTTTGAATTCTTAAGGACTAGAAAATTAAGAACAACTTACTGATGCTTGGCTGAAAACCCCCCCCTCTCATTTCTATTAGTATGAAGGTCCACAGACCTCCAGAGTACGGGCTGAGCATTTCCTGATTCAGGAGAAAGAACCAGATATAGTGACCACTGGCAGAAAGGGGTGACCCATCCCTAGACCCAGCCAATCTGAGATCATTCCAACAGGTGCCACTCTTTTGTTCCATTACTTAACTTGAAAACTGCTACCAAAGTGGCCTTTAGATTCCCCTAGTGCAGCATGGAGCTGGTGACCATGAATAAATGCTCTGCAAACAAAAAAACTACCTGGACACAGCACACAGTTGGACCATGTTTCCAGAGGTCTATAGCAGCGTTTCTCAACCTGTGGGTCGCAACCCAAAAGTGGGTCTCAAGAATATACGAAAGGGCTGCAAACAAACATTATAAATAGATCAACAAACTTTAAAAATGGATTCTCCTTTAAAGGAAAAAAATGTGGGGAACCATGGGTTTAAAGCCTACAAATAGAGCCTTGAAAGTGAATACAAATAGACCATGCTTAAGGCATTAGAAGAGATAAGACTAATTAAAGGATACAAAGAGAGAGAGGATATGGTCAGAGACAGGCTAGGAATAAGATCTTTGCACAGCATTCTGGGTGGATGTGAGCAGGACAAAATAAAACTGTAAAGGCCAACACAACAATGTTGCAGCAACTGAGCCTCAAGATGATGAGGGCCCAAACAAGAGTTTTAGTTAGGAGGACAGATAGGAAAAGCAGTATCTTTTACACAGAAGGAAGTGTAAAAGTTTAGACAGAGCTTAGACACCAGGGCCCAGATAGAGATCCAAGCTGGAGATAATGCCAGGCTACAGACCTGCACAAGTAGAATGGTGGTGCCATCTACAGCAATAAAGAAGGGACAAGGGGGTGAGTCTGTGAAGAAAAGAACTTTTGTCTAATCAGTCATGAAAAGATGTCAAGAAAGCAGGTTTTGATTCTAGTTTGAACAGAAAGAACAAGGCTGGAAAAGTAGATATGCAAGTCATCATCATCAACAACATAAAAATCACACGTAAAAAATACGGAGAGAAAAGGTCTGGTGGGAGAAAAGGTGGTGGTTAAGGACAGTGCCCTGTGCAACCTAGAAATCTGGACGGGAGGTAAGGACATACTGAAGCTGAAATAAGAAACAGGAGAAGAATTAGAAGAGAGCAAAGTCATGGAACCCAATGGAAGACAAGACTTTAAGGAACGCTCAGCAGTGACAGGATATATCAGAGGCATCTTCAGACAATACTCAGTAGTGCTGAATAGAGAGGAACAATTACTTTCCTCAATCTGCTGCCAACACTCCTACTAATACAGCCCGGTATGTTGCTAGCCTTCTTTGCAACAAGGGCACACTGTTGGCTCATATCCAGCTTATCATACAGTGGACAATAAGGGTATTAAGATATATTAGGAAAAACTCTCTCCACTGGAAAGGTAGTAAAGCATCAGAACAAGCTACGCAGAGAAGTTGATGATATAGTTAGGGATGGTCCTACTTTGAGCAGGGGGTTGGACTAGATGACCTCTGGAGGTCTCTTCCAACCTGAATTTTCTAAGTCAAGGAGGATAAAGATGGAGCATTGGTTCCAAGCTTTAGCTTAAGAGGTCATTACAAACTTCATCAGTAGAAAATCTAGTCGAGTACAAAAGGTGAAAGCCAGATTGGAGAGAACCTCCAGATACCATCTTAAAATCGTTTATTCAAGAGGCCTGTAGACAAAAGGGAGGAGAGAGATGGAGGTAGAGTGGTGTTTAAGATGAGAGAGATAAGAGCATGCTTGTACTGTGAAGAAAAACCAAGCATGGAAAGAGAAAAAATGGCAGGGGGAGGGGGTAGAAATCAGATGGAGGGTTGGGACAAGGCCATGGTGATATGGGGAGACATTAAGAGAAGGAGAGCAGATAAAAAAAAGTTGGCATCTGAGACAGGGAAGCACTAGAAAGTTGTAGGAGGAGAAGGGTGAAAACGAGGCAAACCAAGTTGGGAAGGGAGGTCTTGTCATATTTTGTCAATGTCTTTCTTGGATGAAATCAACGCAATCCTGAGCAGAGACAAAGTGGAGGGAAGACAAGAAGATGCTTTGATAAATGAGTCACAAGTGGCACAAAAGACCTGGGATTGCAAGCGTGGGATTTGATTAAGCTGGAGAAGCAGAGCTGTTTAGCTGGGAAAATGACAGAGATGAAAGTAAAGAAAACAAATTAATAGTTGTAGAAGTCAGACTGGTCACAGGATTTATGCTAGAGACACTGCAGTATGATAGCAAGAGTGGAAGTGAATGATTGTGAGCGTTGAGCTAGGCCTGCAGGGGGCCAGGACAGACCTGAGATGAGGACAGACCTGAGATGAGTAACAGAGTAGGAGACTGTAGCACAGAGAACTGCCACATCGACTGAAGAAAAAGAGAGATCTGAGAGAAGAAGGCTGATGGGTTAGAAGTCACAGAAAGACTGAGTGACAGGGCAGTGAGCACTGGAGTCACAAAGATGAGAGAGACCAGATGGTAGTCAGAGAGAGGGAATTCCCTAAGAGAGAGAGATCAGAGAGAAAGCAGTGCTTGGTGAAAATGAACTGAAGGGCCTTTTGACCAACAGGAGGCTTAACTCAGGGCTGCAGGTTGAATGGAGAGGTGAGGGTAAGGAAAGGTGCAGTAGGACATGAAAACGGAAGTTAATGAAGATAAATGTGAGCAAGTGAAGAGACAGACAGACAGAAGCTGGAATAAGAGAAAAATTAATGTGATCTAGATAGAGAGAGAAGCCAGATACAGGGCTGTTCCAACAAGGAGAAAGAAAAGGAAATAAGACAGGCTGGAAATGATAAAAACACTACAGAAGAACCCCAACACCAACACAGGTTGATTTAAGTTAGGTAGTGTAACAGTTTTAAAAAGCTTCTGTCCAAGGGGGCTGCATCAGAGGAAGGGATAGAATCTGAGAGAACCAGACACTGTGAAAAGGGGGTTAAGACACAGCTGGGGACAGTTGCTTTCTTCCTAGACGTGCAGTAGGCATCCAAGAGAAGGGGGAAAAAAGTAAAGAAAGTTACAGTCAATGATATATAAGAAGTTAGGAATTACAGAAAATTGATAAAAGAAGCTAAAGTCATCAGGGAAAAAAAAACCTATAGCTGGTCAAGCTCAAGACAATAAGGAAGTTTCTCTTAAATAAACTAGGAACAAAAGAATCCTAATAAACAGCAACGGATGGATAGGGATAGTAAAACCAATGATGATTGAAAAAAGACTGAAGCATTCAATACATTTTTTATACTATGTGGTTGGAAAGAAGCAAGATAAGGAACAACTTTTCAAACAATACAACCAGACTCAAACCCCACCCACTCTGACCTGCTGCAATACCTGCCCCAAGACTAGGACAAGAGAATTGCCCTGCTGGAACACATTGTTAACAATATCCAACCCCTCCTGGAAACTGATGACCATGCCAAGGTAGTCTTCAGGAAGAACAAACCTATCCTGATTTACAGACAGCCCTCTGACCTCAAATGGTGTTGTGTTCCTCCAGCAACAGACCCTTGCAACGAACTCAGATGCCAGCTGTGCCCTCTCATCATCAGAGACCATATCATCGCTTGTCTAAATAACAGAATATAACATGCAAGATTCATTCACTTGCACTTCTACCAAAATAATATATGCCATTGCATGCTGTCTATATTGGAAAGACAAGACAATCCCAGTAGGAAAGAATGAAGAACACCAATTTGACATCAACTCCAGAGAGATGAAGGACTGTGGCAGTACACTTTAACCTCCAGAGAGTAACTCCTCAGAGTAACTGTTCTCAAACAACAAAACTTTAAAAAAACAACTTAAATGGGATACTGCAGTACAAGAAGTCATCCACAAATGGGATTGTGTTAACAATCTGTAATCTCAGTTTAGACCAGATTTATCTCATTATCTGGATTATTTTCATAAGCCCCTATGTCCCTCAGTGAGTTAACTACTTTCTCTCTCTTCCATCCAACTTGCCTCTCTCTCTTTCCTTTTGCTCCTACTTTCCTATCCTTTGTATTCAAATCACTACTCTATTTAGAAGCACCGGACCAAGGGGAAAGACAAGCGAGAAAAGGATCACATGGGGCATGGTCAGAATGATAGCCTTCCCACTGTGGATGCTAAGCTGGTGCAAAACCAACTAAAAAACCTAGACATTTATAAGTCAGCAGGACCAGGTGGACTTCACCCAAGAGAGCTGATGGAGCTGGCTGAGGTCACTGCAAAACCCCTGTGTAACAGGGAGCCCTAGCCCTGTTACTAGGAAGCAGAGCAGCCCCTTTAAAACCAGAACTTTCTGGGTACAGCCATCCAGTTGAGCCGGTGTTAAGGATCAAGCCCTGTCAGCTGGTCAGGTGCAGGAAAGGAAAGGCAAGGCCAGACCCATATAAACCTCAAGCAGAAAAGGCCAGGGAAGCAGCAGAGAGGGAGAGTCTTGATGACTATGGAGCAGCTACGGCAGCCTCCTTGGGAAGAATGCGCCATGCTGCGAGACAGAAGCATAATCGCATGTAAGCGGGCAGATCGCCTCTCTTATTTTTATTTTCATTATACAGGAATAGGGGCCTATGGTTTACATTTAATGTTAAAGCCAGTGGTTTGTGGCTGAGGCTATAGGGGAGGAGACATCATTAGTGCCTAGGAGTGCCATGATAGAGGGCTCAAAAAGTCCTACTGCACTAGGGGTGCAGTACTAGGGCCACAAGTCCAGTCGCTTGAAGGGAAGATGGGAACCTTGAAGCCGAAGTCCTACTGAGTGGGCTCAGGTGAACGCCCCTAACTACAGAAAGGGTGGCAAAGCTGGAAGGGGCTGAGGCCCCAACAGCCTGGTGCCACATATGGGCACAGTGCAGAAGGGCCAGAAGGCCTGGTGTCATGGAAAGTATGAAACAGAGGGCCTTAAGCCCAAGCAGGTTAGACAGCTACAGCCTCAGAGTCAAGCCCTGCTTAGTGGGTTTTGACTGACAGGCCTAGCTAGAGAGAGGAAGTAAGCCCACAGCAGCTGAGACCCCAACATAACGAGAAAATTATAAAAACATCTGCAAGGCACAGGGCACATCAAGTGGAGTTAGGAGTATGCATTTAGTCCTTAAGGGCTAAATGAGGATAAGCGCATTATCCTACAGGTGGTGAGTCTAGAGCCTGTCTGGGAACGTTTGAGTCAGTCTCCCTCTTTTTAAAAACCAAGTAACATCAAGTTGTGTCAGCTGAGTAAAGGAGGGGAAGCTGATCCCCAAGGGAGGAAAATTCAGCAAGACTTGACAGGTGTCCATTCACCAGCCTACAGATAATGCAGCTGACAACAGCACCCTGTCAAACCCTGACAAAACTCTTTCAGAAATCATGGAACACAGGGGAGATTCCTGAGGGCTGGAAGAGGGCCAACATTGTGCCCATCTTCAAGAAGAGGAAGACGGAGGATCCAGGCAACTATAGGCCAGTCAGCCTTACCTCCATCCCAGGGACAATCCTGGAAAAACTCATTAAAGAATCTATATGCAATACGCTCATTGAGGGTAAGATTCTGAATGACAGCCAGCATGGCTTCATCGCGGATAGGTCTTGTCTTACTAATCTCATCTCCTGCTACGAACAGGTCCCTTGCTACCTGGACATGGGAAAAAAGGTCAACATTATATACCTAGACCTCCAAAACGCTTTTGATCTAGTATTCCACAATGTCCTTGTGGAAAAATTGGAAGATTGTGGGCTTAAGTTCTCAGCAGGTCAGTGGGTTGGAAAACTGGCTGCATGGTAGGACCCAGAGAGTTCTCGTGAACAGATCTGTGTCGTCCTGGCAAGAAGCGGCCAGTGGTGTCCCTCACGGGTCCATGCTTGGACTGACGCTTTTCAACAACTTTATCAATAATTTCTCAAAGATCTTCCCCAGGACTGAGGTAAGACTGATGGGCCTATAGTTACCTGGGTCCTCCTTTCTCCTGTTCTTATAAATGGGGACCACACGGGCCCTTTTCCAGTCATCCGGCACCTGACCAGACCTACATGAGTGCTCATATAGCCATACCAGGGGCCCTGCAATGACCCCCGCCAATTCCCTCAACACCCTTCAGTGAAGAGCATCCAGGCCTGCTGATTTGAACACACCCAGCCCCTCCAGAAGTTCCTCAACCATGTCATCCCTAACCTTGAGCCTGGCGGTGCCACCCCTGAGTCCTTCTGTACTCCCAGCGGGGGAGATGTCCCAGTCCCTGCTCAGAAAGATGGAACCAAAGAATTTATTAAAGAGGTCTGCTTTTTCATTTGGAGCAATCACCAGATTGCCAAAGCACATCCTGCAAGGGCCCTACATTACCCAGTGCCTTCTTCTTACTCCCTATGTATTTGAAAAAGGATTTTTTTTTTGTTATCCTTAATCCTGGTCGCCAGCCCCAGTTCTATCCCAGCCTTGGCCTTCCTAACAGCCGCCCTACAGCCTGGAGCAACGGAGGTGTGGTCCTCTTTGGTAATAGCCCATCGCTTCCATCGGATGTATGCCTCCTTTTTAGCCCTCAGGCAATCCTGAATGCCCTTGCTGAGCCGTGGGGGCTTTTTAGCACTCTTACCCCACTTGGTATGCATTGGAACTGACTCCCTTTGGGCTTGGAGGACTGTCTCCTTGAAGAACAAAAATTATCAAAGAGCAGATCTGTGAGGGACCAGCAGGGGAGATCATGCTCAGGGGGAACCAACATGGGTTCATTAAGGGAAGATCCGGTCAGACTAACCTTATTTCCTTTTACGATCAGGTCACAAAGTCCTTGGACGGGTGGATGTCAACTTCCTGGACTTTAAGAAGGCCTTTGACCCCGACTCCCACCCCATTCTCATTAAAAAAAAAAACCACAAAAAACTAGGCAACTGCAGCATTGATGCCTACACAGTCAGATGGGTGGCCAATTAGCTGGAAGGTCGCACACAGACAGTAGTGGTGGACAGGTTGTTTTCGACCTGAAGGAATGTGGGCAGTGGAATTCCCCAGGGCTCGGTCACAGGACCCATACCGTTCAACATCTTTATCAACAACTTGGATGAGGGGGTAGAAAGCACATTGTCCAAGTCTACTGATGACACCAAGATGTGAGGCGAGGTGGGCATGCCAGAGGGGAGGGACAGAATCCAGCTAGATCTGGACAGGTTACAGAGATGGGCAAATGAGAATAGGATGGAATTCAACGTGGACAAATACAGGGTACTGCATCTAGGGAGAAGGAACCAGCAGCATACCTATAGGCTGTGGAACACCCTTCTCATCAGCACAGAGGTGGAAAGGGATCTTGGAAACATTGTTGACTCCACGTTGAACATGAGCTGTCAATACCACAAGCAGGTCCAGGGAAGCGATTCTCCCCCTCTATGCAGCATTGGTCAAGCCACAGTTGGAGTACTGCGTCCAATTTTGGGCACCACACTTCAAGAGAGATGTGGCTAGCATTGAGAGGGTCCAGAGGAGGGCCACTCGCATGATCAGGGAGCAGCAGGGCAGGCCGTACAAGGAGAAACTAGAGGGCCTGAACCTATTCAGTCTCCACAAGAGAAGGCTGAGGGGGGCATCTGAAATAACAGTCACAAGCTGGCAGATGGTAGATTCAGGTTAGACGTCAGGAGGTGCGACTTCACTGTCAGGGCGGCTAGGACCTGGAACCAACTTCCAAGGGAAGTGGTGCTTGCTCCCACCCTGGGGATCTTTAAGAGGAGCTGGACAGACACCTGACTGGCATCATATGACCCCAGCATCCGTTCCTGCCCAAGGCAGGGGGTCGGACTTGATGGTCTGTTTAGGTCCCTTCCAACCCTTATGATGCTATAAATTTGGATGTGAGGGTGAAAAGCTCGCTGGCCAAGTTTGCAGACAACACCAAGTTATGGGGGAGCATGGTCATGCCAGAAGATAAGTTGCAGATATAGGTGGGCCTGGACAGGCTGGAGAGTTGGGCAGACTGGAACCAGATGAAGTTCAACACTCAGAAGCGTAAGGTGCTCCATCCTGGGGACAAACAATCCCCAACATACCTACAGGCTCAGTGACAACAATTTGACGTGCACCATGGCAGAAAGGAACCTACGGGTAGCGATCAACCATCACATGAACATGAACTGACAGTGCAATGCTGTGGCCAGCAGGGCAAACACGACACTGGCGTGCATTAACTGTTGCATCTCATGCAAAAATAAGGAAGTGATACTCCTACAGTACTCTGCACTGGTGAGACTGCAGCTGGCATACTGCATCTAATTCTGGGCACTGCACTTCAACAAGGACATGGAAAAACTTGAGAGGGTCCAGAAAAGAGCCACCCATATGATCAGGGACTTGCAAGACAAGCCACACAAGAAGAGGCTGAGGAACTTGGGCCTCTTCAGCCTACAGAAAAGAAGGCTGAGAGGGGACTTGGTAGCGGCTTACCGCTACCATCAGAGGAGTACATTAAGAACTTGGTGAACAGCTGTTCACCAAGGCACGCCTGGGGAAGACCAGGAACCATGGATACAAACTCCTGGAAGGCTGCTTCAGGCTCAATTCCAGGAAAAACTCCTTCACAGTCAGGGTGTCCAGACTGTGGAATAAATTTCCTCCAGCAGCAGTGCAATCACCTACCCCGGTAATCTTCAGAAGGAGACTGGACAGTCACCTCGCTGGGGTCACTTGACCCCAATTGTCTTCTCCTGCCTAGTGCAGGAGGACTGGACCCAATGATCTACAAGGTCCCTTCCAGCCCCTAACAACCTATGAATCTATGAACATCAATGCAGAATGTGTCAAACAGATAAAGAACCAAGTAGCAAATCAAATAGTAGGTGTCAACGGAGAATCAGCACTGAATTGGGGAATTTACATCAAGGTTCTGCAGGGATCAGTTCTAAACAATATTTTGATTCACGATCTGAAATTAAAAATAAAGTTACTACTCAAAATTTTCTGATGGCAAAGACCAGCCAAGTAGTAACAAACAAAGAAGACAGGGCAGTCATATAAAATGGACTGGACTGCTTGGTAATTCAAACAAATTGAGTTTTAATACAGCCAAATGTGTAGTTCTACATCCTGGTACAAAGATGACAGACCATCCCTACAGAATGAAGGGTTGAATCCTGGAAAGCAGCAACTCTGAAAGTGATTTAGAGTCTTGACAATTGAATGCAACCTCTTCAAATCACACTGTGGCAAAAAAGGGCTAATATAAGCTTAATCTGTATAAATAAGAACAACAAACAAAAGGAAAATCATGGATGTAATTTTTACCTCTCCATGCAGGATTGTCAAAATGGATACTTTAAGACTGTGTACGGGTCTGGTGTCCACATTTCAAAAAGGATGTTGACAATATTGGTGAGGGTGCAGGGAAAAGGGCCACAAAAATGGTTTGAGGGCCAAGAAACATTATTATAATGAGAGGCTCAACAAATTCATTCAGCTTAATTTATCAAAAAGAAAACTAATGGGTGTCTTGACTGCAGCATAAGACAGACATAAGCTTTGGTTCCAATATTTAAGAGCTGAATCAACAAATATTCAAAATGTAGTTTAGCACACATTTTTAATAGTAAGGATGATTCATAATTTTAACACACTACTGAGAGAAGTTGTAGATTCTCCATCTCTTGGTGCCTTCCAATCAAGCCTGCAGAGCACACTAGAATGTATGCTTTAAATTACATCTACTTCCTTTCTTGTGGTTCCTGCCCAATTTGTTGCTTCGCCTTTTGCTTCCTGTCCTATCTGCTGCTGTACCTGTCACCTCCCCGATCTGCTGCATGCCGCACACACAAGCTGCCCATGCCAGATGTAGCTCCTGTGTCACAGGATGGCCCATCCCAGACTTGATGATCTAATGGTTGGATTTTCTCTCTGATGTATTGGTAGCATGTTCCTTTCCACTTGATACTGATGACTGAGGTACTGTTCCTATTCACCAGACAACCTGCAGAGGTTAGGGTCTAATTCCTGAGGACAAGACCTGCAAGGGAAATGTAGGGGCCCAGTACATCCTGGTGTGTCCCCTCCCTCCTCCACTTTTTGGAAACAGGAAATAGAGTGATTTTATATGGGGCTCCCCATATACCCCCACCATAAGTCCTACCTGAGGATGCCTTTTATGGTCCTGAATGCAAACCATCTATGTTTGCATTCTACTTCTGACAAGCTCTCTTGAACCCAGATCCTTTCTGCATTGATTCTTCAGCCAGGCTGAGGTTTGTTCTTACCACAGTCCTGTTTGTCAGAGATCTTAGATCTCTACTGCTCCTTAAGCATTACAGTCATTTATCAGGCTAATGTAAGCCAATACCTCCCCTAATACATAACAAAAGTAGGTCCCTACAGTAGCTCCAAACCAGCAAGAAAGCAAGCAAAAGTGTCTGTAACATCATCCCCAGCTCTCGCCACAGATTGGAAGTCTTGGGCCAGTCATCTCATCTGCTGATATTGGGGTTTATCACATCCCATCCCATGGCCTGTAAAGGATGGGAACAAGAGCACCTCAGGAAAGGAAAAAGCAGGCACTAATGGATCTACTGGCCCAATGTTCAACTGTTATCCAAATTTTATCTGCTTTTCTTCTTAAGAAACTGGGCCTGCCCTTCTATAACTTGCTGTCCCTGTGATGGAATTCATTAAGACAAAATAGCTGTTCCATGCATGGATCCTACAGATAGAGTTGTGATACAAATAAATAAATACATAGGAGTTCTGCTAAACAGACTGCATGCAGTGCAATACAATGCAGTTCATTAATTGTTTCAGTATTATAGGGCTAGGGGTCATCCAGAAGACTTGACTGTGCAGACATGCAAGGTAGCAATATGCAGAAAACAGATATATTCAGTCTCCAGGGTAGACAATACATTATGAATGGACACTGCTATGTTCATGCACAACATAAAAATGTGGCTCATTTGAGAAGATCCATTCCTGTAACGTAACTGTAGTGTTGCAGGAGTAACCTCTTTCAGTTACTCCTTTCTCTTCTCAAACACACACACTCCATATAAGCAGGATCCTACAACAATGCCTGCCAAGAGACATGTAAAGCACCATGCTGCCAAACAAGTAGTATTCCAGGGACCTTAGGAAGGGTGCTAGATATCAAGGTGGCTTAAATCCCATTCCATCTGCTGTTGGGGGCAGGGAGGAGAGTTCAGCAGAGGATAAAAGCTTGTGCGATTCACAAAGCCCCTAGCAGCACTGAAAACAGATGGAGAAGGGAGATGTCAGCAGCCACTTTCCTAAGCGAGAAGAAACTTTTAAATAGAAATACCAATGTGAATAGGTTCTTTCCACCCATTAAGAAGCATAATGCTGCAGAAGCTTTGATGCAATAATGGGAAAAGTTTAGACACTATGTTTGAGGCTCCTCTGATTTTATTTTCAGTTACTATTGTTCAACATTTCAGGATCTACTCATGGGTAAGTCAAGAGCCAAGCTTTCTCTGGACAGAAAGTACCTTAAGGGCTTCATTCTGCCCAGCGTCACTCAGTCTTAGCCAAGCATGGCTGTTTGGCAGACAGACAGTTAAGGAAAACCTGAATCATAGTAAGCAAGAACAATATTTTATACAATTTAGAGACACTTTACTACTGATTACCCTGCAACATTCTGGTATTACTAATTATATCACTTCATATACTCAGTGAACACAGCTCTAGCAAAACAAACCAAGTCCCTGCCCCTGTAATCTCACAAACACACACAGACAAAACACAACCAGTATTACAGAGAGATATGAACGAGCAAGGGAGAGCTCTCCACATATAAAAGGTGACAATGCTGACCCCAAATTAGTGGCAGCTTAAGAGTAACAAAGCCAGGAGTGAGAGGTGGTGGTGGGAGGAACATAATTGTTCAAGAAAGGAAAATAGTGGCACAGATGAAATTTGTAGTGTCTGCAGGATGAGGATGAATCTGATATAGTGTAAGAAGAATCTGGTGCCAGGACTTGATATGGGATCAGGAGCTGCAGTAATCAATAGAGATGCACCAATACATTGGTCCGATATCAGATGCACACAGATATAAACAAAATTGTCTGCATCAGAAATCAGCCTGATATGGCCAATAATTTGGCCCCAATAAATGGCCGGCCCCAATAAATGGCCTGTGCAGGCACACAGCCACAGTGCAGCACGTAGGCAATAAGAAGCACAGCCCAGCAGCTTGGAGAGCTGCATGTTGCTGGTGTGATGAAAAGGGAGGGGGAAGGGAAGGGGCATGGTGGGGGTAGATCAAGGCCCCCATGGTGAGGGAGGGAATGGGGCTGGGGCTCAGGCAAGCGCTGCCCAGCTGGGGCGGGGAGGGCACAGGAAGGAGCTGTGGCTCTTCCACAGGGCACGGGGGGAGCAGCGCCTGCTGCTACACACCATTTGTACAGAAGCCGCTCGTCCAGTGTCTCCCACCACTTGTCTGGGAAGGCATGGTGGGGGGTGCCCCCGGATCTGTGCGGGGCAGGGCAGGGTGGGGCGCGGCGGGGCTCTTCCCAGGAGGGCCTGGGCCGCATTGTGCTCAGGGTGGGTGGTGGCAGCACTGGAAGGTGGGGGTTGGGGAGGGCTATGGCTGCTTTTGGGGTGGCTGCAGCCCCTTCCCAGCACCACTGCTGCCCACCCCAAGTATAGCTCAGCACAGCACAGCCCCTGCCAGGAAAAGCCCAACGCAGCCCCAGTGGCAGCCCACCCCACGCAGATCCAAGGGCACGTGCTCCCCCCCTCCCCAGTGCCCTACCAGAGCCGCTTGCAGCTGTCCCAGGCCTTGCCCCAGCCCCTGCCCCAGCTTAATTCCATCCCTCAACACAGGGGCCTCGATCACCAACCTCCCCCGCCCCTTCCCTTCCGCTACAACAGACCTACCAGCTGGACACTGCTCTTCAAGCTGCCAAGCTTGTATCAGAAATCAGACCAGTACTGGTCAATAAGCCTCCTTAAAAAAAATTGGCTATCAGTACCAGCCCCAAAAATCTCTATAGGTGCATTCGTAGTAATCAAAGCAAGAAGTACAGACACAGCCACAACAGCTTCAGGCTGAAGCATACAGAATTAGAAGCTCTACGCTGTACATCAGAAAGAAGGTCCATGCCATTTCTACCTGTGATGTCTTTGAGGTGCAAGAAGTACAGTCACTTTTCAGTGGTTTTTATTAAAAACTGTAGAAAGTGGCTAGCATGCACATGGCAGCCAAAACTCATATCTAAATTCTCCTTGGACAAGTGCCATCTTCAGCTTCAGCTGTCCTGACAGACACATCACAAATCTTAACAGAATCAATTAATTTATACAGAAGAAAGCTATCTAGAAGACATAACAATCACCACATTTAATTGAAGCATAACTGATTTTTCACCATAGGCTCTAACTCCTGTTCTTCCTTTGCTTAGCATCTTCTCTCAGTGCTGTCCAATCTAGACTGCCAACTCCTTGGAGCAGATACCTTCTACTTAGTCTACTTGGTCGGTCTGTCTGTGAAGTACATTTTCCTTCACCTGAGGAAAGGCACACGAGCCTAAAAGCTTACAAATAAACAGTGGTGCAACAAAAATGTCCTTCTACAGATACATAAGGAGCAAGAAAAAAAATTGGGCTCCACTGTGGGACCTCTACTGAATATCCAGGGGCAGCCCACAGTTGATGCATGCAAAAAGGCAGAACTCCTGAATACTTACTTTATGTTGGTTTTCCTGAAACCCAACGGGGGCTGCTCATTTGACTAGAGGCCCAGGGAACAAAGGGAAGGTAACAACCTACACTAAAATCAGCCCAGAACAGGTGAAGAATCTTTTACAACGTTTGGACAGCTTCAAGTCCACTGGACCAGATGACCTGCACCCAAGAGTCCTGAAAGAAGTAGCCAAACTTATAGCAGCACCATTGGCCAAGCTATTTGAAGAGTTGCGGAACTAAGGAGTAGTCCCAGATGACTGGAAGAGGGCCAGCGTGGTGCCCATCTTTAAGAAAAGGAAAAGGGATGATCCAACAAACTACAGGCCTGTCAGTCCAACCTTGGTCCCGGGTAAAATCTTTGAAAAGTTGGTTAAGGAGGCCATCAACTACTAGCTGGTAACAGATGGGGTGCTAAACAGCAACCAGCACAGCTTTGTCAAGGTTAGATCACGCCTCACGAACCTTGTGTCCTTCTATGACCAGGTCACTAACCTTCTGGACAAGGGACACAAGGTTTATGTCATCTACTTAGACTTCAGTAAAGCCTTTGACTCTTGTTTCATAGTTTCATAGTTAGTAAGGTCGGAAGGGACCCGAGCAGATCATCAAGTCCGACCCCCTGCCATGGCAGGAAAGAGTACTGGGGTCAAACAACCCCAGCAAGGTGATTGTCAAGCCTTGTCTTAAAGACCTCCAGGGTAGGAGCCAACACCACTTCGCCTGGAAGTTGGTTCCAGATCCTAGCCGCCCTGACAGTGAAGTAGCACCTCCTAATGTCTCCCATGGGATTCTCTCTAACAAACTAGAGAGTACTGGGCTGAACCAGTCTACAGTGAGGTGGGTGGACAACTGGCTCAGAGGCCACTTCCAGAGAGTGGTTATCTATGGGATGGCCTCATCCTGGAGGGCCATGTCCAGTGGGGTCCCCCAGTGATCAGTGGTCAGACCTGTGCTATTCAATATATTCATTAACAATTTGGATGAAGGGGTAAAAAGTGCAATGATTAAGTTTGCAGACGATACCAAGCTGTGGGGAAATGCAGGCACACCAGAGGATGGGGCAAAGATCCAGGAGGACCCTGACAGACTGGACTTATGGGCAGAACAAAATCAGATGAGGTTTAACAGGGAGAAGTGCAAGGTCCTTCACCTGGGTAGGAAGAACCCTCACCACAACTATACAGTGGGTGGTGGCTTACTGGATGGCACAACATCTGAATGAGACCTGGGGGTCACAATCGACTGGAAGATTAAAATGACCCAACAGTATGACAAAGCTGCCAAAAGGGCCAATAAAACTCTGGTGTGCATCAGCCACAGTGTGGCCAACAGATCCAGGGAGGTATTCCTCCCTCTCTATTCAGTGCTGGTGAGGCCTCAGTTGGAGAACTGTGCCCAGTTCTGGGCACCACACTTCAAGAAGGACATGGATAAGCTCAGGAGGGTACAAAGAAGGGGCACCATTTGATTAAGGGCATGGAGGGTAGGCCCTATGAGGAGAGACTCTGGGAACTGGGCCTGTTCAGCCTAAAGAAGAGAAGGCTGAGAGGCAACTTGATAGCTGCCTACAAGTACCTCGGGGGGAGGAGACATCAAGAACTAGGAGAGCAACTATTCAGGAGGGCACCTAAAGGGAAGACGAGGACCAATGGGCATAAACTAATAAAGAGTAAATTCAGGTTGGATACAAGGCAAAATTTCTTCTCTGTAAGGGTTACCAAAATCCTAGCAGAGGTGGTGCAGTCACCCTCCTTGGAGGTGTTCCAGGTTAGGCTGTACAGGCACATTGCTGAGCTCATCTGAGCCCAATACTTCCTGCCCATGGCAAGGAAGCAGAATTGATGATCATATAGGTCCCTACAGGTTCTATGATTCTATTAATATAAATCGGTCTATATCAGATCAGCACTGATAAAAGGAAAATTGACATTATCAGCAATTTGCTTTTTTTGGCCAGTGTAGCCAATAACATTACCAATATATGCTGCATCCATGCGCATAGCCACAGAATGCTTGCAGCCAGGAATGCAGCCTGGCAGCATGGAAAGCAGCATCCAGCCAGTAAGTCTGTAGAGGGGAAGGGGCATGGGGGGTAGAGATCAAGGGCCCTATAGTGAGGGAGGCAGTGGGGCTGGGGTAGGCACTGCCCGCCCAGTGCACAAGACAGAGCCATAGGCAGCTTATCTGGGAGGTGTGAGGGGTGGGCGGCTCCCTACTGTTGCATGCACCTTCGGGGGAGGCACAGGGGGCATGTGCCCCCCGGATTTGTGTGCAGGGCTAGGGTGGGCTACCCGCTGTAAGCACAGGGCCAGCGGCTGCACCAGCCTTTTCCCGGTGGGGAGGGCTGAGCCAGTGCTGTGCCTGGGGCAGACAGAGGTGGGGTGGGGCAAGCAGCAGCACTTGCAGGGGGCCTACTGGGGAGCTATGGGAAATTTTGGGGTGGCTGTAGCCCACTCCCTAGCCCTCCCTCCCAGCACCACCACTGCCCACCCCACCGCTGAGCAGTGGAAGCAAGAGAGGAAACATTAGAAAAATAGCCTAAGATAGATCCAAACTAATAGCTGGAGCAGAACAAAGAATACCAACAAAAAGAGTAACAAGCAAGCAAGATCCTGATCAACAAAAAACAAACTAGCAGGGAAAGCTCTGGCAGGAAGAATGAAGTTATCACTAATGCCTCTGGTGGAATAAATGAAGCAGGCAAGCCAACTGGAAGGGCACAGCATTAGTGTTTCAAATAGAATGAGTCACCACAGAGAGAAGGGCAGTCACATACGCAGTGCAATTCACACCAACAGGTTTTTTTTCATAGCTGCAAAACGTCAAACAAGACTCATTTTCCCCCCTGGAACATCTATTCCACCCACCTAGAACACAACTGTAGAAGAAAACAAGGAAATTAAACTATACTTGCATGACCTACAAAACACAAAAACTTATCAACTCCAAAAAACATGTGCTCATCGCCTGCGTTCTTATCAATTTCTCCCATTAGACTGCAGTTAGGAAAGGACTTTGTGGAACTATGCAAATGTGGTCCCCTTTCTTGGAAATGCTACAAGTTTGTCATTCCTCTCTTTCCTCCTTTGCACATCTGGAAGCGCTGGAAGTGCATTTTACGTCTACCCAAGAAAAGTGGACACGTGGAAACCAACAAATCATGGAACTGATTTCAGCCTCAGTCTCATTTGAAATAATTCCACCTCCAACATGGAAGCTGAGACCACATGACACTAATGTTTTCTGTTTCACCAGCATTAAATGGGCCACCAAAATCCCCAAAATATATGAGTGGACTTAAGGAATGCATCACTGTTGCTTCAAACACACTGAGTAGGTGATTTTCTCACCAGTAATATCAGTTTGCCCACAGTAAAACTAAGGCACACATCCTTAAAGTAGGTAAGAGTGCTTCAAGCTGTATAATGAAAAAAGGAAGAATACGGATTCACTCTTACAGAATAACAGAGGGGTTCAATAAATTCCATTCAGTAATTCAAAGAAGCAATACAGATGCAGGAGAATCTGGGTCTAAAACAAGTAATACCTTTCACAGTAGGGACAGTGTGTACTCAGATTAGAGCAATTATGTGAAACGTTCACATTACAAAGGTGATAAATAGGGAACTACCAAATCCTTGGCAGAAGTGGGGTGTGCTGTGGCTCCTTTAATCTTGCAGGTTTCCCTGCACCCCACCTCCTACTGATTGGTGGAGGGGCTCCGCTTGCAGCTTGCTCCCGATCAACGAGGAGGTAAAAACTGCACTTTTAAATATGGTGCCGTTTTTGCCTCCTTCCACTGATTAACTATGGGGCCCCAGATGACCCTGGTGTTTGCTGCTGAATGGTGAGAAGGCAAAAACAGTGTCATGTTTAAAACCACAGTTTTAGCTTCCCTGCTGATCAGAAGGGAGTGGTGGGGTCCTCCACTAAATCAGCAGCGAGAGGAGGGAGGGGGGCAGAAAACATGCAAGATGAAAGGAGCCACCACACACTCTACTTCCACTATGAATTCAGTAGGTCCCTCATGACAGCTATGGAAAAGAATATGAGGTCATTACGGTCTTGTACCTTTGGCACCAAACACGGCAACACTTACATGGTATGTCCAGAAAAATCTTTTCTGAACGGGTAGAATCAGTTCTTGTCATCAAAACTTTCTTTTCCCAAATGCAAAACAGCCCCTTTAACAACCAAGGAGGGGTCAGTAAGATATATATTCTCCCACACAAAATGCCCCATTCACCATGTGGCTGCTGTCATTTCTGTTGTAGACAACTACCTGCAATCCACAAAGAAAATGTATTAAGAGACTGTTGACACAGCTATGGATGGTTCAATCCCATTTGTCTCCCCAGCTATTGTGGTCAACAGGGCACTGCTTATGGGGACTGGAATTGAGCCTTTTGAGACACCAAGCTGCATTTATTTATCCAGTAAAACAATGGATCGCATGAAGACATCTGTGTCTTCAAGGTATGACCCAGCTCTCTCCCATAACAACATCCTGTGCCAATATCTGGTACTCACAAAAAAAGAACAGCACCCACAGGTGGAAACACTTCACAGAGGAAGATACTGCAGGTCTTTCAGCAAAATAATGCTGCTATTTTCTAAACCAGGGTGGGCAAAATACAGCCCACCACACAATTCCATCCAGCCCACAAAGCCCCCCCATAAGCAAAAAGAATTGTCACAGGCCCTGGCCCTCACTCACCAACCACATACCCCACACACACAATATACAAGAATAAAACTGGATTTTGAGCTATTATGCAATCACCTCTATATACACTATATGCAAACAAATAAATCAGGACAAAAAATGTTTTTAATAAAATTAAAGAATGTTATAGTAGATTTTTGAATTTTTAGTATACGATTTTTTTTTTTTGGTTCCAAGATGGCAATCTCCACCTTCCAAAAGGAGTACTTCCAGGACAAGGGGAGGGACTTCAGATGGCAGAGGTTAGGGGCAGGACTTCTAGCTCCAAGATGGTGACCACAGGTGGGGCTACCCTTGCAGCCCTTGACAGATCACCAGAACTCATTAAGCAGCCCTCCAGCCTTAATAACTGCCCACCCCTGCCCTAAATCCTCTTGTACAAGGTTCTCATTGCAGTTTACAAACCATCATCAAGGAATCTTCACAACACTAAGTTTTGTACCGTATTTTTGGAGCATGTTTAATTGCTATAAAATGTAATGCTCTAGGTGCATTTGGACACAAAATGGGGGGGAAAGAAAAATGGGAAAAAATAAAATAATTCCTGGGTGAAGTAACTAAGGCTAGAAACAGATATCCCCAAATGAAGTGGATCAGCTGTGCTGAGATGTGTCCTAGCACAGCTTATCCATTTAAATGGGCAAAACATGTCACCCACTGACCCACTCTTTGATCTTGCAGAACACCAAACAGTGCATCCCCTGCTTCCAGATGTGCATCCCCAGCAATCTCTGGGGTTCATGCTTCAGAAATTGCCATGTGCACATGTCTCTTAGCAAAAGTTGGGCAAAGAATCCCAGGGCTTGAGGAGTCCAATCCTATGCAGGCTTCTCAAGGCCTGGAAGCACCTGCCCAGGCTGGTTGGGGAATGCCTGCACTCTCCCACCATAATGTCAACCAGACAGTCACACCCCAACAATTTATTGCTGCCTTTTGTCATGGCCAAACTGGCATCCAGACAAAACGTATGGATGTCTATTTGCTGTTGCTTTGTGCTGCCATTAAAATTTTTATGGTGGCACAAAGACAACAAAAAGAAATATCTGTTTCCCACAAAAGGTATACAGAAGTCAATCAGCGAGTCAAACTCTGAACCAGGAATAAAATCCAGGAGTCCTAACCTTCCAGTCCCTGATCTACCCACTGGGCAACATGTTCTCCCTCCTAATGCAAGAGTGTTAAGTAGCTGGATACAACTGGGGGGGGGGGGAAAATCAGTAAAACACTCAAAGGACATATTCTGGAACAAGATGGTTCTAATTCCATCTCAGTGAGTGCTGGTGATTCACTCTCCTGCTTCAGCAGCCAGCCAGAAGCCCTGAATGTTTTTGTAGCTGTGCTACAAACAGCCTGCTTTTTATTAGGGGCGCACCAATACATCAGTCCAATATCAGATCAGCATACATTAGTATACCAATACATCGATACAAACAAAATTTTTTGCAACAGAAATCAAGCTGCTTCGACTGATAACTTGTCCAATAAATGCCCATATGTACACGCAGCTGCAGCGCACCGTGTAGGCAGTAAGGAGCAGAGCCGGCAGCATGGAGAGCTGCATGCAGCTGGTAAGTCTGCTGTGGTAGAAGAGGAGAGGGGAAGGGAGAGGAGGAAGGGGCACTGGGGGCAGGGGGAGATCAAGGCCTCCAAACGTGAGGGAGGATGTGGGGTTGGGGTTGGGGCTGGGGCTCCCGCTGCTGCACACAGCTTGCCCAGTGCTTGTCTGGCAGGTCCCACCACTCATCTGGGAAGACACAGGGGGGGAGAGGGTACCTGTGCCTCCAGATCTGTGCGGGGCAAGGTAGGCTGGGCTCTTCCCGGCTGGACAGATCCAGGGGCACACTCCCCCACCATACCCTCCCAGATGACGGGCAGAAGCAGTGGTGGGAGCTGCCAAACGAGCGCCAGATGAGCTGTGTGCACACCGGTGGAAACCCTCCGCCCCGATGAGCCATGCCTCCGTCCCATGCCTGCAGCTGCAGCCCACCACGTGCTGTGCAGCTCCAAGGGGCGCACACACACCCTCCCCACCCCCCAGACAAGCCACTTGTGGCTCTGTCCCACGCCCCTCCCCACCTCGGCCCCCGCCCCATTCCCTCCCTCACCGCAGGGGTCTTGATCTGCCCCTGCCTCACACCTCTTCCCTCCCCTTCCACCATACCAGACTTACCAGCTGGATGCAGCTCTTCAAGCTGAAGAGCTGCATATCAGAAAATCGGACTGGTATCAGCCGATATGCCACCTTAAAAATCGGCTATCGGTATTGGCCCCAAAAATCTTTATCAGTGCACCCCTATGCTTTATGCTACATAGAAAATCTTGGAAGTAGGCCATAACGCCCAAATAAAAAAAACAAAAAAACTTCTGCCACTCGGTGAGACCAGTCTAATAAGACAAGTGGGGAGAGACTGAGTTTCCTAACATAAAGACTGCCACAATACAGCTTTGATGGACTACGGAACTTGTATTTAGAGACTTGGCATCATCAGCAGAGCTTACCAAGTTACTTTCTCTCTGTAGTTCATCTTCATAACCTCATTCTACTCATTACTCCAAAAAGTTTAGGAACTGTCAGAGGAGACAGGTGCAATAATGAGAGCAGTGCTGTCAGTAGTATCCAAATGAGCTATTATGGAATACCTTGACTATTGATTTGCTAATAGCCTCTTCTATTTCGACAGCACGAGGTTCCTGTGAACTGCAATGGTAAGTAGATAAGTAGATATCTCTCAGACAGCAACTACATCAGTCAAGTGTCAGCTCATCTCTTGTCAAGAAAATGTGAATACTTCACAGGTCAGCATGCATTCTGGTTTTCTGTTCCTCTCTTAATCTGTCTCTGAATTCTCTACCTGGAATTGGAGCCCAGCTACACCAGAGAAAGTTGGTCTCAACCTCTTCTGATTCTTCGCCTCATTTCTCTACCACTGGCTGTGAAGTTTTATGGTAATAGGTAGGGGTGCACCGACAAACGTTTTGGGCTGATACTGATGGCTGATTTTTAACAAGCCATATCAGCTGATACAGATCTGAAAGCCAACATGGAGCCCAGCAGCTTGGAGAGTCAGGCTCCTGGAGCAGCGAGAGACGTGCAGGTGAAAGCCCACTGCACCCCTGCTCCCCCAAAGCTCCCCAGAGACCCCCCAGCAGCTACAGAGCCCCCCACCAACCCTCAGCACAGCTAGAGGTAAGTGGGACCCATGGTGGGAGGGGGTTAACCCCTAGAGTGGGAGGAGACGGCTGAGTGGGAGCCAGGCTGGGTCTTGCCCCACCCAGGCCCCTACTTGGCCCAGCCCCCCAGGGAGAGAGAGAAGTAGGGGGAGGGTACCTACTGGTCCCTCCAGTGGGGCAGGGTCCCCGGAATTCCGGGTCCCCCCTACCCTGGGAGCAGCTTTCCACCGATAGCGGGCCCACTGCTCATGCGCATAGTTTAAAAGGGCCCGCCAACTGCAAAAAACCTCAGTTAGGCTCTGGGAGCGGTGAGAAACACGTGGGTGAAAGCCCGCTGCGCCCCCGCTCCCCTGAAGCCCCCCCCCCCCCCCGGGGCCTCCCCTCGGCAGCTGCAGAGCCCCCCACCAACCCCCAGCACAGCCGGGGGTAAGCAGGGCCTGTGGTGGGAGGGGGTTAACTCCTAGAGTGTGAGAGGAAGCAGCTGAGTAGGAGCCGGGCAGGGTCTCACCCCACCCAGGCCCCTACTTGGCCCCAGCCCCCCAGGGAGCCACACGAACAGCCGCGCTTGTCTGACAGTGCGTGAGATAGCATGGAGTTTGTGCAGGAGGGTGCACGGGAGAGCCCAAGGCCCTGTCTACAAGCCCCCTAGGGTAGGTAGACTCAGGCCCAGCCCTCCTACCAGCAGCATGCCGTGGATGGGCACTCACGCACCCCTCAGGGTCTGCTGCCCCCCCATGGCACCTCTGAGATGGCCACCCAGAGCCCATGGTTCCAGGCTGCACGCAGATGGAGCCCCTGGCTCTCAGCTGCAGGGGCTGCCTGTCCCTTTTTCAGGCTCTGGGGCCTGGGAGCATGGGCACCTCCCCTTGTGGGGTCTGCTCCCTTTTGGGGTCTCTGGCACACTAGCTGGAAGAGCTCCAGGCCACAGTCCAGAGACTGCGTACCATCAGGGACTGTGAGCAGGAAATAGATTTCTACTGCCAGGCTCTTCTCCCCCAGGAGCCAAAGGGTAGACCACGGTCTCCCTCCAGGATAAGGGAGGACTCTGGGACCTCCCATTCTGTCCAGTCAGGGGGTTGGATCAAGGTGGTCAAGGGCCCTAAGGCCTGCCGCATGACGGCCCCTGCCCTGCTGGAGCTCAGCAACAGGTGCAAACCTCTTGCAGCCCCAGCAGAGCCGGCTAAGTTGTCAGCTCCCACAGGAAACACAGGCTCAACTGTAGCTACTGTCCCCGCTATCCCCAAGACAAAACGCAAAGTGTTTGTCGTGGGAGACTCCATAGTGAGGGGGACTGAGGGGGTAATCTGCTGCCCTGACCCCTTAGCCTGGGAAGTCTGCTGCTTCCCGGGGGTCCACATCCAAGACATTGCGGAGAATATCCCCAAACTCCTCCAGCCAACAGACCACTATCCCATGCTCCTTATTCATGTGGGCACCAATGACATGAGCGCTCCAGAGCGCTCCCAGCCGGGTCATGAGGCGCTACAGGGATTTGGGAGCACAGCTAAAGGGTCTGAGGCCACAGGTGGTGTTCTCTTCGATCCTCCCAATCTCGGGGGTATGGGCTGAGGAAGGAGAGGAGGATCCAGATAGTTAACCAAAGACTGTGGCACTGGTGTCATCAGGAAGGCTTTGGCTTCCATGACCACAGCCCACTCTTTGGCGAGAGAGGCAGCAAGCTGCTGGGAAGAAATGGCCTCCACCTCTCTCCCCTGGGGAGGAGGCTCTTAGCCAGACTGGCTGATGTGCTCCACCAGGCTTTAAACTAAGCCCGCTGGGGGACGCAGGGACTACCGCAACTGCTAGCCCACTGAGCAACGCTTGCAAAGCCAGCAGGCCAAGGCACTTAAGGGAGCCCACCCCTACCCCAGCCCTGGTACAATCTGTGGGCAAGGCAAGAGCTCCCAAAGGCTGGACCGTGGGTAGAGATGGCTATACCCTGTACAGGAGAGACTGAGTTAATAAAAGGGGCGGGGGTGTAGCTCTCTATGTTATGGAAAGCTACACGTCCCTGCAAGCTTATATTGGCAACCAGGGTGGACAACTGGAGACCCTCTGGGTTAAAATTTGTGGGGAACATGGCACAGGGGACACAATGGTGGAAGTCTACTACAGACCTCCCAGCCAAAGACAAGAGCTTGACCAGGAGTTCACCCGGCAACTGGCTGAGGCCACATACTCCAGGACCATGGTTGTCACAAGTGACTTCAATTACCCGGACATCTCATGGGAGGATCACTCAGCAAAATCCGAGCAGTCACAAAGCTTCCTATTGTGTGTGGATGACCTCTACCTGACTCAAGAAGTCTATGGGCCAACGAGAGTTAAAGCGCTGCTCAACCTGGTACTGGCAACTGGGGATGACCTAATCGGTGACCTAGTTATTGATGGGAAGCTGGGTGACAGCAACCACGAGCTGATCACCTTCACCATCCGCCATAAAGCTGGCAAGTCAGTCAGCAACACGGAAGTCCTTGACTTCAGGAAAGCTGACTTTGACAAGCTCAGGAGGCTTGTCAGTGAGGCCCAAAGGGACCAAGACCCCAGGGGGAGGAAAGTTCAGCAAGAGTGGTTGTTCCTCAAGGGAGCAATCCTCAATGCACAAGCTAATTCTATTCCATCTTGGAGGAAAGGCAGCAAGAAGGCACAGCAGCCCCCTTGGCTCTCCAGGGATCTAGCAGACCTCCTGAGGCTAAAATGAAAAGTCTACAAAGGATGGAGGGTGGGATTCACCTTCAAGGAGGAATATTCTGCATTGGTCTGGTCCTGCAGGGAGCAAACCAGGAAAGCCAAGGCTGCAACTGAACTCCAACTAGCTTCAAGTATCAAGGACAATAAAGAGTCCTTTTTCAGGTATGTGGGGAGCTGGAGGAAAAGCAAGGGCAACACTGGACCCCTGCTAAACCAGATGGGACATCTGACAGCTGACACCCAGGAAAAAGCCAACCTATTAAATACGTACTTTGCATCAGTCTTTCTTCAGTCCCATGGGACGCGCGTGCCCACTACGGGACAGGGAGGTCCAGGTGAGGATGATCCCCTGCCCTCCATTAATGCTGACCTCATGAAGGAACACCTGGAGAGGCTGGATACCTTCAAGTCAGCTGGCCTGACAATCTACACCCCAGGGTACTCAAGGAGCTGGCGAGCATCATAGCCCAGCTTCTGGCACGGATCTTTGAGAACTCCTGGTGCTCTGGTGAAGTGCCCAAAGACTGGAAGAAGGCCAATGTGGTGCCTATCCTCAAGAAAGGGAGGAAAGTGGATGCAACAATCTACAGGCCCATCAGCCTGACCTCTATCTCAGGGAAGGTCTTAGAAAAGTTTATTAAAGAGGCCATCCTTAATGGACTGGCCGGCGCCAACATCCTGAGGGATAGTCAGCACGGGTTTGTTGCAGGTAGGTCTTGCTTGACCAATCTCATTACCTTCTACGACTAGGTGACCTATCATCTGGACAAGGGAGAAGAAATTGATGTCATATATCTTGACTTCAAAAAAGCCTTCGACCTGGTATCCCATAATCACCTCTTGGTAAAACTGGCCAACTGTGGCCTTGGGTTCACCACGATCTGCTAGCTGGGAAACTGGCTCCGTAGTCAGACCCAGAGGGCGGTAATAGACTGAAATCAATCGTCATGGTGCCCTGTGACCAGTGGGGTCCCCCAATGCTCTGTCCTTGGACCCATATTGTTCAACATCTTCATTAATGATGTGGACATTGGAGTCAGAAGCGGATTGGCCAAGTTCGCCGATGACACCAAACTTTGGGGCAAAGCATCCACACCAGAAGATAGGAGGATGATCCAGGCTGACCTGGACAGGCTTACCAAATGGGCGGATGAGAACCTGATGGTGTTTAACACTGAAAAATGCAAGGTTCTCCACCTTGGGAGGAAAAACCTCCAGTATCCTTATAGCTCGGCAGTGCTATGCTGGCTAGCAATACAGAAGAAAGAGACTTGGGGGTCATCATTGACCACAAGATGAACATAAGCCTGCAATACGATGCTGTGGCTAGTAAAGTGAGCAAAATGCTGGCTTGCATCCATAGATGTTTCTCGAGCAAATCCCGGGACGTCATTCTCCCCTTGTACTCGGCCTTGGTGAGGCCGCAGCTGGAGTACTGCGTCCAGTTTTAGGTCCCACAATTCAAAAAGGATGTGGACAAGCTTGAGAGAGTCCAGAGAAGAGCCGTGCATATAATCAGAGGTCAGGAAAACAGACCTTACGATGACAGGCTGAGAGCCATGGGGCTCTTCAGCCGGGAAAAGCACAGGCTCAGGGGTGATCTGATGGCCACTTATAAGTTTATCAGGGGTGACCACCAGGATCTGGGAGAACATTTGTTCACCAGAGTGCCCCAAGGGATGACGAGGTCAAACAGTTATAAACTACTACATGACCGTTTCAGGCTGGACATAAGGAAGAATTTCTTTATTGTCCGAGCCCCCAAGGGCTGGAACAGCCTGCCATTGGAGGTGGTTCAAGCACCTACATTGAACACCTTCAAGAGAAATTTGGATGCTTATCTTGCTGGGATCCTATGACCCCAGCTGACTTCCTGCCCTCAGGCAGGGGGCTGGACTCGATGATCTCCCGAGGTCCCTTCCAGCCCTGATGTCTACCTGACTGGTAAGTCTGTCGTGGGGGAAAAGGCATAGGGGAAGGAAGGGGCATGGAGAGAGCAGATCGAGTCCCCATGGTGAGGGAGTAGGGCCCGCGCTGGGGCAGGGGCAGGCACTGCCCAGCTGCAGCAGGGTGCAGAACAGAGCTACAGCTCATCTGGGGATCACAGTGGAAGGAAGGAGTGGTTCCTGCAGCTGCACACCCCCCCATGCCCTCCTGGGGTGTATGTGCCCCCCAGATCTCCGCACAGGGCAAGGGCAGGCTGCCACTGTGGGCTAGGGCTGGGGCAATGTCGGGCTCTTCTCAGCGGGAGGGGGGCTAGGCCAGGCTACACTCGGGGCAGGTGGCAGTGGCACTGGGAGGGGGTAGCGCCACCTGCCCCACAAATTTTGGAGTGGCTATAGCTCACCCCATAGCCCTCCTCCCAGTGCTGCCCAACCCAAGCACAGCCTTGGCCCAAACCCCACACTGGGAAGAGCCTTGTACCACCCCCGACCCATGCACAGATCGAGGGGGCACATGCCCCATCACACCCTCCTGGGGTATGTGCAGCAACAGGAGCCACATCCCCTGGATAAGCCAGAGCTCCATCCCACATCCCTCCCAACCTGTGCAGCGCCTGCCCCAGCCCCACTCCCTCCCTCACCATGGGGGCTTGTCTTCCCCCACATGCCCCTTCCTTGCCCCACAACAGACTTACCAGCTGAATGCAACTCTCCATGCTGCCGAGCTGCATTTCTGGCCATCTGCATGCTGTACCATGGCTGTGCACATGCACGTGGCATTTATCGGCAACATTATCAGCCACATAAGCCAAAATAGCTGATTGTCAATAATGTCAATTTTCCTTTTATTGGTGCCGATCTGATATGGACCAATGTATCAGTGCACCTCTAGTAACAGGGTTAGTATGCAGCTCCCTCCTGTCCTGCAAGCACCCTCACCACTGACACTTGCTCAACCAGCCCAGCACAAGCATAAAACTACTGGGCGCAATCTTGTACATCTCTCCCCTGTGAGTTTTCCCTGATATATACACCCTGAGTTCATAGTCTCAAAGTGAGAATTGAAAAAAACCCAGTTGTTCCTATCAAGACCATCTCTCTGCATTCCCTGCCCGAGACCAATTTTTCTCCACAGCAGGGCTGTGCAAAACAACATCACTTCATTTTGACGTCCATTTCACTGTTTCAAAGGGACAGTGTTTCGTTTTGTCATTTCATTGAAACTGTTTCGACATTTCACCCATAAGCTATCATAGGGAATCGTGAAAATGCCTAAAACTTTGTCTTTATTTGCCTGATTTGGATGAAAATTGTAGGGATGGTAGCCCCTTCTGAGGGCATGAAGCATGCCAAGTTTCAAGGGGACACGTGCAGAGGTTTCTCAGAAACTGCATCTCAAACTTCAAAAAACAAAACACATGACACTTGCCAGCAGTGGCAGCCTCCTGTCATCCAGCGCAGATCTGGGGGCCCGCATCCCCAGGAGGGCTGCAGGGCTGTGCTGGATTCCTCCTGGAGGTGCGGGCCCCCAGATTTGCTCAAGATGACAGGAGGCTGCTGCTGCCATTTGGGACTAGCATTGGGCGCAACCTGCACCCAGCACTGGGAAAGACTGATGCTGCCGCTGGCCCCAGGCAGCAGCAGCAGCCTCCTGTCATCTGGCCTGGCGGCAAGAGGCAGGCAGAGCCAGGGCTTCGCTCAGACCAGCTCCGCCAGCCCCACGGAGCTCAGCCTGGCAGTGGGAGATGGGGAAAGCCAGGGCTGCACTCCGCCTCCCACTGCCAGGCTGAGCTCCATGGTGCTGCGGAGCCGCTTGAAGAGCAGCCCTGGCTCTCCAGTGCCTCCCGCCACCAGGCTGCTTCGAAATTCAAAATGTTTCCAAAGTTTCAAGTGCCCTCATTTTGTTTTGAAGCTGTTTTGAAGTTTTTGTTTCATTTCTATTTTGCTGTTTCAAGCTCAAAATGCATTGAAATAGTTTTGAAATGAAGCACATGGCAAAATTTTTCATAGCCCTACTCCACAGTAGATTCTCAAGAGTTTTGTCCAGTCTAGATTTAAATGCAGCAAGCCAAGGGGGCCCCACCCTTTCTCCTGGGAGCCAGTGCCACAACCTGACAAATCTCACTTCTGACATTTTCCCCATTATAGAAGAAGAGATATAGAAGAACAATCCTCCATGACTACCAGGAAAGCAGCCACTTTACCATCCCAGAGAACATGCACTGCCTGGAAAGAATGACTGGGCCGTCTTAGAAACCAGCTATGCTCCTCTGGACTTATGACCCTTTTCTCCTACCTACAATTTATCCTTGCATTGGGCAGCACAATGCTACATCTGTGCCAGTATATGGCAGCCTTCAAGTGTATCAGCCATTCAGGCATATAGGCTTATTTAATCTTGTACATCAGGCAGGACTTTCGCTTTCATCGGTTCTACAACAGCAGAAGCCAGATGGCCCACAAGTACAGGCTACTGACTGATGCATCTTCTGACTATTCCAAACAAAAAAGAATTGTATAGCTTTCTAGAACAATCCTCAGAAAGATCACATATAGTAATCATTGCTCCCGGACACAGGCAACATATTACAAGCTTGTATACATGCACTTTCAAAATACAATAGACTTGGAACATTCTTACTGCCCACAAACCACTCAGACCCACACCCCACCAGGAACCCAATCCCCCTACTGTCAACATATTTATAAAAACATTTTCCAGAACTTTCAGCCTGACAGACACCTGGCATGAAAAAATTCATCCTAAACCGTTAAAAAATTGGCCAAGTCACAAGCAATTGATGATGCAGACTTGCAATGGAAAGTGTTGGGCAACCTTAGCAACAGTTGGCAATACCAGCTCTGATGGGAATGGTATTTTCTACATTTTCCATCCTTCAGAGGTCTCATACTGCTTTGCAAGCTGCTATACCCTTGGAATCAGTGCTACATCCTCTGCTAGCCTGGTGCCACCTCTGGGTCACAACCTGATAAATGTTTAACAGCATACAGCAACACAGTAATGTAACACAAGAAAGGAAGGCTATCAAAATCAAGTGAAACTTGGAATTTGAAGAGGCAGCATACAACTTGCTCAGACACTGATTTAATCCCAATGCATCATAAGAAAATTCTGTAGGATCCTTGACAACCACAAAATGTCAAGATCAAATGTCTCATCTGACAAATGACACCCCTGGAGGCAGTATACCTTCTACTCCACTATTAGTGGAGGAGTGTTCTAGTGCTGACTCAGAAGAAAAAGTGCCACTTAATCACCAACAACATTCACCAGACCCCTCAATGAGGACAGGCTCATCCAGGGGGTGTGTGGAGAGGGGGGTAGATCCTGCTGCTATAAGCACCCCCAGGGGAGCCATGAAGGGCATGTGCACGTGGCGAAGGCTGGGGGCACCACCAGGCTTTTTCCAGCTGGGAGTTTAGGCTGGGCTGGGCTGTGCTCAGGGTGGGCAGCAGCGGCACTGGGAGGGTGGCTATGGGGTGGGCTGCAGCCACCCCAAAATTTGCCATAGCCCCTGTTGCAGCACCGCCACTGCCTGCCCCAGCACAGCCTGGCCCAACCCTCCCCTCTAGCAAGAGCCTGGCACCATCTCTAGCCCCAGCCTACAGTGGCAGACCACCCTCACTGCATGCACAGATCCAGGGGGCACATGCCCTTCATGGCTCCTCCAGGGGTGCGTGCAGCAGCGGGAGCAGCCCCCCCCCAATATCCCCAGATGAGCTGCGGCTCCATCCTGCATCCCAGCCCCACTCCCCACTTATCACAGGGAGCCTCAGTCTTCCCCCCCCAGACCCCTTTCCTCTTCCCTTGCCCCTTCCCCACCAGACTTACCAGGTAGACACTGCTCTCCATGAGCAGCCCTCCTAGCCACCTGCGTGCTGTGCTGTGGCTGCACATTCATGCGGCATTTATCACCAACATTATCAGCCATATCACCAAAAAAAGTGGATTGCCAATAATGTCTATTTTCATTTTATCTGTGCTGATATGATATGGACTGATGTATCAGTGTACCTCTACTTGATATATCCACTTAAGGTACAGAACAGGCAAAACAGATCAAAAGTATCAAATCTAATGGGAGACTAGGATTAAACCAACTCTGAAAAGGCTTTAAGGCAAAACTCCCAAAAGTACTTCAGAAACTTCAGTCTTGTGTTAAAAAATGATTGAAGACACTATGTCTCAATGAAAGCGATAAGAAGCTTTTCAAAAGCTTATCTATAATTTCATTTTCAGCGTAAAATTACTTCTCTCCTATCCAAAATGAGTTTAACAGAACTGAGGTTGGCTCAGCTAAAACCAGAAGCCAGGCAATGTTCTGATGCTTTACATTTCCTTCTATGATGTCCTACAGGAAAACGCTTGTTTTGTTTTTTCAAAAAAGGAATCTGAAGCTCAAGGTAGTCTACACTGCAAAGCAGAGAGAATCTAGAATAGAAGGATTTTACAGGGCCTGAACTGTAGATCTACTGCTTTCTGCAGGAAGCCAGCACCAAATCTACCTGTTTAAAATTTGCACCCTTATATACAACAATGACAGGCGTAAAACATCTTAGGTTGCCAAGGAAAAGGAAGCAGATATGAACAGATATAGAGGCCTGAAAGAATAAACAGGTGATGGACTCCAACATGAAAATCCAACTTAAAAGACAAATAGAAGTCCTTCTTGAAAGTCAGCTAATGCTCCCTAATGCTTCTAATCACATCTCTGATGGTTCCTTAGTTAGAAAAAACACTTTGTTTGGAGCCCCATTTGGTTCGGCTTTTGCAAACAACACTCACCTCCCCTGAGTAACTGTACTTTCCTTTCAGGATCTGCCGGTATAAGCGGGTACGGTTGTCATCCTCAAATGGCATAGTCCCACTCAGGAGGATATAAGAGATCACACCCAGTGCCCACATGTCGACAGAATTTGTATACGGTTTCCGGACTAAGATCTCTGGAGCAATGTACTCTGGTGTCCCACATGTGGTCTTCATTAGACAGTCATCTCCCTTCTTCCGGGCACTTGCCAACCCAAAGTCTGTGATCATGATTTTTGAATCTGTTCCAGGATGGTAATACAGCAAATTCTCTGGTTTTAAGTCCCGATGTGTGATGCCCAGTGTATGCAAGTACTTGACCCCATCCAATACCATCTGCAGCACACGGGTAGCATCTCTCTCAGTAAAAGAACCTTTGGCAATGATTCGATCAAAGAGTTCCCCTCCTGTGGCCAACTCCATCACCATGTAGACCCGATCCTGGGTCTCAAACACCTCAATGAGTTGGATGATATTCGTGTGCCGGACACGTCGCAAGACACTAAGCTCTGACTCGCACACTTCCCTCCCTTCCCGGTACTTGGTCTCTATCATCTTGATTGCATAGGGTTGCTTAGTAGCCTTATGTTCCACTCGCACAACACGGCTAAAGCTGCCTCGACCAATCAGGGCTTTGATGTCATACTTGGCTGTCACTCTGGGGTCAAATTTGGCACGGTACTTTGCCACCTTGTTCTTTCGGGTCTCAGGCTGCTCCAAGTGCATAGGCAGGTGGCCACTGGGATAGGGGTTGGTGTGCCGAGGAGGGGAAGGAGAGCCAGCTTTGATAGGAGTCCCACCATCATCCTTGATGAAGTGTTTGTAGATGTCATTGTTATGAATAGTATAAGGCTCTACCTTCTTAACCAGATCTAGCTGAACATCCTTGGGGGGCTCGGGAAGCACTTTGCTTGTCCCACAGCCCATCACTGAATGGTACTAATCAAGGCATTCTCCCACAGCAACATCAGCAGCGACCTTATCTGTGACAACTTCCACATCTGAACCTTCCAAGAAAGAGAGATAAGAGAAAGATAAAAAGTAGGTATTGTGGTAGTAAAGATCTGTAACATCAAACTAAACACTGTACAAGACATTCAGGACCCCACTGCACAGACTAAGGGTGCAGCCACACTAGAAAGAAAAGTGGAGGGCTTTACACTTGCACTTCAGCCAACACGTGGTACAATCCTAGTGAGTACAAAATACTATTACTCTGTGGACAATGGGAAACCCCAAAAGAAAGCCTAACGGGGATCAGCTAGCACAGTGCTGTCCAACTGGCGGCCCATGGGCTGCATTCAGCCCATGACAGATTACTTGCAGCCACGAGGCTCCTACACAGCCACCTCTTCTGCTGTTGCAGCCAGTCTTCAAGTTCCCCCTCCCTCCTCCAGCTGCTGCTTCCACCCCAGAGGATGGGGCAATGCAGCACACTGCATGGAGAGCTGAGAATTGGTGCAGAGCCATGTGTAGGGCAGGGGAGGGAGAAGTGTCTGATGCTGCAGTGAGGGAGGAGGGAGGGGGCACAGTGAAATGTGGTGGGGGTTCCCAATGCAGTGATGGGGAGGGGTTGCCCACATGGGTGCATGGTGCAGCAAGGGGTTTGGGGAGTGTCTGCATACAGCACAGCCCGGTGACCCATGCCTCATCAGGTACAGCTCCCAGGGACTTAGAAGTTAGATAGCTCTGAGTTAGCCCATTCCTCTGGATTATGGGAGCAGTGAACATTGATCTTTAATGTGAGAGCATCCTCCTTCTTACACTTTTGAAGGAAGCCATCATCCAGGAATTATTCACAGCCTCAAATATCTTTAATTAAAGGCATTCCACAACCTTCCCTGAAAACCTATCTAACTGAACTCTTCCTACAAAATTCCCTTACACTGAACTTCACCTTTGGTTTTCCCAGCATTTACTGTAAGTCTGCTCTATCCTCATCCATTAACAATAGCTGATATGGACCCAATTTACAACACTGCTCTCCCTATTTACAAGCAATTCTGTCCCTTTTGTTGTCTCTTCTTCATGCTAAGCTCCCTTACATAGTTCCAATAGTGCTTCATGCCCAAACCCTTGATCATTTTAGCTGCTCTCCCCTGGTTTTTCTCGAATTGTCAGCCTTGCCCAAATTCAAACCATCCTCCAGCTAAAGTATAACCACTAGTGTGAGAACTGCAATAGTCACCCTGCCCACTTCATAGAAGAGGCTTCTATTAAACTGAACCCAGGTCAACAATTATCTCTTCTCTAAGACATTTGATATTATAGCCATCCAGCCAGAATCCCCTATTCTAGAGCAGGGATTTTCAACCTTTTTTGTTTGGTGTACCCCCAGCAGCCAGTCAAGAAGCAGGGAGTCTCCTGGCCGGTGGCTGATGGACAAGCAGGGGGAAGGGGTGGAGGGGTCCCCCACGCGTAGTGAAGGCAGATGGCAAAGCCGGAAGTGCCCCCACTTCTCCACGCCATTGCCACATATCTCCTAAGGCCTTCCCAAGTACCCCCAGGGGTGCACATACCCCTGGTTGACAACCCCTGTTCTAGAGCACCACCCTGCTATACTTTACTACTGCCCATTTCCCTTTTTGGGATTTGGACCCATACTTGATAGATTTGGACCCATTTTGCTAACAAACACACAAAGACCAGAGTATATTCTAGTCCCCAAGGAGTCTGCAAACCCTCTTATCTTTGTATCATCCATTGATTTGATTAGCACATTGACTGCACTAGTCTCCAAGGTTAAAATACCAAATAATCCTGGACTTGAAACATATCCCACCAAGAATCCACACGATATCTCCTTCCAGTTGAGCACTGGTTGCTTTTGCTGTGCTCCAAGGCTATCCGAAACTCGTTTAAACCTGTAACAGAACAGAAGCTCACTGTACATAAACCAGTTTCAAAATTGCCAAAATTGGTTTAAGATAACCTTGGCTGAATGTAGTACCTCACTTAACTGATTTAGCTCAAACCAGTGTATGAACCTTCTATCCCAGACCCCCTCCTGTTTCAAGTTAAATCAGAGTCCCCCAGCAATCCCAGCATGCTTTCCAGCCCTGCACTGGACTCAGCTGTGCTGTCTGCTCCAGAAAGCAGGGCTGCCCTGCCCTCTGCTCCCTAGCTGGAGCAGTGAGAGAAGGCTGACGGGGGGGACACAACAAGCCTGGCTAGGGATGCATCCCAGTTTGCTGGGGGGGGGGGGGGGGGGGGGAGGGAGATGCCCCCTCCAGGCAAACACCAGCTGGGGGTCTGGGGCCAGGGACTGGGGTTAAACACCACTTCCTCTGCTCAAACTTACTGTTGGCTGTGACTGTGGACTACAAATCCCAGAGGCACCTGAAGCAGGAAGAGGAAGTGATGAACCATCCTCGCAGAGTCCTGCTCTGATTTTGGACTGTAAATCCCAGCAACCTCAGTGGCAGCATGAAGAGGAAGTGGGCACACAGCCAGAAGGCCATGCCCTAGTGCCTCCAGGGTTCTGGCCTGAGCCACTGCAAGCATATGGCTGCATTTCCTAAATCAGAGGTAAATGCCTGTTCACTTGTTTCAATTTAATCTATGCAGCTTAGACTAACCTGCAACGACTGAATCAATTCAGCCCCAAGCTTTTTGACTGTCTGTACTTAGCCTAAATGTTTAGACTTTGTGTAGCCACTTTAGAGAAAAGAACCTATGAAAAGTTTCCTATGTTAGGCATATACCATCTTCTCCTGTTTCTTATTTTGGAGCCAGGACTGCAAAGGCTGATAAAGGTTGTGTCATGATACCAGTCTTACCTGTATGCACTGGGTGGCATACCGTGTGCATCCTCTAAAACTCAGTCCCTTTTATAAAATAATAATTTTTTTTTAATAATAAATCCCTTTCCCACATACTGAGCACATGCAAGATCATGGTTCACCCAGAGATGAGGAAGGGGTGTTGCCCAGAGGTACTTTTTTGACAGGTTAAGTTGGAGGAAGGGAATTATGAATATGCGTCTCCTGCAAATGTGGTTGGAGGAGGTCTCGCACTAAAACTAAGTTCCACTATAACTGCATCCCACATTACCTGTGTAGACTAGGGAAGGCAATCAAATCTTACCATACTGAGCAACAGAAATAGAAAAACCCTTAAAAAGTTCCCTTTTTTTGTGACATATCAAGAAAGCCTAAAAAAACCCTCCAAAAAGCTGCCAAAGTACTTCCATTTCTTCCCCCCTCTCCACCCACTTACCCACTTTCCCCAGAGCAATCAGAAACATCGTGTCTTTTCTTCCCTGTTTTCTGGAAAACTCCTTAGCAGGCCTAGAGAAATAGACTGGGTACATTCTTTGCCTTCCAAAGTTTGTAGCAATTTGAGATAAACAAGTGCTTCCAAATTTAAATTACTTGCATGAAAATCACTTCCCTATACAATCCGATTTCATTTTTGTGCGTGCAATGATATAATCCTACTAATAGGATAGCTCTCCTACATTTCACAGAGTCCTACTCATAGCAGTAGATAAAACATAGATGTTTGTTGTAAAAGATCAAGCACAAAACGTTCTAACTTCCTTTCTCCGTTATAAAGAAGTAATACAAGAACACGCAGTCCTATTTCTCCCCTCTGCAAGTCACTTTTAAAGAGGACTTGAAAACACTTTGCAAGGATTACACAACACCCCAATTTCATATATTTCATGATTTCATACACATTAGGCTGGAAGGAGCCTAATATCATTGGGTCCAGGCCCCTGCCCAAGGGGCAGAAAGTCAGCTAGGGGTCAAAGGATTCCAGCAAGATAGGCATCCAAATGTTTCTTGAAAGTGTCCAGAGTAGGTGCTTGGACCACTTCTGGGGGAAGTCTATTCCAGGCCTTGGTGGCTCCGACAGTGAAGAAGTTGTTTCTTATATCCACCATAAAATGGTCTTGCAGGAGTTTGTGACCGTTGGTCCTTGTCTTCCCTTGAGGTGCTCTGGAGAACAATCATTCCCCCAGATCCTGATGCACACCCCTTATGTACTTATAAGTTGCCACCAAGTCATCCCTGAGCCTACGCTTCTCCAGGCTAAGAGTCCCATGGCTCTCAGCCTCTTTGTAAGGCCTGCTCTCTTGCCCTCTGATCATGTGTGTGGCTCTTCTCTGCACTCTCTCAAGCTTCTCCACATCTTTTCTGAATTGTGGAGCCCAAAATTAAATGCAGTACTCCAGCTGCAGCCTCACCAAGGCCAAGTACAGCGGGAGGATGACATCCTGAGATTTACTTGAGAAGCATCTATGGATGCACGACCCCCAAGTCTCTTTCGGCCGTGGTGCCAGCGAGTATAGCACTGCTGAGCCTGTAAGTGTGATGAGGGATTTTTTCTCCCCCAAGGTGAAGCACCTTGCATTTCTCTGTATTGAACACCATCAGGTTTTCATTTGCCCACCTTGCAAGCCTATGGAGTTCAGTTACAGCCTTGGCTTTCCTAGTTCACTCCCTACAGGTGCAGACCAGTGCAGAATACTCCTCCTTAGTGGCGTTTCCTGCCTTCCATACTTTATAAGCTTCTCTTTTTAGACATAGGAGGTCCATGGGTATGCTGTTGAGCCAAAGGGGTTGCTGAGCCCTTTTACTACCTTTCCTATGTGCTGGAATGTAACGTTCCCTTAGATATTTTTTTCCAAGATCTTTCCAGGGATTGAGGTCAAACTGATTGGCCTGTAGTTTCCCGGATCTTCCTTCCTCCCTTTCTCGAAGATCGGCACCACACTGGCCCTTTTCCGATCTTCAGGTACTTCACCCGAGCTTCACAAGTTCTCGAATATCCTTGCCAGCAACTGCGCTATATTTGCCAGTTCCTTTAGCATTCTTGGGTGCAATCTATCTGGACCAGCTGATTTGTGGGTGTCCAGCTTCTCAAGGTGTTCCCTCACAAGATCTATACCAACAGTGGGCATATATTCACTCGCACTGGTTATCCCGCATCTTGTCAAGCAGGGTGGTCCCTTTGGGCTGGAATGGATTTCCCTTGTGCTTTTAGGATCATTTCCTTAAGAAGCGACCACTCATCTTGAACTCCCCTCCCTGTCAAATCATAGCCTCTCAGGGCATCGACAACAAGCCTCCTGAGCTTATGAAAGTCGGCTTGCCTAAAGTCAAGGACTTCTGCATTGCTGACTGACTTGCCAGCTTTGCAAAATGAAAGTGATCAACCCGTGGTCACCGTCACCCAGCTTCCCTTCAATTCTTAGGTCACTGACTAGATTATCCCCTTTGACCAGTACCAGGTCCAGCAGTGCCTTACCTCCTGTTGACCCATAAAGTTCTTCAGGCAGGTAGAGCTCATCTACACACATGAGGAAGCTTTGTAACTGATAAAATTTGGCTGAGTAGTCTTCCCATGAAATGTCCAGGTTGTTGAAGTCCCCCATGACAACTACGCACCAAGAGCATGCAGCCTCAGCCAGTTCCCTAGCGAATTCATGGTCCAGCTCTTGTTCCTGATTTGGAGGTCTGTAGTAGACTCCTATCATTGTATCCCCTTCACCAGTCTCCAGTCATCCTCCTTGAGTGCCAATCTCTGCTTGTAGGTAAGTGTACTGCTCCTTCACATAGAGAGCTACACCCCTTCCCCCTTTTTCAGCACAATCTCTCCTGTACCAGGTATAGCCATCTATACCCGTCATCCAGTCATAGGAGTTGTCCCACCAGGTCTGTTATCCCTATAAGATTGTAGTCATTTCTGTTTAGAAGGACCAGTTCCTCCTGTTTATTCCCCAAGCTCCTGGTATTTGTATACAGGCAAGTAAGTGTGCCATTGGAGGCCCTAGACTTCCCTACACTCATGGAAAATCTCCGTTCCTGTTAGAAGTGGGTTCCCTTGAGCAGACTAACCTGATTTTGTGGCTGATGCTTGGTGAATTTGCACCGGTGGTTGTCTGCCCATCCCCCAACGAGCTTAGTTTAAAGCCCGGTTAAACAGGTCAGCAATTCTGGCTGAGAAGAGCTTCTTCCCCAATGGAGCGAGGTGGAGGCCATGCCTTCCCAACAGGCCGCCGCCTCTCTGAAATGCAGACTGTGATTGTAGAAGCCAAAGAATTCACAATGGCACCAGTGCCACAGTCTTCTGCTCACTACTTCAATTTGTCTCTTCTTCCTCAGCCTGTGACCCGTAACCAGAAGGATTGAGCAAAAAACCACCTGCACCCCCGAGCCCCGCACTCCCAGAGCCCTGTAGTCATTCATAACCTAGCTGGGGTTGCTCCGAGCCACATAATTTGTGCCTACATGGATAAGGAGCATGGAGTAGTGGTCAGAAGGCCGGATAACTTTTAGGATCCTCTCAGCTACATCCTGGATATGGGCCCCTTGGAGGCAGCAGACCACCTGGGCTAAGGGGGTGGAGCTGCAGATCGCTCCCTCTGTCCCCCTCAGGAGGGAGTCTCCCACAACAACTACTATGTGATTTTTCTTAGGAAAGGTAGCTGGTCGCGTTTCTCTCTCACTTGCAGGACCTGGCAGCTCTGTTGGCTCTACTGGTTCTGCAAGGACTTCATACCTGTTGCAGAGATCCAGGGGGGCAATGACCCTAGCGCAGTGAGCCTTGGGGCTGGTGACAACTCTGTCCAAACCCCTGGATGGACAGTATGGGAGCTCCTCTTGTCTACCCTGGTCCTGGCAGGTGACCTAACTCTTCCCTCTTCTTCCCTGGGGTGAAGGGCCTGGCAATAGGAGTCAGTCTCCTGTTCGTCATCCCTGATGGCATGCAGCCTCTGCACCATTGTCTGGAGTGCCACTATCTGGCACTCCAGAGACTCTAATACGGAACAAACCTCACAAGGGGAGGTGTCAGTGCTCCTGATCCCATGTGCCTGGAGTCGTACCTGGCAGCCCCCACAGCCGAGAGCCAGGGGCTCCATCTGAGTGGAGGCCGGAACGATGGGTTCCATTTGGGTGGAGGCCTTGGAAGTACCAGAGGGGAGGGGTCCAGTTACCAGGGCGGGGGAATCTTCAGCGTGTAGCACGTCCCCACCATGGTACAGATAATCGTTCAGCCTACCACAGTGCCAACCTTGTCTTCAGGCTCACAGCATAGAGCCCTGTGCCCCTCCTACTCACCCTCCTGCATTAACTCCCATGCTAACTCATACACTGGGTCCAGAGCATGTCTGTGTGTGAGGCTCCAGTCACATGGCTCCTTGGGGGGCTGGACCAAGTAGGAGCTAGGGTAGGGGGCCTTACCCTCCTTGGTCCTCTCAGCTGCCTCCCCACTCCTGTCTAACTCCCACCCACCATGGGCCCCACTTACCTCCCAGCTATACTGGGGGTCAAGGTTCGTGTCCATGCGTTTTTTGGGGGGTCGCTATGGGGTCCTGGGCTCATGGGGGCAGGACAGGCTTCCGCCTGCGCATCTCACTCCAGAGCCAAACCGCAAATGCAGCTTCTGTCATTGGCAAGTCCTTCTAAATCCTGCGCATGCACAGTGTGCCTGCCACCAGCACCGTGCCACTCTAGCGCCAGGGGGATCCCTGACCCACTGAAGAATGGGCAGGTAAGTGCCCCCCCCCTTTCCCTAACTCACACACTGGGCGGCACTGATGGTGTGGCTCCTTGGGAGGCTGAGCTAAGTAGAAGCGGGGGGGGGCGGTTAGGGTTGGAGGGGGAGGGAGGCAAGAGAACATTACCCTCCTTGGACAGCTGTGGGGAGGCAGCTGAGAGGAGCTAACTCCCACCCACTGCGGGCCCACTTACCTCCCAGCTGTGCTTGTAAGATTGCCTCAAATATATATTACAGGAAACCTAAAAGTTAATTCTCCTTCACTGCTTCTGCATTTGTCCTGTAGTTGTTGATATCGACTCCAGCAGGGGTGTCACTCATCAGGTTCAAGGCACAGAGTCAATCTTCAGGCCAAACCAGACTCACGGACTAGCCTCACGTTCCAGCGCATGTCCTGGGGTGGCCAGAGTGGACACTGTGTGTGACTCAGTCCTGCTCCAACTACTCCAGGGCTGCACTGCAAGGCCCCTGAGCCACTGCCATAACTAAGCTACACTGCATGGCACCAAAGCTGCTGCCACATGCAGCATGGCTCCCAAAAAGCATGCGGTCAACTCCAGGGCTGTGCTGCATGAGGTGGATGCTAAATGACTCTGGGACATGAGCTGGGCCAAGCACTGTATGCAGCATGTAGCCCTACAAGCAAGCCCCACATGCTGCCTATGGGTCATTCTGAGAGCCACCGTCAACAGTGGGGGAGGGGGATGCAGATGATCCTGCTCTACAAGCCAGATCCGGCCGATGAACCATATCTTTGACACCCCCACACTACTGTACTGCAAGTGATAAGCCATCCACTCCCACAGTGTACACTGAAATGGGTCTTCCCATATAACTGACACAAAAGCTGATTTCTAAATCAAGGGCACAATTGCATATAATTTTCAGTCTGCACAGATCTTGCTTCAAATGGAAGAAATTAGTTGTGTTTTTTAAATAACTGACTTTTCAGTGTTCTGTGCACAGCAATCATTCCACGTGTGACTTTCAAATGCAATGTAAATTAAAAAAAAAAAAGTATTTGCTCTACCAAAACTGTCTTCTCTTCTTTACCCTGACGCCAGTTGTTTGGGATGGTATACTGACATTTTTAGAAGCAGGTAAATATTTCTGCCGCTGTGTTGCAAACAACATATGAGACATAAGACCATGTATGGCTTCACCTGTTACTCACCTAAAATCATATTTAAAAAATCCTTTCTAGGTTCATTTGAAGAGTCACATGGGTCAGACCACAAGTACACTACAGGCAGCTGCTGGAGCTGCTTCCAAGAAGCAAAGCAAACAGCCGTTCTGCCCATATCCCCCTACAGCCAGCTGTCCCTGCTCAGTGAAATGACAGAGAAACAGATTTAACAAGGTTTGATGGCATAATCGACAGGAATAAACCAGCATTATCATCTCTAGAGACCAAACCTCAACCTTCAACTGTGGCCACAAGTGAGGCAATCTCCCACCCCAGTCCCTATTTGGCCAACACAAAACCAATGTACAGTTGGACAGTTTCTGAGACACAAAATCCAAGGTTCACACTAGCACAGGATGCCCGCAGTTTAGTATTAATGACACCTGGCAGAGCTGTGTGTAGGAAACCCAGGACAAACTGCAAGGTGCAGTGCATCATAGAAATGACCTGCACTAACAGAGATCCAAGGGAAAATTGATAGTGGAACTAGGAAGAAAAAAAAAAGAGACTTGCAGATCAGTGCCCAGTGATGAAATGACAAGTCAGGACTGGGATGCAGCAGCAGAGCTCTGAGGAAAGAGAAAAACTTGCAAGCCTCACAACAAGCCAGTACTATGAGCCTGTAATTTTCAGAAGCAATGATTTCACCAACTAAATCAAAACCAGACTGGGATGTAGGTTTTGCCCTTTAAATCATCAGCACCAAGTACCCTCACTGTAAAGTGCACAGCAGGATCAACTGGAGTTTTACCACGCAAACTGTGTCTGAAGAGACAGAAACCAGCAAATAACCTCTGTCTCAAAGATCATTTATGCGAGTGCTGGTTAGCTAGGCACTTCTGCCACTAAAAGGGAGTATTAAGTTGTAACAGGTAGCTTTTAAAATAAATTTTAAAAATCCATGCCTGTTAGAAACTCTCAAAGTGGAACAGGCTGTAAAGTCACCTGTTAAAAGACGGAGAAAGAACTCACATTCCCCTATCCCCAAGAAATCCCTTGACAGACCCTGATATTTTCAATACTAGAGTCAAAATGTGTTTTATTTCAGGTTTGTAAGAACCAAACACCATTTCTGCCTTTTCACCTCAGTGCAGAAAAGTTTTTTCATTGCTGCAGCAATAACACGGAATTCAGTCTGCTGGAACACAATCTACTGCTGTACCTAAGGGAATACTACTCTCACTCCCCATGTACGCCAAAAAAGTTTGCAGCACTTCAGCAACGGTTTACTTTACAACATTTGAAGATTAAAACAAGATGACTGACTAAGAGTTGGAGGAGCTGCCTACACACATTTTGGCAAATAGCCTGGCAGCTTTAAGTTTCTGCTCTTTGGCTCTAAGCCCTGCAGTGTGGTGCCTGAGCAGAAACAGGGGACTACGGGAAAGCCGTTAGCCTCTACATCTGATTGCACCTCTAACCATCATCCAATTTGCCTTCACTCAGGAACCACCTATCCAGCCAATCAGGTCATACAACTGGCAGAAAGGGTGGCCCAACTGGTCTTCAGTCAGAAAAGCCACGTAGAAAGCATTTTGAAGACATGCACAAAACTTTCAGTAAACCCATAGTTATAAGACTTCACTTTTTCAAAAAGTATCAATGAAAAACTTTTTCTCCTAATCTAACCTTTACAGACAGAATTAGCAAGTCAAATACACTGGTGCTGGCATACACAGGTAGAGAGAAAATTACATTGACTTTGTGAATTTCACTGAACATTTTAAGAGCCTGTCTACACTAAATTAACTGAGATTAGCGTGTAATGGGAACTTAAAGTATAAAAACCTGATCCTGAATAACTACACATGTAGACATTTATTCCATAATAAAAGGCCCTTATTCATGCTTACTTTAATCCCCTGTCAAAGTGGACTGAGCTGAATCAGAACAAAACATGCTTGTTCCAAAATAAGCCTGTGCGTAAATGAAGTCACTTTGGAATAACTTTACATGTACACAAGCCCAAAGTGAGTTTCCCAAAAATAAATAAATAATGTAATAAGAGAAAAGGCTAAACCTGAGTCTAAATAATCTCAGGTATTATTAGGTACACACTGGAGCAATGTGGTTTCAAAGCACATGAGAATGAGCCAGTTATTAAAACCATGTAAACAGAAAAGTTTAAATGTGACAATCAGTCTTGAGGATGGTCTAGAACAATAGCTCTCAACCTTTTTTTGTACCAGGATGCATATGTAAACATCACTGGCCAGTCCCCAACCCAATACCCCTCATGCCCAACCTGCCACCCCCCGCCCCCAGATCGGGGCAGGTGTTTGGGGCATGCCCCCCTCCCCCCAGCAGCCCCTTGCAGACTGGAACTCTGCTAGCCTGCAAAGGGAAAAGCCACAATTTTTCACTGTTTTCTCTTCTAAAGGAGAATCCATTTTTTAAATTTTTGATCCATTTTTAAAGTTTGTTTGTGACCCTTTCATACATTCTTGCAACCCAACTTTTGAGTTGCAACGAATGACTACACTAGGCTTAAGCTCCACTGACAGGTCAACTCCAAGGTTTGAATAATAGCCCAGATGGCAACAATGTTGTGGAACTTCATGCACAGACAAATGAAAGAATTATAGAATTAAGAAGCTTCAGCAAGGAGTGTCCTCCCAGCAAGAAAGACGCACTCAGCAAGTATCCAAATAGCGGGAGATCACAGCATGATTAGCCACAGTTGTAACCAACAAGAGCTGAGGTAAACCCTATGTTTTAAAATCTACAGGCTTCTCTCCTCAGACAACTAACATATTAAAATCCTGTAGCCTGTCAAATGTAATGAGGACTCACAGCTCCCAGCAATTCAATAAAAGTACTTGGCATCTCTGAAATTCAAGCCTTTACTATTTAATAAACTTTTTGTGGGTGATCCGAGAGATAAATCTCAGCCATCCAGATAATTGTGTTCTTGAAGATAAACCAACAGGTCTTCACTCACAAAATTAAATCTATGAGGAGAGAGGTAGTTAGCAACATTAGTCTGAAGTCAGGCAGAAGGCAAGGCAGGGTTAGTCTCTAAGGAGCCACCCTGCCCTCCCTTCTGCCAAAATTAGATCTGAGACTGCTTCAATCAAAGAGGAGTGATTTAAATCCACACACACTTTTCAATGATCCACTAAATTTGAAAACACCAGGACTTAAATGCATAAGAACCCTAACAACACAGGATTCTCCTTTCATCACCCAAGTCCTGATGCTGGTGAGCAGGAGTGCAGGGCAACAGCTTTGTGGAAGTATCTCACTACTGAGTAATTTTCCTACCAGCACAACTTCAGGAGTGCACTTTATTGTCCCTGTCTAGTGTTTATGGTAATCAGTTCCAGGACATTGTAAGTGCTATACAAGGTAAGGTACAAACCCAGTCTCAACATGCATACTCCCAAAGCAGACCAGAGGTAAATCATGCAAGAGACCCATAAATCCCCTATCTAAAGGCTGCTCTGACATGCTGTAATTACAGTACATCAGAGCAGACTTGATTAATTGAGTTTCCTGGAGCATGGTAATTACCTGTATTAGCACCCCTGCACTGAAAAATGGCAGCTGGGGGGCTTTAACTAAAGCTCATTCAATGAGTTTTAGTTAAAGCATCCCCACCACAATTTTTCAGTGTGGGGGTGCTGATACATGAGACACTCCAGATGCTTTAATTGGAGCAGCTCTCAGAGCTGCTCTAATTAAAGTACCCACCCACACACTTGGAGCACATACATAATATGCCCTAAGAATTCAGTGGTTAAGTCCCATACAACCTGAAAAAAGGGGGTAAAATGTGTGCTGTTTGCTTCTTCTGTGCTACATACACATTTTCCCCACTGCTTATCTGACACCACTGGCTTTTCAGTGAGCAAAATTTAGCTTCCTTTCTAGCCAATGTTTAATAATAGATCGTTCAGCATAGGCTGGAAGCTAGATGGCAGAGAGGGCTCCTGTTCTTGATAAGCTGCCCTGCTTGTTTGGTATGTTTCTTAGTGGGCTAAAGAAGACTTGCCAGATGTCTGTATATTTATCATATACTGCAACAGACTTACTAATGTGTTAAGTTTGTTTGAACAGAGTTGCAGGGACTCTGACCAAAGAAATGCTATCTAGAACTCTGTGCAGAACTTGAAAAATGTATTGGGTATCTTTTCACAAGCAGTAAATGAAATGAGGGTCTCCAGCAGTAAAGTTTTAGACAATGCACTTGTGCCAACAAGGGAAGTCAAGCCCCATTCAGACTGGCTGAAAACCTGTTTGCAACACTTGCAAGATGGAGAGAGGAGCAGGGCAGTGGAAGGAGAACAAAATAACTAGACATATTTATTAGTTTTTGAAACCAAAAGAGACTACTATGATTATCTACCAGAATATAATCCCATTTCCTGGAATTATGACCAATATTGTTGGCTCCTAAATGCACAGCCCTAAATGCATAGTTTCCTTTTCTGTAAGCTCCTAAATAAAATACAGTACTTAAGTGTTGAGCCATAAGCCATTGAACTAAGAAATGCTAAGTTGGCCACCATTCATTTTTCTCCTAGTTTTAAATTCTACCATTCCATGGTGGATCTCTATGCTTGCTTTTCTGTATCCGGTCCAGTCCAAACATGAATGACTACAAAAATGCTTTAATACAATGTACAAGAAATAAAGTAGTTGTGTATGCAGTTAAGTATCCCATTTTGATATAACCACCTCCAAACCCCAAATGCTGATTGCTGTTACATTTGGATTTGCAAGTTCCCCACTAACATTCTCCCCCTCCCCCCCATTTAATGCATTATGTAAAATAGGCCAGTTGTACAAACTCCCATTAGAAGATCCATTAGAGTAGTAAGAGCTGTGACACACCTCATTTCTACCCCACACAAATCATGACTTTTTAGGACAGAGAACAAAGGGGAATAAGACAGGATACCTTAGCATTTCTTCCCCTTCCCTATTGCATTCTGCCTTGCCTACCACAGGTTTTAAAACACAGCTATTTGCAAAGCTAGCACTGCACTGGTTGGATGAGTTAACTATGCTGCCAATCAACGTCACTAAATCAAGAACTTCAGTACAGCTTTCCCCTGCTCAACTTCTGACTCTTGCTTGTGTTAGCTCATGTCATTCATCACCCCCAAACAGCCACTTAGTAACCAAGAGAAACACGCTTGACCCTATCCTAGGGGAAGGGTTCTCATCCTTTTTATACTTAGGGCACCCTTGGAAAATGCTGGCTCTTTGCTTTCTCCTGGTTTTGACTGCAGAGAAGTAACAGGGCCGTTCTTCCACTACAGAGACCTCCGAGACACCGTGGCAGGTCAGAATGGCTTGAACACCAAGGATCCCTATGGGTGATCTCTGGGTTTATCTTGTGAACCATGTCTGCACACCTCACAGCGCGGTCGGTGCAAGGCCCCATGACCCCTGGGAAGGATCTCAGGCAGCCCGATGGAGGGCCCTGTCCTACCACGGTCATTACTGCAGGCCAGGAGGCTGCCCCCAAAGCCCTCCTGGGAGTACTCCTGATGGGGACCCCACACTTCACCCGTTCCCCTGCCCCCGCGAAGCTCCGCCGCCCGGGGGCTGAGGGCGGGATCAGGCCGGGGGGCCAGGAGCTGCCGCCCGGGCCCGATGCTTCGGGAGGCGGTCGAGGAGGGCGCCAAGCCTGGCAGTGCCCGCAGGCGCGGAGCGGTCCCCAGGGCGGGACGGAGCTGGGCGAGGTGGCTGCCCCTGCGGGCAAGCGACCCCGCACTCACCTCAGCCCGCAGCTGCTTCAGCTCCGACCCGGCCCGGCGCCGCGTCGTGACGTCACCTCTGCGCGCCGCGGACGCTGGAGGCGGGGCCAAGACTCTGGCCTGCGGTTGGCGAAGCCGGACGGGCAGGGTCAGAGGGCGGAGGTGAAAGGTCAGCGTGGCTGGTTTAGGAGCTGCGTTGCAGGTTGCTCTTTCTTTGCTTGCGGCCGCACTGCACTGCACGGAGGTGGCGGCGATTGCGGCTGCAGCTGCGACCTGCAGGCGGCTTGTGCCGTCACAGGAGGCCGCCGAGGATGTCAGCGGGATGTAAGGCTTGGCCCGCTCCGTCTTTCTCTGACAGGGAACGGGATCCCAGAGCCTCTTACGTGGCAGCTGGAAGCAGAAAGGGAAGCATTTCTGTTTGTTTGTTAACTGTGAGACTTAACCGGGAAGCACCTCTTGCTCTGGCTTCCTTCCCAGCTTCTCGCTCCTGTCTGGCTCCTGCAACCTTATGGCACTCCTTTCCTGCCATACCAGTCTACACCTAGCCGTTCTCTGCTTCCCTCTAGACCAGTGGTTTTCAACCTGTATATGTGATAGATATAAAGATCTATATATCTAATTTAGTCAGTCTGTAAAGATGCATACCTACCTGCCTTCTGACTGACTTCAGACTAACACAGCTAACTACCTCTTGTTGCATTTTTTCTAGCCATGTAGAAACACGTAATAGAAAGTCTCCAACTATGTTAAGCCTTTTGTGACTAGAAAGAGCTCACCGCACATGCAAAGGTGACTGATTAAGATCCTCCAGTAGAGGGAGACTCATAAGAATAGGATTTAAAACACCAGTTTAGCTGAAGCAGCCAGGTACACAGATGATCTGGGTAGCTAAACTGACTACTGACATTCACCCACAGGGTTTATTGAAATTATTTTATTTTGGTTTTTTTAATTAGTTTATTTTTTTTTCTATTATAAAAAAGGCATAAAATGTACTTCCTTTTTCAGGTCACATTTTAGGATTTTTATATAGCACTCTCAATGTTGAAGTGAATATGGTAATGAATGAATGACTACAGAGCTCTGGGATAATACACTCTGTTCTTCTTACCCTGCTCTTATCATTGTGACATCCAAACACCTTCCATCACACACTAAAGCAACATGCAAGCTGTGTTGGTACAACGGGTGGGATGACTGGAGCACCAGAATTTGTACTCCTGTCCATTAAGGACAACTGCCACTACTGAATCTGACCATAGGTCTGTCTTGCCTAGTATCCTGTGTCATACAGTGGCAGACAGTATATGCTGGAAAGTAGAATGAACAGGATATGACCAAGGTTTTTTTCCACTGTTTCTTTCTCAATTGCAAGCTCCAGCATTTAAGATCTAGGAAGTACTAATTCAGAAGCTGTACCCCTAATTCCTATGCTCAATAGCTATTAACGCACCTTTCCTCCAAGAACTCCTCCAGTCCCTTTTTGAATCTGGTTAAACTGTGAGCTTCCATAATGTATTGTGGCAATGAGTTCCGCACTTTAATTTCACACCATTCAAGAAAGAACTTCCTTTTGTTGGTATTAAACGTTCTACCTACACATTTCATTTTGTGATCCCTAGATTTTGTATTGTGACAGACCGTAAATAATAAAGCAAGGCAGCAACCCTAGATTTCAGGAGGGCAAACTTCAGTGAGCTACGGAGAATAGTCAGGGAAGCACTGAGGTCCCATAGGGGAGGGGAACCAGATGTCCAAGGAGAGTGGTCGCTCCTCAAGGAGACGATCCTCCAAGCCCAACGGGAGATAATCCCAATGAGGATCAAAGGGAGCAGGAAGGCACACAAGCCCCCATGGCTCACCAAAAGCATCCGGGAATGTCTCCTAGCTAAAAGGGAGGCATACACCCAATGGAAAAGAGGGGACATCACCAGGGATGACTACACTGCAGTTGCTCGGGGATGTAGGGGGGCAGTCAGGAAGGCCAAGGCAGAGATGGAACTGGGACTAGCTTCCCAGATTAAGGACAATAAGAAATCCTTCTTTAAATACATAGGGGGTAAAAAGCAGGTACCGGGTAATGTGGGGCCCCTGCAGGACACGTTAGGAAATTTGGTCGTCACACCAGATGACAAAGCAAACATATTTAATGATTTCTTTGCCTCCATCTTCCTAAGCAGGGACTGGAACAGCCACCCCCCCGCTGGGACCCCCTCAGGCCCCAGGGGAGGCACACCTGGGCCAAGGGTTAGTGAGGAACTAGTTAGGGAGCTTCTGGAGGGACTGGACATATTCAAGTCAGCCGGCCCGGACGATCTCCACCCTAGAGTACTAAAGGAATTGGCTGAGGTCATTGCAGGACCCCTGGCATGGCTTTACAAGAACTCGTGGTGCTCTGGTGCGGTGCCAGAGGACTGGAAGAGGGTCAACGTGGTTCCCATCTTCAAAAAGGGAAAAAAGGAGGACCCGGGAAACTATACGCCAGTTAATCTTACCTCAATCCTAGGCAAGATGTTTGAGAAAATTATGCTGGCACACATCCATGAGGGGCCAGTACGGGATTTCATGCTTAGGGGCAACCAACATGGGTTCATCAGTGGTACGTCCTGTCAGACCAACCTGGTGGCCTTCTATGATCAGATTACCAGATCATTAGATGCAGGGGTAGCAGTGGACATAGTCTTCCTGGACTTTCGGAAGGCCTTCGACACTGTCTCTCACCCCATTCTCATTAAGAAACTGGGGGACTGTGGTGTCGACACCCACACAGTCAATTGGGTCGCCAACTGGCTGGAGGGCCGCACCCAGAGTGGTGGTGGTGGATGGGTCCTTCTCAGCCTGGAGGGATGTGGGCAGTGGGGTTCCGCAGGGCTCGGTCCTCAGGCCCGCACTGTTCAACATCTTCATCAGCAACTTGGATGAGGGGGTAAAAAGCACCCTGTTCAAATTTGCTGATGACACTAAGATGTGGGGGGATGTGGCACTTTAGAAGGGAGCAATAGGCTACAATCGGACCTAGACAGGTTACAAGGGTGGGCGGATGAGAACAGGATGGGTTTCAACACTGACAAGTGCAAGGTGATGCACCTGGGGAGGAACAACCGGCACCATACCTACAGGTTGGGGAACTCCCTTCTTGTCAGTACAGAGGCAGAAAAGGATCTTGGAGTCATCATTGACTCCAAGATGAACATGGGCCGGCAGTGTGGGGAAGCAGTCAGGAAGGCCAACCGTACCTTGTCATGCATCCACAGATGCATCTCGAGCAGGTCCAAAGAGGTGATCCTCCCCCTCTATGCGACACTGGTCAGGCCAAAGCTGGAGTACTGCATCCAGTTCTGGGCACCGCACTTCAAGAGGGATGTGGACAACATGGAGAGGGTCCAGAGGAGGGCCACTCATATGATCAGGGGGCAGCAGGGCAGGCCTTATGAGGAGAGGCTATGGGACCTGAACCTGTTCAGCCTCCAGAAGAGAAGGCTGAGGGGGGATCTAGTGGCCTGTTACAAACTAGTCAGGGGGGATCAGCAGGCATTGGGGAAGTCCCTGTTCCCCCGAGCACTGCCAGGAGTGACCAGGAATAACAGTCACAAGCTGGCAGAGGGCAGGTTTAGGTTAGATATCAGGAGGCGCTACTTCACAGTCAGGGCGGCTAGGGTCTGGAACCAGCTTCCAAGAGAGGTGGTGCAGGCTCCTACCCTGGGGGTGTTTAAGAGGAGGTTAGATGAACACCTTGCTGGGGTCGTTTGACCCCAGTATTCTTTCCTGCCATGGCAGGGGGTCAGACTAGATGATCTACTCAGGTCCTTTCCGACCCTAGAAACTATGAAACTGCATTTTGTTTGCCTTTTTGACAGCTGCTAAGCTAATGTTTTTAGCACTCTGTCCACAATGATTCCCAGATTTCTTTCCTATGTGGAAACAGCTGATGTAGAGGCTATCCTAGTATAGGTATGGGTAGATTATTTTTGCCTATGTGCATTACTTCACACTTGCCTACATTGAAATTCATCTGCCATTTAGTTGTTTGTTTGCTCCGTCGTGCCAGATTCTTCTGTAGTTCCTTGCAGTCTAACATCACCTTTACCACTGAATAATTTTGTCATCTGCAAATTTGGCCACCTTGCTACTCACCCCCTTTTCTAGATCATTATTGATATTTTAAACAATGCTGGTCCCAGTAGATCCCTGTGGCCCCCACTGTTTACTTCTTTCCATCCCAAAAATGGGCTATGTACACCTGCTTTTTATTTTCAATCTCTTAAACCAATTTCTAATTCACAAATGCACATTCCCTGTTATCCCATGACTACCTAACTTCATTAAAAGCCTCTGATGAGGTTCCTTGTCAAAGGCGTTTTGGAAGTCCAAATATACTACAGGTATGTCAACTGGATTACCATAATCCACCTGCTTATTGACACCCTCAAAGAACTCTAGTAGGTTGGTGAGGTATGGTTTCCCTCTGACAAAGCCATGTTGATTCTTCCCCAGCAAGTAATGTTCATCCATGTGTTGAACAATTCTTTGTTTTTATTGTTTCTATCTGTTTTCCAGGAACAGAAGTTAGGCTCGCTGGCCTATAGAACCCTGTGTTTCTTTTACAGGTTTTTTTTAAAAATGGGAGTCACACTGACCACCCTCCAGCCTTTAGTACCAAGACTGTTTTTAGCAGTAGGTTTCATGCTACAGTTAGGAATTCAGCAATTTCCAATCTGAGCTCCTTTGGGACCCAAGAGTGAATGCCATCAGGTCCTGGTGATATGCTACTGTTCAGTTTATCCATTTCCTCTGTGGCATTATCTGTTGAAACATCAATTTGGATCAGCTCCACTGATTTGTCCCTAGAGAGGAGTAGATCTAGTGAGGGACTCTTCCTAATATCCTCTACAGCGAAGACATGCAAAGAATGCATTTATTTTATTAGCAGTGGCCCTGCTGTCTGTTAGCACCCCTAATCATTGAAAGGCTTAACTGACTCCCTGGCAGGTCTTCAGCTTTTGATGCACTTAAAGAAAATTTTGTGGTTACCTTTTGTCTCAACAAGTTTCTCCTCAAATTCTTTCTTAGCTTGTCTTGTTATGGTTTTAGGTTTGATTTGCCGAAGTTTATGCTTTTCTTTTCCACTCCTCATTAGGTTTTGACTTCCACGTGTTGAAAGAAGACTTTCTACTTATTGCCTCTACAACTCTGCCATTCAACCATGCTGGATTTCTTTTAGTCCACTTTCCATTCTTTTTGCTTTGCAGCATGTATTTGCTGTGTGCTTCCAATATGGTGTTCCTACACAGTTTCCATGCTGCTTTCAAGTTCTTCACATCCTTAGAGACCCCTTTTAACTTCTTTCTAATGTCCTTATTTTGATGTAGCCTTCATTTTTAAAGTTAAAGGCCACTGTGTTAGATTTTCTTCTAGTCTCCCCTCCTACATAGATGTTAAGCCCAATTGTATTGCGGTCACTATTGCAAAGCAGCTCAGTAACAATTATCCTTTGCACCAAATCCTGTGCAGTACTCAGAACTATGTCAAGAATGGCCTTTTCTCTTGTAGGTTCCAGGACATTAGGCACAAGACCAGGCCTTGCAGTGTGTGGGATGATGCAGGAACAGCAGCTACGGTACAGGAAAGTAGATGCTACATTGAGGAGAGAGTACAATTGACAGAGCCTCAAGAGGATAGAGTGTATCTGAAGACAGCCATTGGGTATGCCTTCTCCACCAGAATAGCACAGTGGCTGTTGCTACTCCAGGAGGACTACAGGAGGTGAAATCCCCAACCTAAATGAAAAAGGCAGCCCCTCAAACCCCATCCAATCCTATACATAATAATACATTCAAATCTATACAACCAAAGCATTTTCATACCTGTTAACTAATTGAGCTGAATCTTGAAGATTCTGCTTGGGGTCCATCTATCACACACTGAGGTCAGCATATGTTAGCTCAGTCCCTTTCCAAGTGAGACCCAGTGAGAATTTTGCCAGAAAAAGAATTAACAAATTCTGATGAAGGGCTTCAGAATATGTCCTGTGCCTGTTAGCTGACAGTCTTTGTAAGTGTCTAAAAGCACCAACACACAAGAGTGGAGAAGCATTAACAGCTTCCAGGAAATGAGCCAAAGTCTCTCTTCCTCTTCAATTAAAACCACTTGCTTCTGAGGAGCTCAGTCAGGCTGTCTCCTTACTGTATAATTGATGTGGTAGTGCACAAAGGCTCATGGGTTCAAGACCATGTTGCACTTAGCACAGTACAGATGAGCAGGAAGATACAGATGCTTCCCTGAAAAAGTAATTTAATCTGGGTTCCTCAACTCACTGCCAGAAAAACTCATAGAAATGAGAAATCTTACAAAGGAACTGAAAGCTGCAAGATTTGATTCTGGCTAATTTTGGCAAGCAATGAGTTTTACAGTCATGGGCCTTCCATAGACAATATGGTGGTTCTAACACTCGTGAGTGGGAGATTGTCATAAACTGTACTGTCCCCAGTGAAGGGAAATAATGTGAAAAATTATATGAAGAAAGGTAGTTTTTGGAGTAGCCTGGTCACAGCTAGTTGCAGTAGGGACCCAGAATTGGATTGAAAGCTGATGTGAGTCACAGAACCAAAGTTTGCTGCATCTGGGAGGCAGGCTGCCATGAGTCATTTGTAACTTTCAGGTGAACCATGAAATGTTATTCTGCTTTGAAGAGTGATTGTAAAACCCTTTGTTTGCTTCCCGCTAATACCACATCCAACATCATCTCTTTGCAACTTAAAGCGGGGTTGGACCAACTTCTGACCTTCAGACTCATCCTGAGGCCTGAAACTCAAATTGGATGCCTTCTGTCACCCATAATCTCAGCTGCACTCTGAGTTTTGTTACCACCACGGCTCTGAGTATGTTGTCCTCCTCCCTGTTGCAGTCTTGTTGGTTCTGCAGGGCTAATAACATTATTTCAGAGACTTTTGTAACTCTCTACATGAAGCTGGCAGGTCAGCTGAAAATTCCCAAGGGCAGATCACCCTAGTAAGGGGCTGTCTATTGTACATACCTTGGGCTACCCTGTGGTGTTAGCTCACTGTAAGAAATTCCTTTCTGAGAACTCCCAAGGCAGGATTGTCATTGCACTGACATACCACTTGAGCACAGCTTGTGACACCTCTATTCAGCTACTGCAACAAGAGAAATTAGTTGTCCCCCTATATGTTCTACTTGAATGAGTCATTGAAAGCAGGTGACACAACAATGTTTAAGTAGATGATAGAGAGGTTTTTAATGTCTTTAGCTGTAACAATGTGCAGCACTTGTCTGCATGACTCCTTTTACTTTGCCAGAGAGTAATATCTTTGGTATTAGCAAGTCCTTGCTGGGAATCACAAGTGGTAGAAAATAAAAGCACCAGCCTAACAAACTGCATCCTCACTATGTAATTAAAGAAGATTCAAAACCTTACAGCAGTGACAGCAGACAGCCTTTCAGTCTGTATCACAGAGCATAGGACCCCATTTCCAAGGCACTTGGTAGACCTCTGTATGGAGGGCATTTTCTAAGTAATAAGACTAGCTCTATCTCATTCTGGCAGTCAAGAAGCATATAACATTGTGAGTTATCACAGGTCTACTGCGATGCTGTAGAAACGGCCAAGCCAAAGGAGCAAAGCAAATGCCACCTCCCTGCTGGGCCCCCCTTGGGCCCTGGGGGAGGCACACCTGGGCCACGGGTTAGCGAGGATTTAGTTAGGGAGCTTCTGGAGGGGTTGGACATATTCAAGTCAGCCGGTCCGGATGATCTCCACCCTAGAGTCCTAAAGGAACTGGCTGAGATCATTGCAAGTCCCCTGGCACAACTTTATGAGCACTCATGGTGCTCTGGTGAGGTACCGGAGGACTGAAAGAGGGCCAACGTGGTCCCCATCTTCAAAAAAGGCAGGAAGGAGGACCCAGGAAACTATAGGCCGGTTAGTCTTACCTCGATCCTAGGCAAGCTGTTCAAGAAAATCATGCTGGCACACATCCAGGAGGGGCCAGCAGGGGACTGCATGCTTAGGGGCAACCAACACGGGTTCATCAGTGGCAGGTCCTGTCAGACCAACCTGGTGGCCTTTTACGATCAGATCACCAGATCATTAGATGCAGGGGTAGCAGTGGATATAGTCTTCCTGGACTTCCGGAAGGCTTTCGACACTGTCTCTCACCCTGTTCTCATTAAGAAACTGGGGGGCTGTGGTGTAGACACCCACACAGTCAATTGGGTCGCCAACTGGCTGGAGGGCCGCACCCAGAGGGTGGTGGTGGATGGGTCCTTCTCAACCTGGAGGGACGTGGGCGGTGAGGTTCCGCAGGGCTCGGTCCTCGGGCCCGCGCTGTTCAACATCTTCATCAGCGATTTGGATGAGGGGGTAAAAAGCACCCTGTTCAAATTTGCTGATGACACTAAGATGTGGGGGGACGTGGGCACACTGGAAGGATGCATCAGGCTACAATCAGACCTAGACAGGTTACAAGGGTGGGCGGACGAAAATAGGATGGGTTTCAACACAGACAAGTGCAAGGTGATGCACCTTGGGAGGAACAACCGGCACCATACCTACAGGTTGGGGAACTCCCCTCTTGTCAGCACAGAGGCGGAAAAGGATCTGGGGGTCATCATTGACTCCAAAATGAACATGGGCCGGCAGTGTGGAGAGGCAGTTAGGAAGGCCAACCGCACCTTGTCATGCATCCACAGATGCATCTCAAGCAGGTCCAAAGAGGTGATCCTCCCCCTCTATGCGGCACTGGTCAGGCCGCAGTTGGAGTACTGCGTCCAGTTCTGGGCACCACACTTCAAGAGGGATGTCGACAGCATGGAGAGGGTCCAGAGGAGGGCCACTCGTATGATCAGAGGACAGCAAGGCAGGCCCGATGAGGAGAGGCTATGGGACCTGAACCTGTTCAGCCTCCAAAAGAGAAGGCTGAGGGGGGATCTTGTGGCCTGTTATAAACTAGTCAGGGGGGATCAGCAGGCATTGGGGGAGTCACTGTTCCCCCGAGCACCGCCAGGAGTAACCAGGAATAACGGTCACAAGCTGGCAGAGGGTAGATTCAGGCTAGATATCAGGAGGCGCTACTTCACGGTCAGGGCGGCTAGGTTCTGGAACCAGCTTCCAAGAGAAGTGGTGCAGGCTTCTACCCTGGGGGTCTGTAATAGGAGGTTAGATGAACATCTTGCTGGGGTCATTTGACCCCAGTATTCTTTCCTGCCATGGCAGGGGGTCGGACTAGATGATCTGCTCGGGTCCCTTCCGACCCTAGATACTATGAAACTATGCAATCTGAGTTGGTGGACCTGCAGGATCATCATTCTAGACCACCATGAGACTGGGGATACAGAAGAGCTCAGGAAACTATAGTGCAAATATGAGTTCAGAAGCACAGTATGGAGATGGAGAGGTGGAGAAGCAGTACTGATGGTAGTTGGTGAGCAGAGAGCCCACACAGATGGAGAAGGAACACAAGGAGAAGTGGCAGAGCTCCAGAAATGGTCTGGTACAGGTATAAGCTGGGGAAAGTAACACAGCATGATATAAAAGTAGGAGGAGCTCCTGTAATACCATAGGGCATGACTGAGCAATGGACCTTATTGTGGCAGAGGTGGAATACTGCAAACAACAATCAGGTGATTCAAGTTGGTAAAACCTATGTAGGATAGCAAGGAACTCCAGAAAACATTGGGCAACTGCAGAAATGGTCCAAAACCTTCTCTGCTCCTTCCCTACTTCTATCCAGCTCATGCAATTAAGTGATTCAAAAGGGTTCAGTACTTTTTTTTCACACTGCCCCATGGGAAGTAATGCAAAGCTGTCAAAGAGGATATTCTGCTCCACTGTGTCCCATTAGCTGACATATATTTGGCCAGGCTGGGATGGGAGTCCAACGTTGCTGCCATACAATGCCAGCTGGTTGCATAGGCAGGCAAAAATGTGGGGAGATGACCCTGTAATGAGTTAAATCAAGGTCACCGCCTGCAAACCTGGGTAAAAGCCAACAGGGATGGATTGACACTCAATTAAATTGACTTAAAAAAGGAAATCCAACTTGACACATGGCTGAGCAGGGACATATTCCAGAAGCTGAGCTTATTATGGTATTACTGGGTGCCAGTTTTGAAGGACTGGGATTTGTAACGTGTGGCTAAGGTGACTCTGGATCAGCCATTTCCTGCTTATGTTCAGGTCGGAGGGGATTTAGGCAGCTTTTTTGTGTTTTTCACTTAAAGTCTGACATTTTAGCACAGCAGAAACCCCTGCATGACCACACACTTGATAACATTGACCTTCTGGAGTTTTCAGTGACTACATCCCTCACTAGGAAGAACTCTTATTCCTACCTCACTGATAGGCTCCAACACTTCCTTATGACATGGCTAGAAATAGTAGCCAGTTTGGAAATCATTATTTCACAGCCCAGAAAACCAGAAAAATACCTGTCTGAGTATTCTGTGGGTTTAACACTCCTTACTACCTCCCTCCAGTGCCAGAGGGAAGGAAATTTCCTATTATATGGTGCACTGATGACCAGAACCTATTCCCCTGTTAGGTGCATAAATGGACTTAGGTGCCTGTAGCAGGAGCTGGGGCCAAGTCCCTGCTATGCCCCCACAGTGCCTGCTGTGCCAGTGGGAGACTTACCCAGTTGGGTCCAGGCAAGTGGCATGCACCCCATGTGCTGGAGAAAAAGGTCCAGGGGAGGACAGGGAAATGGGCAGGCACTGGGAGCTGAAGAACACATGCCCCAGGGACCCTGCATTGATTGGCCTGGGAAGAAGACTGGGCAGTTTAAAGGGAAACACCAAAAAGTGCATAGTGTTCGGCATCTCCAGGACCAGACATTGCACAGCTGGACCAGGACAGAGAGAGACTAGTGGAGCTCAGCCCAGCCAGGTGAACCCTTGTGAAGTTTTGTGACACAGGTGAATTACAAGCAAGGATCACTCCCTGTAACCCCAGGGAGATAAATAACCACAGGCGGCAGGGTAGTATGGGTTGTCCCAACAAGTCCATGGGACAAGTGGGGGAATACCCTGGGGATCGGTTAGTCAAGACTAACTGGGAAGAGGAAAAGGATGGACCCACCAAGTGGAGAGGGACCTGGAGAAGAACATAGGTGGCCAGGGCAAGGAGAGATTTGCATGGCCCACCAGGGAAATGATAATCAGGACTTAAAGCAGGTATTGGTAGCCTAACAGAGAATCTGAACTCTCAGAGAAGCCAATGTGATCAAAACTCGTTTTTTGTGTATTCAGGGATTAGGAATAACAGAGGCCAAGAACAAGAATCCATCCCTTTTGGTTTAGCATCTCTGGGTAAATCAGAGGCAGCTGGGGGAGATGGATGCCATTTTGTTTTAATTTATGGTTAACATGATCCTACACCCTGCATTGGGGTATTTGAATTATTTGGTTTACTGGGTCTGAAGCAAGGCTAGAAGAAATCCTGAAGCATGAAATGAATTGATCCAGGAAGAAACTCAAGGAAGAGGCAAAGACTACAACAAAGAGAAAGAGTGAGGAGAAGACAAGTGAAGCATAACCCGATTAGTTAAAACGAGGGATTCGACCAGAGGAAACTAATGCCAGGAAGCTGTGAAGTAAATAAATAACTAGGCTGAGTTCAGGAAGAGCCTTTACTAGATGTCTCACACTCCAGATCACTGGAGAATAGTGACCAGAAAAAGAGTGTAGGGGAGGTGGAGCCCTGCAGAAGACCAGCATCCCTGGCAAACTGACTTCTGCTCTATGGACCATCCATCCTCCCAAACATCATTATACTATCAAGGCATGGAAGGTAAGTGGGGAGGATGATCCAAAGGTCAGGATAATTCCAGTGCAGCAAGGGGAGGCAGAAAGATGCACTTGCTCACAGTGCCTAAATGTGAATTCCTGAAAAACATTCCTGTGAGTTCCTGAAAAACATAAAAGGGAAAAACATAACATAACAGCTATCATAAAAAGTGGGTGTCTCCTACCCCAGTGCTTTTTTGTGACTCAGCTGTATGGGTAAGTTGACAGTATGTTACAAAAGTAGGTGCTTTCATGGATTTTCATTACACGAACAGAGTAAAATAGCACTTAGCTGCCTAAGTCCACTTAGATACCCAGTAAGTGGAATAGAATCTGGCTCTGATGTATCACATCACTGTAAGATATTGCAGAGAACACAGTGCTGGGAGTCCTGCCTTATAGAAATGGGTGTTCTGGAAGCAAGCAAAAGCACAGATCAAAGACGAAACTTGTATGGCTTAGGGAAAGTGCAATGGCCTACAGAGACATTCCTCTGCAGGTCAGTGGTTCAGCTTCTTCTCAGGTTAGCAGTGACAGCTCCTTTTTACCATTGGTCAGTAAGAATGGTACAGAAGCTGTTCTGCTATTTGCCAACTCACTAACACTTGTCACAAGATCTTTTTTTTGTGAGGGAAGGGAGCAGGCTAGATGCTGTTGTCCCATAATGTAAATATCTCTGGACAAAATGGCATCAGGCTGCATTGTGGTGAGCCAACATTGATAGCTTTACAAGAGCAGTTTCTCCCATCAGATACATAGCAAGTTTACTATACATGCTTACCACAGTGATATTAACAGTCTGAGAAGTACTGAGATCCTGTCATCTAGTCTAGTATGCAGTGCACGGGCTTAAGAGTTCAGAATTCATGAGTTCAGTTCCATGTTTATCATTATCTTTCTGTACAATGGCCTGAACCATTCTGCCTCTGCTTCCATTAGGGAACTGAGAGATTAACACTGATGGGGTCCCCTTAGAAGAGAGGTGACATATGTCTGCAAGAGTCGCATCAAGGAAACTTGCCTTGCCTTTATGATGTGCCAGTTGTGTGGATGAAGAGGGACTTCCTCCCCAGGTCTCCCTGCCCAATACCTCTCAGCAGCAGGAAATTTACTGGGCAAATAAAAGGATGAAATATCAACAAAGTAAGATGGGAAGGGCAGTGGTGGCTGTGACGGATGGTTCTCACATCTCTGTTCCACGTGTGGCTGCCTCTGACACACAGCTGCCCAGAATAGTCTCGCCATCTGGTTTCCAACCCTCCAACAATGGAATCGCCCTGCATTTCCCCCTGCGATTACAAAAAGTGAATTGATGCATCATCTCCTTTTAACTCTCCCTTCTTTTATCCTTTTTTAATATATAATTCAGGTTTGTCCCTTAGAAAAGAGAGGGGAAGATAATGTCTGCAAAGCATTTAATCTTCTGCCCAAAGAACAGCAGACAGCAAATTAGGATCTACTCCAATTAATTTGCCCTGATGGGTAAAATCTGGAGAGCAGCCATATCTAGGAATTAAGAACAAAGCAGGGAGTGTAAAGTAGGTCACTGGGGTTTCATAACCAGTGAGTTGGGCTGTCACCATGTGCCAGGCACTCCAAAGGTGTGCACGGTTCTACAGGGGTGAACACGCAGCTTCTGGCAGATACAGTACTGCGCACACCAATCCCCACTGCCAGCTGGGGACTCTCCAGTGGCTGAGATAAGAAGGAATTGGTCCTGATTCTGGAGGCAAAGTGGATGTTCTCCTCCTGGGCATAGAGAGGATTTCAGCTCCAAGGGGGAATGCACTGTGGGAGCTTGATGGCTATCTCTCAGAGTTAGGGTGGGGTGGAGGAGAGGATGTTGAAGAGATGGGACCATAGTGCTGTAAAATGGTTCTTGCTTTTCCCTTTCATGCCATCATCTCTCCTAGTTATTTCTTCTCCCAGGTGACCCTACCTAACTCCTAATCACCTTGTCCCCATCAAGAGTTTTTAAACCACTCTGCCAGCCCCTTCAGTATTCCCACTGGGTAAATTCCCACTAACAAGTCCCCTCCTCCTCCAGATCTCTGAGCACCCCCCCACAGCATTACCTCAGCACTGACCTCCATCTAAGTCCCCCCAGCACACCAACTCTGCTTCACTAGTTCCCCTACTGTCTCCTCAGCTGCACCCATCCCCTCAACTCCCTTCTCTCTCTCTTTCTCCCCAATCCAGTGCCTCCTTTCTGCGTCCCAATTCTCTTCCACTGCCAGTTCTCTGAGCACTGCTCTCCTCTGCTCCTAGCTTTGGTTGTAAGGGTGAAAGAGGTAAATTCATACCTCCACACCTTAAATAAATTTAGCTCTCCCTGCTCAGTGGAAAGATGAAATGTGGCAGCATTTCCTTCAGCCTCCCAGCCTAGGGTCTGAGTCAGGGGGAGAGAAGCTGTGAGCACCTGTCCCAGGTGAAAAACGCCAACGATTTCTGTGACAAATGTTGGGCAAACACTGTATTCATTTCTCAGTTTGTTTAATTGTTAGAACATATTTGGGGTAAACATGGATTCTGTATTCAGAAATTTAAATCAATTATTTTTAACTGACAAAGGTATTCGGTATCCTGGAAAAGGGAATGGAATAGAGATAGCATCCTGCAGGAGCATTTTTCTGTGGACATGCTCTGACCGATGATTCCTGTTTCATAACAAATAATGTTAAGGGTGGATAGAGGGGCCTCACCCAGCTCTAACAAGGAGGGGGAAAGGCACTGAGGCAAGGGAGAGCTGGCTCCAGGAGAAGGTCCTGTGCTCCACCTAGCTCTTTCTGATCCAAGAGCTTCAGTGTTGACTCTGATTCTCTACCTTCACTCATGGTGGAAGGCCCTGCTAGTATTTTACCCCTAGACTTCCCTGATTTCTGAGTCTGTGCTGGTCAAACCCAGAGGGAATTCTGGTTGAGAAAAAGTCTGGTGGCACCAGGCTCTGTGTGAACTGTAAAAACCGACATGAAGTCCCTTCTCGGGATTCTTTCCTGTTGTCAAGAGAGGTTGGGGCCCTGCATGCTGCAGCAAGCTCAGGCTGGTTTTCTATACTGGATTCAGTAAGCAGGTTCTGGTAAATGGAAGTAGATCCAAAGCACAGGGAGACATTGGCTTTCCCAGCAATACAAAAGCTGTGGCAGCTGAGAGCAATTGCTTGCAGCTGGTACAGTGAACCAGCCACAATGGGAGATCAAAGGAGAGGGCAGCCATGGCCAGTCTTGCTCAGCTGGACTTCTGGGCAAGGCTAATAGCCTGGTGCATGCTCAAAACACTGGACTGGAACTGATATATATTTAAATGGAGTGATAGGATGGGCCCTGAGAGTGGCCATTGCAAACCCTAGGGGGCATCCTAATCCTGCCTGTACTCCAGGTCCCCTGTATTGTATTTCCTCTAAATAAGAGGAACTCTGTTAAGAGTTTTCTAGGTACAAGGGGGACATGAAACAAAAGGGAAAAACTGGCTGATTGTTCCAGGTTCAAGCCAAGGGGGTGGTCATGACGCTCCCTGGTGGTTGTGTGGCTCCTGCCCAGCTCCATCTGTAATGTAGCCTTCCCTTGATTGCTTGTCTGCTATGCCTTGTTGTTACTGAGATTAAGTAAGAGGCTGCCCACAGGCCTTAGAGTGAGCCTGAGTCCAACCAACTCATGAACAGGTCCCTCCCAGACCCCACAAGTCTTGATCCAGCCCTTATGATACCTCAACCTGTCTATGCCCATGAAGGGTGCATGAAACATAAAACCTTAGAGGGAAAATTGTGTAGCTCCATTCCTCAAAGGCAAGGAGTGCTAAGGTAAGGAACAGAGGTCCAGACAGTCTCCCTAAACGGGGGGGGGGGGGGGGGGGGGGGGGGGGGCACACACAGTCTTGCAAGGCCTTAAATGCCTATATACCAATGCTCGCAGTATAGGGAATAAACAGGAGGAACTCGCCTTCAGAATAGCTAGTTCAAACCCAGATGTCACAGGGCTTACAGGAACATGGTGGGATTCATCCCATGACTGGGCAGTTAGCATTAGGGGCTATAGGCTTTACAGGCGGGATAGAGAAGGAAGGAAAGGTGGGGGTGTGGCGCTCTATGTCAAGGAGTGCTACGCATCCTCTGCCAGCAGAATGGGGTCAGAGGAAGGGCAGGCTGAAGTGCTCTGGGTAAAGATTCAAGGGGGCTGTAGGGAGAGCGATTTGACAGTGGGGGTCTACTACAGACCCCCCAACCAAGGGGAGGAGCTGGACCGGGAATTTTTGGGCCAGCCTGCAGAGGCACTTAAGGCAAGGGATGTAGTTGTCATGGGTGATTTTAATTACCCGGACATCTGCTGGGAGGAACAGTCAGCCAGGACGGACCGTTCCAGGAGGTTCCTGGCTGAGATACAGGACCTCCACTTAATTCAGGAGGTGCACGAACCGTCCATCCCAACAAGAAGCAAGAGGGGCAAGAGTGCCTGAAAGCCCCCCTGGCTCACCAGTGGCGTCCAGGAATGCCTGCTTGCCAAAAAGGCAGCATACACCCAGTGGAAGGGGAGTGCTATCTCCAAAGAGGAGTATACCTCCTCTGCTTGGGCCTGTAGGGGGGCTGTCAGGAAAGCTAAGGCAGACATAGAGCTAGGACTAGCATCCAAAATCAAGGATAATAAAAAACCCTTTTTCAAATATATAGGGAGGATGAAGAAGGCACCGGGTAATGTGGGGCCCCTGCAAAGTATGCTGGGCAATCTGGTGGTTGCGCCAGAGGAGAAAGCGGAACTCTTTAACCAATTCTTCATGTCCGTTTTCTTGTGCAGGGACCGGGACTTCCCTGCTGTGATGCCAGACGGACTTGAGGGGAATGCCTCCAGACCTCAGGTTGGGGAGGACCGGGTTAGAGAGCTTCTGGAGGGACTGGACGTGTTCAAGTCAGCGGGTCCAGATGCTCTCTACCCCAGGGTGTTAAGGGAGCTAGCTGGAGTTATTGCAGGGCCCTCAGCATGGCTTTATGAGCGCTTATGGTGCTCGGGCCAGGTGCCAGATGATTGGAAGATAGCTAACGTGGTCCCCATCTTCAAAAAAGGGAAGAGAGAGGACCCGGGCAACTATAGGCCCATCAGTCTTACCTCAATCCTAGGGAAACTCTTTGAGAAGATTCTCAAGGAGCACATCTGTGATGGGCCAGCTTCAGGGATGATGCTAAAGGGCAACCAGCATGGTTTCATTAGGGGCAGGTCATGTCAAACCAACCTGATTGCCTTTTATGATCAGGTCACAAAGGCAATGGATGCAGGTGTCGCCATGGACATAGTCTTTCTAGACTTCAGCAAGGCCTTTGACACCGTCTCCCACCCCATCCTCATTAAAAAAACTAGGCAACTGTGGCATTGATGCCTACACAGTCAGATAGATTGCAAATTGGTTCAAGGGTCGTACTCAGAGGGTGGTGGTGGTGAACGGGTCATATTCGACGTGGGGGGAAGTGGGCAGCGGAGTCCCCCAGGGCTCGGTCCTTGGGCCTGCGCTGTTCAATTTCTTCATCAGCGATTTGGACGACGGGGTGAAAAGCAACCTGTTTGAATTCACTGATACCAAAATTTGGGGTGAGGTGAGCATGCCAGTAGGGAGGGAAAGATTGCAGCAAGACCTGGATAGGTTACAGGAGTGGGCTGACATAAACAGGATGCGTTTCAGTACTGACAAGTGCAGGGTGCTGCACTTAGGCAGTAGAAACCAGCAGCACACTTATAAGATGGGAAACTCCCTTCTTGAGAGCACAGAGGCAGAAAGGGATCTTGGAGTCACGGCTGGCAGGGCTATGGACCTTGTCGTGCATCCACAGGTGCATCTCAGGTAGAGCCAAGGAGGTGATCCTCCCCCTCGATGCAATGCTGGTCAGCCCAGAGCTGGAGTACTGCATCCAGTTCTGTGCGGCCCATTTCAGGAGGGATGTGGACAACATTGAGAGGGTCCAGAGGAGGGCCACCCGCATGATCCGGGGACAACAGGGCAGACCCTACAATGAAAGACTGCGAGACCTAAACCTGTTCAGCCTTCACAAGAGAAGGCTGAGGGGGGACCTGGTGACTGTCTATAAACTCACTAGGGGGGACCAGAAGGGTTTGGGGGAGACACTGTTTCCCCTAGCGCCCCCTGGCATGACAAGGAATAATGGACACAAGTTGCTGGCGAGTAGGTTTAGATTAGACATCCGCAAGAACTACTTCACAGTTAGGGCGGCTAGGATCTGGAACCAACTTCCAAGGGAAGTGGTGCTCCTACCCTGGGGGTCTTTAAGAGGAGGCTTGATGCCTACCTGGCTGGACTCATTTGAGTCCAGTTTTTCTCCCGCCTAGGCGGGGGGGGGGGGGGTCGGACTTGAAGATCTACAAGGTCCCTTCCGACCCTACTTCTATGAGTTTGTTTCTATGATACAATAAGCCACCAGCCACCTGGAAGCTGCCTCTCAGGCAGCTTGTCTCCTTAAAGTGGCAGGAGCACCACAATGCCTTGCTATACTGATGAATAGTAGGCTTGTGCAAAGCGGCAAGTATTCGATTCAGATTCGGCCAATTCAGAGGGACAGTGATTTGATTTGGTGATTCAAGTCACTGTCCTGATTCAATTTGGCAAAACTGGATTCAAAGATTCAGCACAGGTTCAGTAATTTGGCCATAGCCTATAATGGGGAATCACTAAAATACCTATAATTCTGTCATTTTCTTGCAGATTTGGATGAAAACAGCAGGGATGGTAGCACCTTCAGAGGGTACAAAGCCTGCCAAGTTTCAAGGAGATAGGTACAGGGGTTTCTATGTAAGTACACCTCAAGTTTCTGAAAGCAAAACTCATATCACTTGTGTGTATTATGGCAGAGTAGGATGAATGCAACAGGGATGGTAGCCCCTTATGAGGGCATGAAACCTGTCAACATTCAAGAAGATAGGTGCAGGGGTTTCTGTGAAAGTGCACCTCAAACTGCTGAAAGCAACACTTGTATCACTTGTGTGTGTTAAGGGGTATAGGTTGTCGCCATGTTGGTCTAAGGACATAGGCAGACAAGGCTCTTTGGGTCAATCTGATATCTTTTCTTAGACCAACTGAATAGTTAGAGAAATATATCTTAGCAATCTTCAGGTTTAAAAACCCTTTGTCAGACTAAGGAATCACCTGCAGTTGGTGTGTGTGCTCTTCCTGGATGGAATGAATAGTAAAGAAGCCAGAGGCTGGTATGCATGCAAGAAAACCAGTCAGTGAAAATGTAAATTGAGGTGTCAGGGGATGACAGCCAGGCTGGCAGGGGGAGGGGAAGGGCGATGTAGCAGGTAAAAGTGGAGAGGTACCTGGGGAGTCAGACGTCAGGCAGGTTGTAGTGTGTCAGAATTCCAATGTCTATATTGAGTCCATGAGTTTCTGTATCTAGGAGTTTGATGAAGTGAAGCAACTGCAGATGCTTCTGTAGCAGGCAACCCGAGTTATGCTAAGGCTTTTAGCTATAGACCATGCCTTCCCAGAACTAAGTAACAAAATTGAACTGAGGGCACTGGCCAAGCAAGGGACAGCAGTTTCCCTATAAGGAATGTAGCTGGCACAGTGCCAGGGGACTGGTGCATGTGACAAAGGGCACTCTCCTGAGGCTGGGTCTCATGTCTGCCTGCTCACCTGTCTCTACAGGGCAGTTCACCTGGTTTTACCTGCCATGACTTTGCTGTTCTTACAAACAGATGATAAATACAAGAGACCGCCCATTACGTGCCCCAATGCCAGGGGGTGGTATCTGAAGCTCCAAACCTATCCTATACCGCAGCCCAGGCCTCACAGATGGCATCCAGGTTAATATTACTCCCAGTCTGAGACCGGAGCAAACTGAGTCCAAAGTTGGGTTTCACACACACGCACATTCATACCACCTCCCCTCTCATAGGAGGCCTCTTCCACTCCTCCCCTCCCTCGCTGGGACCTCTGGCATGCTACCCGTTACCAGGCCACACTCCTCCTTCTTGGGCCATCAGGCTTCACTACTCCCATACTGGCCTTGCCACGCAGGACCTTCGATTCCCGCGAGTTCCCATATTCTACATAGTCAGGCCTTATGCCAAACCCTGGGCTAATTCTGCCCCAAGCCTCTCACTGGGCACAACTTCTCATGGGTCTGGCCCTTGTGCTGTCCTTCAGGCCTACTCTGACATCAGCCCCCTCACACTCACAGCCCTTCAGGCCTACTTGCACTTCAGCCCTACTCTGTGTGGGGCCTCCCAGCGCTCTCCATACTGCCCCTTCTGGACCCTGCTGGGCTCAGGTGCTTACTGCTTCCCCAGCTGCCTCCAAAGCCCACCCAAAGATGGGGGCTGGAGTTAAGGTGCCTGTCCTCACCTTTCAACAGGCTGGTAACTGGCTTGGCATTTCCTGGGGACTCCCGCACCACCAGGAGCCCCACCAGGCCACCCTTTCCTGGTAGGGTGCAGTTTTAGGTCATGCCCAGGACCAAGAGTCTCCAGCTCCTACCTACAAGATGTTCCATGCAGCAGTTCAGCTAGGTGGTGTTCCTGCCTAGCTGCCAGCAGTGAACTGCTCTGGTTATATAGGCAGCCAGTGTTTTAAAATGGCTGCCACAATCAAGCACCTGCTGGCTGCTTGACTCAAACCCCGAAGTGGCAGGCACTACCAGTGCCCTGCCACAGTGCACCATATAAGGAATGCTTGGCACAGAGCCACAGGACTGGACAATTTGGGATAAGAGAAGTTACAAAAGTGATGGACAAAAAAAGGAACACTTGTGTTCTGTGTCGCCACCCTGGGGAGACAGGAGCAGCCTAGGACTTCTTGTTTGAACAACGAGGAATCCAAAAACTAACGTCTCACACACCCAACAGAGGATCTGAGGCTGGTACCACTGAAGGTTGCTGCTGTAATGCCTGAAGAAACCACTTGCCAGGTCATATTGCAAGGAAGAATACTTGTAATAAGGTTAGGGATTACTATTAAAAGTTCACTTGATACCAAATTGGATAAGGGGCTGTGCAAATCCTTGGAGGGGGGTCTCTAGTAAAAGGAATCTGGGGGCAACAGCTTCCTCAGCCTGATGAAGGGTTTTTAAACCCAAAAGCTTGCTAAGATATACTTCTCCAACTATTTAGTTGGTCTAATAAAAGATATCAGATTGACTCAAAGAACCTTGTCTGCCTTGTGTGTTAAGGCAGAGCGGGATGAATGCAACAGGGATGGTAGCCTGTAACAGGGGGCCTTCCCAGTGCCAGTTAGATCTCGGCCTGCCCACCTGTTTTGAGCCAACGGCCCACCCCTCTTTCGTCTGCCACACCTTGATGGAAAACAGATTCAGATGTTACCTGGGTGGGAGGCTGCCCATTTAGGCCTCTGATATCTAGGGGTGACATCCATTCCACAGCTCCATACCTTCCCTACACTGTGGCCCATGCCTCACAGATTGCCTTCTTCACCCCCTCCAGCTGTGGTCCCCTCTCTGGAACCTTGTCTCCCCCCTTAGGCCCTGGCCCCACCTTCAGGCCAGTTGGAATCCCAAGCCTGTTGCTCTGGTCATTCCTCGCAGTGGGCCCCCGGCCCTTCAACCCCACTTTGGGTCTTGGCCCCAGCACAGACCAGTTGAAGGTACTTCTTGCTTGGAACACTGGTCAGTGGACAGAAAGGTGTTCCCGGGCAACTGTAGCCTGATCCTGCCACACCTGGCTGCAGGTTGCCCAATAAGCCAAGGGGTCACAATGTAGTGGCTCCACATCCTCAGCAAGATAGGTAGCTACCAAGACCTCCATGCTACTTGCTGGATGGTGGTGTTGGCACTGGATTTGGACCCAGCACCTATACTTTTGTTCCAGGCAAGCACAACCCTCAGACTGACCACAACACCTGCCAGTTGATAATAGGTGAGTTTATTGACACTGTATGATAACAAAACAGCAACAATATAAACAATCAAACAATTCTATATCTACCAATCCTATGGTGTCATCAGAATCAAAGTACATCTGGTCAGGATGCAGGCTCCATTCTGAGGCTCTTTCACTTAGATGTCAGCACTCTGGAGGTGGGATGCTGAAGTCCAAAGCCTCCCTCCAGTGGGGTGCATGAGACAGGCTGCTGGTATGCCCTTGATCCATGGTGGCCTCAGAGACCTTTCCTGGTGGATGGGGATGGGGACCCCTCTCAAGGAAGAGAAGGAGGGACAGGGAGGGACTCTGTTAATCTCAAGCCTCTGCTTTTGTATTCTCCTTCCCCCTTGATGATTCCTGATGACTCTTCATCCATAGCTATCTCTGGCTGGTTGTCTCTCTGTGGTCACACATCCACGTAACCTTCTGGGCCTTCGCCTAATTTGGTCTGTTCCCCCAAAACCAGGACTCAGCCCCCGCCCCCCCCGCCGCTGTTCTGGGGCCTTGTAGCTGGCATCACTTATCTCATGTTATGGGACAGTATGGGACATACTTCCTCAGTTCCCAGGCTGTGTGTCCTTGTGTTAGACAACCTGTCTACCTTGAAGGCTGTGATCTTGTGTTATGGTATTCCCCCCTCAATTCTCAGGCTGCGTCCATCCATTGACTTTGTTGTGCTAGACAGTCCGTCTGTTTTCAGGACCATGAGAAACTGTGCATGTGTGTTCCAAGTTCTTTAGAAATCTATTTAACCCCTGTTGCCCAACTTGAACCCTTATAATGCATATATCTATACCTGTAGGTCAATTCCCAAAAAGCAGACCTTTAAATACCATTTCTAAGCCAACAGGTAGGGTCTGGTGCCTCTGGACCCCAACACTGAAGCCATGCCCTTGGCCCACATTGGCAGTGGCTGTGGTGGAGTAGATTGGCTGGTGCTTGGAGTGCTGGCACAGGAAAGTGGATCCCCCTCTTCCACGTCCCCCTGCCTCTGTCCTTCTGCCTCCCTGCCTCTGTTCACCAGCACCTCCATCCAGTGATTGAAGGTTTTGCTGCTACAGATGCTCCCCTTCACCCTCAGGCTGCACATGCCTGCTAGCACGTGGACTGCACTGGACCACAATGGAACAGCAGTTTTTTGGTGTCCTCCTTCAGCCATTTCATCAGGGCCTGTGCCTCTGGTGAAAGCGGCTTGCCCCAGCCAGGAATGCTGATCCCCTGAAACTTCTCCATTTGATTCTCAAGCTCTTTCACTATGGGAATCACCTGGCTGAGGAGGGCATCACCAGTGCTGAGGCTCTCGGTGGCCTACCGAGGAATGGCTTGAGGACCACCAAGATCTGGGAGATGGTATCCCACTCCATTTTGTTAAGGAGGCCACAGATCCTAATCTCCCCAGGTAAGGCCATCTCATGGATGGCCTTCTATTGCTCAACCAGCCTTTCAAGCATCAGATATGTGGAGTTCCACTGAGTTTCCACATCCTGCATGATTTTGTGCTGTGGGATGCTCAGTTCTGCCTGTTTGTCCCACAGCATCTTGCCCCGCTTGATGATCCAGTGGAAGTAGCCCACCACCTTCCTGCATTTTGAAATGAGCTGTCTGGTAGTGGTAGTGACAGCACCATCACCTGGAGCCCTGTCCGGTGTTCCTGACTATGAGGTGGAATTTGTGTGCCACACAGCAGATGCTTTGTTGGCATCATGCACCGCCTTCACCATATTGGCCCCATTATCGGTGACCATGAACCTGCAGGTGAGCTCACCCTGCCCAACGAGCCACACCCCTGCACCATGTGGTTCATGGCCACCATGATCTCCCTTGCTGTTTGGGACTCATCTATCACCTCTGCTTGAAAGAGAACCCACTGAAGCACTAACTGATTGCACCAGTGCCCTGTGAGGGAGAGGTAGACATGATCTCCACCCCAGCTGCTCCTGATGTCCAAGGTGAATTGCAAAGCTACCTGCAGCCCTGCCTTACGCAGACCCTTCCTCAAGTACTCCCTGCATGCCTCATACAGGGAGGGCACCACATCTTACTAAAGGAGGTGGTGCATGCCGGCACTTGGTAGGATGGGGCCACCAGTGCCATAAACTGCCTGAACCCTATATACTCAACAAAGGAGAAGGGCTGACCATCCACAGCAACCATCTCCCCAGTGCTCGGGTGACCTTGCTTGCCTTGGGAATGTGCCCCTCTTTGTCTCCACCTTTCCCCCACTGGTCCAGGGTGGCCTGCCTCTGCTTCTTGGGCACGGGGGCTTTGGATCAAGAGGGGGACTTCTTTTTGGGCACCCTCCCACTGGTGCCAGGCTGAAGAGGAACAAGGGCAAGGGGGTGCTGCCTCCTAAGATGCAGGAGCATTGCCATGGTGGTGAAGTGTTTCACCTCCTTGCCCCGGCTGATCTGCTTTTGGCAATGCTGGCCGGTAGCATACCTGAGATCATCTGCCAGCTCAAAATGATCCCACACTACACTACCCATCTGCTCCTGGGTTGCAGGTAGGGATCCTGCCTTATCCCCCTCCTCACCAGGCAGAGGTACAACAACAGGAGGATCTGAGCCAAATGTCCCCACAACCTCCTCCAAACTGCCTTCCAGAAGAGACCTGCCTCTAGGGGAATTTCAGGGGTGTGGAGTACAAACTCAGATTCCCCCTCCTTCCCAAAAATTTCCTTAGCTATGGCACTCAGCTCCTCTGCTTCCATATCTAGCTCTCCTCTGGCACTGGAAGGCTCACACTTGGAACTGAAATTGGGGTGAAGACTATCATGCTGGTGCTGGTAGTTATTACTGGTGTTAATGGAGGTGGTACAAGTGCAGACACTGCCCCTACCTCCTTGTTCCCACTAGCTGCAGAAGACTCATCACTGCCAGGAAAAAGGGGTATGTCTATGTTTGGGTGGGAGGGGGAACTTGCAGCTCTCCCTCTGCCCACCCTCCACCCCCCTCCAGAAGACCTGGCACCTGCCTTTCCAGCACACTTCATGTTTGGTGTGCTGCAAGTGTGTGTGTGTGTGGGGGTGGGGGGGGGAGCTTTCCTGCACAGTGATGACACACTGTCAGGGAAAACACAGATTTCTTTTTGGGCAGGGGAAAAAAAAGACAGACTAACAAGAACAAATAAAAGGATTTTGAGGGAAGAATAAGTTGAAAGGGATAACAATAGGGGTGGTAGGCAAGGGTAAGTAGGAAAGGATTGGATACAACTTGCTAGCAAGAGACTTGCTAGTGCTACCAAGCCAGAACCTCTCGGATGCTGCTGCTGCAAGACAGATACAGCTCACAAAAGGCACAGACACATTTTATTTCACACATAGCCTTATATGTTGTTTCTACGTCCCTTCCCCAGAGCACTGTGATTGGAAGGGAACTCAGGGAAAGATCACAGTCACTGGCCAGCTACAGATGTCCATACCAGAACAGTCTTTCCCCTCCTCTTCCTCCTCCCTCTTCTCAGTTTCTGTTTCCTGCAAGCCTGCCTTCTGAGTCTCCAGTTCTTTCCAAATCGATTTGGATGCTTCCAATTCAATTTGGACCTTTTAATGGGTCTCCTGATTCAATTTGGATTCAGAGATTCGGACACCAAATTGAGTCAAATCTCCTCCACATTGAATCGGTTACCAAAGCTTCGCACAGCCCTAATGAATAGCAGTATTTGCTGAAAAGGGAGGGTCTGAGGATGTGTCATTATTCTAATGCTGGCAGACATTTGGGGACTGTAAAACCCTTGCCAAGCTATGAGAGAAATGCAGGCCGGATGTAGAAAATAAAGGCAGGATGTACACAAGTGCAAGAAATGTGATGTTTGGATTACAAAGCTGGTATGCGACAGCATTTTATGTGGCCTTAATGGTGAATATTGGTATTAAGGAGCTTGAGCCTTTACTAGACGGTGAACTTCAGTACTTGCTGATAGCACTGGAACATTATTCAAAACAATCTGAACCTCCCCCAGGAGACAAATGGCTGTGACAGTATCAGGGATCCTGGCCAATGAATTCCTCACCAGATACAGGGACCTTGGTGAGCTGCGCACAAATCAATGGAAACACTTTGACCTCCCGCTCTGCCCAGTCAGGGGCATGGACCAAAGTGGTCAACGGCCCTAAGGCCCGCCGCACCAAGGCCCCTCCCTCGCCAGAGCTTAGCAACAGGTTTGCACCTCTTGCAGTCCCAGCAGAGCCTGCTCAGTTGCCAGCTCCCGCAGGCAACCCAGGCTCAACCACAGCTACTGCCCCCGCTCTCCCCAAGACAAAACGAAAGGTGTTTGTTGTGGGAGACTCCATCCTGCGGGGGACTGAGGGGGAAATCTGCCACCCTGACCCCTTAGCCCGGGAAGTCTGCTGCTTCCCGGGGGCCCGCATCCGAGACATTGCGGAGAGGATCCCAGAGCTCCTCCGGCCCACAGACCACTATCCCATGCTCCTTATTCACGTGGGCACCAATGACACAGCTCGGAGCACCCCCAGCCAGGTCATGAGGCGCTACAGGGATTTGGGAGCGGGGCTTAGGGGTCTGGGAGCTCAGGTGGTGTTTTCGTCGATCCTCCCAGTCTCGGGCTATGGGCTGAGGAGGGAGAGGAGGATCCACGTAGTGAACCAAAGACTGCGGAGCTGGTGTCATCGGGAAGGCTTTGGCTTCCACGACCACAGCCCGCTCTTTGGTGAGAGAGGCAGCGAGCTACTGGGAAGAGATGGCCTCCACCTCTCCCCCCTGGGGAGGAGGCTCTTCTCAGCCAGGCCGGCTGACCTGCTCCACCGGGCTTTAAACTAAGCCCACTGGGGTATGGGGGGACTACTGCCACTGCTGGCCTGCAGAGCGACCCTTGCAAAGCCAGCAGACAAAGGCACTTAAGGGAGCCCACCCCTACCCCAGCCCTGGCACAATCTGTGGGCAAGGCAAGAGCCCCCAAGGGGACACTTGCCTGCCTGTACACTAATGCCAGGAGCCTGGGCAACAGGCAGGAGGAGCTCATCCTCCTGCTCAGTGCAAAGAATTATGATGTCATTGGGATAACGGAGACCTGGTGGGACTCCACCCATGACTGGACCACGGGTATAGAGGGCTATACCCTGTACAGGAGGGATCGTGTTGACAAAAGGGGCAGGCGTGTAGCTCTCTATGTGAAGGAAAGCGACATGTCCCTGCAAGCTGATGTTGGTGACCAGCATGGACAGCTAGAGACCCTCAGGGTAAAAATTCGTGGGGAATACGGCACAGGGGACACAACGGTGGGAGTCTACTACAGACCTCCCACTCAAAGTCCTGAGCTTGACCAGGAGTTCGCCCGGGAACTGACTGAGGCCGCTTGCTCCAGGACCTTGGTTGTCATGGGTGACTTCAATTACCCAGACATCTCGTGGGAAGATCACGAGGGATAGCCAGCATGGGTTTGTTGTGGGTAGGTCTTGTTTGACCAATCTCACTTCCTTCTATGACCAGGTGACCTATCACCTGGACGAGGGAGAAGAGATTGATGTCATATATCTTGACTTCAAAAAAGCTTTTGATCTGGTATCCCATGATCACCTCTTAGCCAAACTGGCCAGCTGTGGCCTTGGCTCCACCACGATCCACTGGCTGGGAAATTGGCTCCGTGGTCGGACCCAGAGGATTGTAATTGATGGCAGTGACTCATCGTGGTGCCCTGTGACCAGTGGGGTCCCTCAAGGCTCTGTCCTTGGACCCATACTGTTCAACATCTTCATTAATGATGTGGACATTGGAGTCAAGAGTGGACTGGCCAAGTTTGCCGATGACACCAAACTTTGGGGCAAAGCATCCACGTCAGAAGATAGGCGGGTGATCCAAGCTGACCTGGACAAGCTCAGCAAATGGGCAGATAAGAACCTGATGGTGTTTAACACCGAAAAATGCAAGGTTCTCCACCTTGGGAGGAAAAACCTGCAGCATCCTTATAGGCTCAGCAGTGCTACGTTGGATAGCACTACAGGAGAAAGAGACTTAGGGGTCATCATTGACCACAAGATGAACATGAGCCTGCAATGCGATGCTGCGGCTAATAAAGTGAGCAAAATGCTGGCTTGCATCCATAGATGCTTCTCGAGCAAATCCCGGGACGTCATTCTCCCCTTGTACTCGGCCTTGGTGAGGCTGCAGCTGGAGTACTGCATCCAGTTTTGGGCTCCACAATTCAAAAAGGATGTGGAGAAGCTTGAGAGAGTCCAGAGGAGAGCCATGTGCATGATCAGAGGTCAGGAAAACAGATCTTACGATGATAGGCTGAGAGCCATGGGACTCTTTAGCCTGGAAAAGCGCAGGCTCAGGGGTGATCTGATGGCCACCTATAAGTTTATCAGGGGTGACCACCAGGATCTGGGGGAACGTTTGTTCACCAGAGCGCCCCAAGGGATGACTAGGTCGAACGGTCACAAACTCCTGCAAGACCGTTTCAGGCTGGACATAAGGAAGAATTTCTTTACTGTCCGAGCCCCCGAGGTCTGGAACAGTCTGCCATTGGAGGTGGTTCAAGCAGTAAACTGGATGCTTATCTTGCTGGGATCCTATGACCCCAGCTGACTTCTTGCCCTTGGGGCAGGGGGCTGGACTCAATGATCTCCTGAGGTCCCTTCCAGCCCCGATGTCTATGAAATCTATGAAATCTAATGGGTTTCAGCAATTTTGAGAGATTCTAAGGTTGTACAAACCACGCCTCTCTCAGCTCCTAGCTCTGCCAACATCCAGTAGCCAGGTGGAAATACTTCTTTAGGATTCTGGATGTTTAGCTGGCCATCTTTGTAAAACAGCCTGAGAGACCAGAACTTAGCTTCGAACTGAGAGCAAAAGAAGCTGTCTCCTGTTGTTTGATTACTGATACAATCAGGAAACCAGGACTTTGTGTTCATACCTTGTAAACCTATGGCTTTGCACCTACCTTTTCGATCCTTCCTCATACTGGAACCCTATACAAGACCCTGCATGTTGACCAACGACTGAGGTCAAATGGGATAACACCATCCCTTGAGGTTCACTGTGAGTGTTTAAAACAAAGTCAGGTGACAACAATTTGTCTAGAATCTGATGTTTCCCTCTTCTTGTATAAACTACAGACTTTACAGAAGAAAACTGATTGGTGTGAACCTTTGATTTGTGGAGAGTAGATAACTCACCGCAGCCAACTGCAATTTGCAAATTCCATGCTTATTTATTACGATAAACAAAAGTTATCATTTTGACTGAAGTCGCATTCATCAATGCCAACCTTACACCAGGCCTTACAATATAGTTCATCACAATAAGGGCATGCTGTCTAAGGGGACAGACAAAGAAACACAGTACAGGAAGCTTTGCAAAAAGAGGCCAGGGACTTAGTGCGCGTCAGCTAACGCACCGTAACGGTCAGTGAGCCCATGCTTAGCTCTGCTTCACTGAGAGATGAAAAACAAAAGTTTAATAAGTGTAGACACAGACAGTTACCACCACAGAGCAGCAGATGTGTAATCAGTCCCTGTCCTCACTGTAATTTTGTTCATTTGTCCCTACCATAAATGATGGGTCACAGCAACAGAAAGTAGGGCTTTTGTTATTTATACCTGAGTCCCTCCTAAGATGTACTATTGCTGCACACATGTATCAAAAAACACTGTCTCTGCCCTGAAAAACTAGCCATCTAAAACCCCAGAGGTTCTTTCTACCTTCAGTGCTAATTGTCTGCGAGCAAGTCCTTTGTGCCATAATTTGCCCATCAAAAAATGTGGAATAAGAACTATTAAGTCATAGATGAGACAAAAATATTGCATCTCTGCATATGGTCTCCACAGACTGGAGTTCACACCTATTATGTTGCCTTCCTATGTATTATTATTTAACCAAGCACCACTAGTAGACAGAGTTCACTATCCTTACACAGCTGCAACAGCTCTCCTTAACATCTCCAATGTAACAGTTTATTAATGGGTCAGTGGTACATTCAAGCCAAATAGCACCTGCTTAGGGTTAGGTATTTGACTTGTCAAATAAAGTTCAGTTAGTTGACCAGTCAAATATCAGTAAAAAATTGTAAAAAATTGCCAATAGGTCCAAATAATACACAGAAAAAGCACAAATGTTCCATTAAGAAATATATCAAAAACAATAGTAAAGCATATTTCTGTCAAGAAAACTATAAAAAATGTAGTTTTTTATAACATTGCTATAATATTTGACCAGTCAAAAATATGTGGTCAATTGACCAGTCAATTGCCAATATCTGACCAGTCAATTGACGAGTCTGCCAACCCTACACCTGCTGATGCATAAATGCAACCGATCTATAACAAGCAAACCTTGATGTGGAGCATGCGCCACACAATCAAGCATGTAAGCATTAGAATGATTCGGCTTCAATGCAAGAAGAAACTGACCAGCCGAGAACAGCAGAGCTGTCAGTCCAACTCATAGATTTCATAGATTTCATAGACATTAGGGCTGGAAGGGACCTCGGGAGATCATCCAGTCCAGCCCCCTGCCCAAAGGGCAGGAAGTCAGCTGGGGTCATAGGATCCCAGCAAGATAAGCATCCAATTTACTCTTGAAGGTGTTCAATGTAGGCGCTTGAACCACCTCCGCTGGCAGACTGTTCCAGACCTTGGGGGCTTGGACAGTAAAGAAATTCTTCCTTCTGTCCAGCCTGAAACGGTCTTGCAGGAGTTTGTGACCGTTCGACCTCGTCATCCCTTGGGGCGCTGTGGTGAAGAAAGGTTCTCCCAGTTCCTGGTGGTCACCCCTGATAAACTTATAGGTGGCCATCAGATCACCCCTGAGCCTGCGCTTTTCCAGGCTAAAGAGTCCCATGGCTCTCAGCCTGTCACCGTAAGATCTGTTTTCCTGACCTCTGATCATGCACGTGGCTCTCCTCTGGACTCTCTCAAGCTTCTCCACATCCTTTTTGAATTGTGGAGCCCAAAACTGGATGCAGTACTCCAGCTGCGGCCTCACCAAGGCCGAGTACAAGGGGAGAATGACGTCCCGGGATTTGCTCGAGAAGCATCTATGGATGCACGCCAGCATTTTGGTCGCTTTACTAGCCGCAGCATCGCATTGCAGGCTCATGTTCATCTTGTGGTCAATGATGACCCCCAAGTCTTTTTCTTCTGTAGTGCTAACCAATGTAGCACTGCCGAGCCTATAAGGATGCTGCAGGTTTTTCCTCCCAAGGTGCAACTCACAGTGCATCTTCTCTGTCTGGGCGTTGCACCAGGGCCCTGAAAGCATCTAAAGCTCACATCCTGCGCAGAAGCCTCTTTCGAACGTTTGTACAGTACCTGAATGAAAGCAGTGAATTCAAAGCAGTGCAGCTCTTCTGCTTCAACACCCAGCCAGAATCCCTTCAACTGCCATTTATAATGATTCCCAAAGAAGTCCATGGTTGTGTATATAGGCTACATCCCTATTTCGACTTACTACCCTGTTTGTTTAGGACACTGGGACTAGACACTCAGGTATGTTTAAATACTGCCTCCTGGGTTCTGCTTCCCATCTCCTCCACCCCCTGCACCTGTCATGGTTTTTTGCCTGGTTACAGCTTCAGGACTTTCATTTACCCAGCACACATGGGTACAGCACAGCATACTTGCCTGGCCAGCACACAGCCTACTGAACATGCTCAGGAGCCACGTTGACACTTGTGCATCAAATGGCATATGAAGTAGGATTCCTAACTGTGCATAAGTGCCAAAGGTGGCAGGTACATAGCTAGGTAAATGCTACTTGGGCACATACAGTGAAGTAGGGGTCTGTCCTGAGGTCTTCTGAAGGTGGAGTGAGTCACCCTGCACAAGGGCCAAATCCTGCTCCCCCTATTGCCCACCTAAGTGTGATCCTGCCTGAGTCCCTGGAAAACTATTAATGCAAACCATAGACGTGTTTTCTTCCCACTCTCTGCTCTTTGTGACTTAGTCCTCAGGCAAAAAGGCTGGCACATTACCCAGGCGAACCTGTTCATATTTATTCAGTCTCAAGCACAGGGGAATAACATCACACAATGGCACCTAAGTTCACCTAGGTATCTAATAGGTACACGAGAATCTGGTCATAGGGTCTACCAGGTGACAGGGGTAGTACGTGGTGAATTCACCCCCTCTTACAATGTCCCACCTTCCCATATAGGTGGGACCCTCAGCATCTCTGGAGGAGTCATTCCTCTGTCTTTCAGTTTCTCTGTGTGCAGTGTAGGATTAATGACACAGCCCCTCCCCTGTCAGCGCTCTGCTCCTTAGTGACTGGGAAGCCTTTGCCTTCTCAAGCACTTGGTGCCAAAGGAAGACCTGTGGTGGCTTTCAGGTGGGCTTGTCTCCTGCTGTCTGCCTCTGCGGGAAAGTGAAGCCCTGGTCAGCTCAGCGTCTTGGCATGGGTGTCATTCTACATCACAGCTCCCTCCACTGAGCCTCACTGCTCAGCGCTCCCTTCGCAGCCTCTCAAAGACTCAGACCGACAACAGCAATAGTACAAGGCAGATGAAGGAGGAGGGGAGCATCCCCAGTGCAGCTCACACGCCTGCAGTCGCCTGCTGATCCTCTTAGCTGAAGCCTGCGGAGATCCAGCACTAATTTACCCTTAAACACAGGATTGGTGAAAATTGTAAATGAAAGAATAGGCAGATTATCCTCCATGTTGCTACTTTCAATACAGAGGAACCTGTGGGGGGGGGGGTAGGTAGGAAAGGCCCAGTGGGACAGGAGGGCCTCACCCAGGTAGAGGCACTCAAGGGGCCAGGCTGGGAGACGAGCAGAGTAAATGCCAGGAGGCCTGTCCCACCCAGCTGGACGGGAGCCAGACATCTGGGATGCATCATGCAAGGCAGCAGGTGGCTGGTCAGAGCCAGGAGCTTACTTGTCTCCTCTAGACTCCATGGGAAGGGGGAGAGGCTGGCAGTCATTGTCCTTCCCTCCCACAATGTCAGGCACTAGGGAGAGGGAGAGCCTCCCGCTCCCCCAACACAGCATCACCACTCCCAGAATTTTGCCCAGCAGCATCTCTGCCCCTGGCTGGAGCACTGACCAGCACTGCAGGGCTCAGGGCCTGAGGTCAGTAGGACAAGGACATGGAGATGGCTTTAGCTACCAGGGGAGGCCCATCTTCAGAGGCCATTTCCTAAACTCAACCTAGATGGCAGCAGCCCCAGCTCTCCCTGGCCTTTTCTGACAAGTGACCCTACAATAACAAGCTCACACGCAACAGTCTGCATGTGGCCTGCATGTGGCCAGCCCCCCTAGGCCATGTGCATGATGTGAAGGGAAGAGGCCCTGAGGTGTGTCCAGCAAGGGGAACTTTCCCAGAACACCTTCCCCTCCCCTCCCTTGCTGTTGTTCCCCAGGCTGTTCGCACCTTTATGTTAGCTAGCCCTGGAGCTGGAGCCTTTCCCCAGGGTCCAGCTCTGACATACTTGGCTGCTGTATTGAGCTATAAGCAGCAGTAGGGACCTGGCGTGTCCCACAGCACAAGCTATGAGATGGAAAAAACAGAAGCCCTTGGGCTTGAACTCCAGGGTGATGCCAGCCTTTTGTTTACAACTTTCAGCAGGGAAAGTGCTGAGTTCATTGCCCAAGAGCTCTGAGCTGGCTCTGAGCAGGACCTGGCCTCAGTATCGAGTGCAGGATCCTCCTGCAGGCATGGAGTTCTGCAAGTCTAACTACTGGCCAGCCCTGCCCATAATCCACTCTGCTGCCTCCTCACCCCATACCAGTGGTGGGAAGACTGGGGTCTGGGACTCAGAAGAGTTCAAGTTCTGTTCTACCACAGTCTTCCTGTGCTCGTGGGCCTTAGTTCGCCACCTGTACAGTGGGAAGAGAAGCAGTGGCATGAGGAAGAAGACATAAAGCTTCTAAATGGCTGCTGGCCTTTGGACTATTACAAGGGTGATTTTGAACTGGGCTTTACTGTTGCACTACACAGTAAGCCCTCACCTTCACACCAAGTGTGATCCAAAGCCCACTCTCCTAAATGTCCCCAGTGACATTAAGCCCCTACACAGAGGCCTGCCTACATCCCTCCAACCTGGATCTGAGCTTCACATGATGGCACCACGCCGCCCAACACCCTGAGGGGCCTCCAGGATTTCTGACTTCCCAGATGTGGATTGTGAGTCACCTTCATGGGGGTCGGCTTTCCCACATTAATTAGACCAAATCCCAAATCAGTGTGTTATGATACACTTGAATTAACTGGGCCTGCCTAAGCTCAATACTAACCTGTTCATGGTGACTCAGGTCCCTCAACTTTTTCTCTTGGGCCTCTCCCCTTGAAGGATTGTCTAGTGCTTTGCCAGCTGTATATAAAGAATTTGTTCACCTGTCACTGAAATGCAGCCAGCTCCTGGGGTGCAGTCCAGCTGCCGCTCCAAATCTGCAGCACTGTGGGGAGCAGGAGTGCAGCAGAACATGCCTCCCTGGGCTAAGGAGTCCTGTTCATGGGACGTAAGTGCAGAAGACCTTGGTGCCAGCTGCTCTCCCCAGTGGGCTGAGCTCATGGCATGGTCAGAACCCCAGGAGCTCTCAGTCTATGGGGGATGTGCTGAGGCACAGCCAGCAGCCTTGTCTAATAAGTGATAAGCACATTTTAAACATAATTTCACTGCCTCTCTCCCCAGCCAAAGGTGGCTGATTCCCCTCAGTTCCTCCTCCCCTCAGCCCCCAACCCCCAACCCAGCAGGCTTAGCAGAGGCCTCTCCAGGGGTTAGGGATGAGGCTGTGCCAACCCGCAGGAAATCTGGGTGTGAAAATAGAGCAAGCTGCTCCCTCCCACAAAACCTGCTCTTCCCTTGACCCCCAGTTCTTCAGAGACGGGCTAAGCCTGCAGCAGCATATTATGTAGGGAGCCCTATGACTGCATAAGAATTCCCTGGGGGCACAGAAAGCTAGAGATCAAGGCTGGGATAGTAACAGCCAGGACCCTGGAAAGGGCAGGTGAGACAGGCAGGAACCCTAGACTGGGCTCAGACCTCCCCTAGGAGTAGCTTCACAGCTCTTTTGCATCAGCAGGGCTTATATGAAATACTCACAGATTGCTGAGGGTTGGATGCCAAGTGCCAAAGTCAGATTCATCAGTGCTGCAGCTTGATGACTCCTACATTGAGGAGGAGTCAAAAGAGGCAGCTGGCAGCTCTCAGGTCCACAGACACCCCCAGTGCCCTTTCATCATGTCCCCCATCCCTGCAGCATCAGAAAATGAGTTGTAGCCTAGTGGCACCAAAATCCAGGCCAGGCCTCCCATGTGGCGAGTAGAGCCTCTTTCCTGGCTGTCAGGCCCCAGGTGCCCATTAGGCTTCCTGCTTGATCTAAGGAAATCGAGGGGTGGATCCATACCTGCTGGAAGGGGTGAGTTGCACCCAGACTCTAAAACCCCCAAGTCAAGCTTAGCTTTGTCTCCTAGCTTGGTGCCCCACTTCCTCCTTCCCAGATATGCACAATGGCTGTCTGGGTCACCCTGCCCTGCCTGGGCCACATGTGTGCCGGTACTTATGGCGAGCCCACAAGACAGAAGGTGCTGAGTGCTTGGGCTCCAGTAAATGAGATAGCAGATTAATTACATTATGGGCAAGTGATGCTGGGAAAGTCGAACCTAAATCCAGGCAAAGCCCTTAATACCCTTTACCAGGGAATCATGCTGCAGTGAAAATCTCCCTTTAATGCCCATGCGTGTGCCCAGGCCACACTCCTGCCTACCAGCCAGGGGCAAAAGAAGAAATTACCTGCTTGGCTCTTTCTCTGCCTCCTGGCAGCACTCCAGTGCAGGCCCTACTACCTGTTCCTGCCTTGCCCCCAGGGAGAGGGATGCTGTGCTGGGACCTGCATGCCCACAACACCAGAGGCCCGGGCTGTGAGGTGGATGTCTCCTGCTCTCTGCAAAGGCAGGAGTTCAGACTCCACAGACGGCCTTAACTCTGATGCTTCTGCCTGCCCAGCCCTTGCTTGTCAGCCTAGAGCTTGCCTCCCCCCCGCCCCAGCATCTCTCCTACCTTACTACTGTATATGTCCAGTGTGGACCACAGACCCCAGGTATCCCCTACCTTAACTATTGACACCTCCCCAGACCAGCCAGTCTCCTTCCTCTGCTAGCACACCAAATTGCTGTTATCTGGTCCCACTTTGGGACAGCACCTACTGGGGCTGAGAAACTCCAGTAGTTCCCAGCTCACAACACCCTGCCCCAGCCCCATTCCCACTGGGAGCTGGAAACAGCAGCCCACCCCCTGCCCTTCTGTATAGACACTAGAATCCCCCTCCACAGACATCTGCCTCCCACACCTCTCCCTGCTTCGCACCCTCCCCCACCACACGGGACACTGAAAGCCAGCAGAGCCAGAACCAGGCAGTCCAACCCAGCAGAGCCCTTGCCTGGGCCCAGGCAGGAGTTCCCATCCTACAGGCTGTCTTATGATAGAGAGAAGTAGCCTGGACCAACCTCTCCCGCCGAGTCTCAGCTGTCAGGTGAGCCCCAGGAAGGAGCGTGTTTTAGGCTCTCCACTAGTGCCTTCTAGCAGATGCCACTTTGCAAAACCACCCCAGTAAGTCCACAGGCTCCCAAGGGGCACAGAGAACACCGTGCCACTAACCCTGGGGAATTCGCAGCAAATGAGTGTGGGGGTTTGTTTCTCCACTAGCTTCTCTGACCCAGCTGTGGTGACCAACCCTTCCTTTTTCTGACCCAAGACTATGGCTCCATGTGCTGCCCCTTGGTACTTCCCTTGGCATTCTGGATAGGCTTGTGGAGGAACAGGTCCCCTGGTGCTGGTGGAGGGAAGGGAGGCACTGGGGCAGATACCATCTTGGACAAAGCCTAGTTTCCCTTCAGGAAGTTGGTGGGAGCTGCTAGAGCCCAAGAACTCCCCTCTGGGAGTGGACCAGAGACTGCAGCCAGCTCAGACACAGGCTCTTGGGCCAGCCTTACTGGAGCATGGGGGCAGCCAGAGTGCTCCCCTCTGCTGAGTCTCAGGAGAAGGGCTGCAGGCAGTGCCACTCCTCATGCACTAAGGGCCAGCATCCTTCCCCTCACAGGGGAGAAAGAAGCTTCTGCTCTGTACTGCCTATAGCGCCACTCTCCCTGTGGGGCACATCCCCCAGGCAGCTTCTACACCAGGCCCAGTGCCTCTCACAGACACGCTGACTCCTGTACCCCAGCTGCCATCTTTGGTTTTCCAAAAGAATGGCCAGTCCCCTACTCCTAAACTAAACCCTACTTGCTCCTTCCCCTCAATAAGCCCAACCCATCAACAAAAATCTCCTTCTACCTTTCAAACCATGTGATCTTGGGTAGACTGTGCAAAGCCCCTGCACTAGGGAAAAGACCCCTAATCTTCCACCTCCTGCCCCATGCCACCATATTGCAGAGCCACCTGGGGATACCCCAACAAGCTCAGGTATCCTGGGGGCCAGGCAGGCAGACTGCACACAAGCACACACCTCACACAGCAGAAGGAGATGGAGAAAGAAATGTAAAAGTGTCTTTTAATATAAATATAGATACATTTGAATGAACCCAGACCACAGACATTGTCACATCAGCTAGAGACAGGCAGACCCAAGACACATGGTTCCTATTCCATGGTCAAGTCAACTAAAGAATGTGTGAATGGCAATAAAAACCCAGTGTTAACTGAAAGGAGACTGCTTGCTCTAGCCCCGCCCTGTCCTAGTGTGGGCTGGGAAGCCACCCACACAGCTTGCCCCTCTGAGGGAGACTGTGTCATGCTGCCAGCAACTGAGCTGACAGACTCAGGGAATCAGGTCGCTGCTTGGAGGGAAGCCCTCATGCTGGAGCAATCAAGAGGAACAGTGGGAGCCCTTGCGGGCACGCTCCCACCCCACCACCTACGCTGGGCACTGTTACAACACACACTAGCGGGCACTATAGTACCCAGGGCTTTCTCCTAGGTAGGAACTTATACCTGGGTTGCAGCCCCTTTGCCCCCGGTCCTGCCCAAATCTATGTGAGCAGGGCTGTGAAACCTGCTGCTGACACATCAAGGCCTGAGGTGCCTCTACAAAACCGGTAGGATGGGCACTACCCCTACCAGCTCAGCCTAACAGTGCCTGGCCTAATCAGCCTGTGGGCACATGGGTGCTTTAAGTCAGTTAACTTGGGTTCTGGTAGCAGTCGGATTAGCCCAGCACAGAGCTCAAAGGGGGCTGCAAAACCTATCTGAGAGGGAGGGAAAGTTAGCCTGTACTGAGCTGAGGGCTCCCAGGTACATTCCTACTGGCACCTGGGCTGGATCATTTAAAGCTGACGAATGCATGATCACATGGGTGGCAAACTGGCTCCAGGGGCGAATGCAGAGGGTGGTGGTGGACGGGTCGATGTCGACCTGGGAGGGTGTGGGCAGCAGAGTCCCCCAGGGCTCGGTCCTTGGGCCGGTGCTGTTCAACATCTTCATTAGCGACCTGGACGAGGGTGTGGAGTGGACCCTGTTCAAGTTCGGTGATGACACCAAGCTGTGAGGTAAAGCGAAAATACACCGGCAGGCAGGGACCGCATCCAGGCAGACCTGGATAGGTTAGAGAAATGGGCGGATCTGAACAGGATGCGGTTCAACAAGGACAAGTGCAGGGTGCTGCACCTGGGGAGAGGGAACCAGCATTATGGTTATAGGTTAGGGGCTGCCCCTCCTGGCAGCGAAGAGGCAGAGAGAGATCTTGGAGTCAGGATTGACTCCAGGATGAATATGAGTCGCCAATGCGACGAAGCAATAGGCAGAGCCAACCCACCGTCATGCATCAACAGGGGCATCACTAACAGGTCCAGAGAGGTCTTGCTCCCCCTCTTTGCGGCGCTGGTCAGGCCACAGCTGGAGTCCTGTGTCCAGTTCTGGGCGCCGCACTTCAAGAAGGACGTGGGGAACCTGGAGAGGGTCCAGAGGAGGCCACTCGTATGGTTGGGGGCTTCCGTGGCCAGCCCTATGAGGAGAGGCTGAGGGACCTGAATCTCTTCAGTCTCCGCAAGAGGAGAGACTGAGGGGGGATCTTGTGGCTGCCTACAACTTTATCGGGGGCCACCACCAGGGACTCGGAGAAAGTCTGTTCACCAGGGCCCCCCTTTGTGGGAGTCACCAGGAACAATGGCCACAAGCTGAGGGAGGATAGGTTTAGGTTAGATATCAGGAAGAACTACTTCACTGTAAGGGTTGCCAGAGCCTGGAACAGGCTTCCCAGAGAGGTGGTGCTCTCACCTTCCCTGGAAATCTTCAAGAGGAAACTGGATAGGCACCTGGCTGGGGTCTTATGACCCCTGCCACCCCCAGTGCTCCTTCCTGCCCATGGCGGGGGGTCGGACTAGATGATCTGTCTAGGTCCCTTCCTACTCATTGATTCTATGACTCTATGAATATGTCTGCACTGTGCTGCAGCCTACAGGCTAAGAGCCCCACATAGCAGGCTCCATGTTGGGGGTAGGAGAGAAACAGCAAATGCCTCAAGGGAAAGTGAGAGCAGAACTCTGTGTCTTGCTGCAGAGTCTGGCTTTGAGACGTGCAGAGCATCAGCCCTTCCATCTTACCTATGGGATTCATCGGCACTTTGCACCTGTGAAAGCCAGAAGCCCAGAACCCAGGGTAAGGTGTCTGCAGATGGTGCCTAGGTATTGTTCCAAACTGATTTGTGCAAATGCCTGCTAGCAGCGTGCCTGTGCTGACAGCCCCTCATAACCAAGACATGTGAAAACCCTTGAGCTGGACATATGCACCAGCACTGGGAGGACCAGAGCTGGCTGTGCACAGGGGTTTGCTATGCTTTGTATCACAACTTAGGGAGCAGTGCTCCAAGTCAGGGCACACAGGCACTCAGGACTGTCTCTGCAGGGCTGCTCCATCATCTCTGGAGGGTGGAGACAACTGTCATGGCACCCAGGTAACTGGGATGGTGGGAGAGGACAGTCCCCTTTATCATTCAGCTGCCCTTAGTGAACAAGGGAACACAGACTACATGGTAGGAAGCAGGAAGGCATCAAAGGGGAAAGGGCAACTGGACATCACTCTGGAAGGCCTTGGTAGCTCCAGGGGAAGGTCTGTATTCTCAACATCCTTGCCATGGCCACTTGTGTGGCTCAGGCCCCATTGGCTTTTCTATGGAGGAAACTCTGGGGCAAGGAAGACTGAACTGTGGTAGCAGGATCAGGGGCAGCAGGTCTCCAGAGAGCCCTGGGGAAACCCTATCTCTGAAGATTCAGTGGAAGGTAGGCCTGGGGGTGGCAGGAACAGGAAAGTTTGAGGTGCAGGGGTGAAAGGGGTGGAAGTGTGGGGAAGGGCTTATTGATCAGGCCAGTTCTCTGTGGGAGCTCCATGAACACAAGCCTGAGGGAGGCTCAGCACTCAGACTCCATATCACCTCCAAAAACAAGAAAATTACTGGGAATACAGAGCCTCAGGCCCCATCCTTATTTGCCTCAGGGGACCCAGTGTCCCTGCCACCAAAGGAACCTTGCCCCAAAGCCACTAACACAGCCTGGATTGGGCTGGGGGATGCCCCATGGACGGCAGGGAGTGGTGCCCCCACTCCTCACTGTGCTGGATGTTCAGACTTTAAGTGGATCTATTTTGCAGAGATTGCTCTTGGCTTGGGAAGCAGCCCCCACTAAACCAGGAGCCTGTGCTGTGGTGGGTTCTGGCAGGGAAGTGTCTGGACCAAGGGGCTTCCATGCTGCTCCATGGCTAGACAAAGGGTGCCAGCAGTGATGTCAGTGCCAGGAGAGGTAGGCTGGCCAGGAGCCCAGGCTGGGGGAGCTGGGCTGAGCCCCGCAGAGTTTCCTTGTTAGTCTCATCTGTATCCGAGCCCCTGGCACTGCTGGACATCTTGGTCCGTGAGCTGCACAGGTCATGCAGGTTTCCCTGGAACTGGATCTTCCTGGACTCCTGGCGCAATGACTCCCAGATGGCCGCGGCCTCCTCAGGGCAGCTGGACAGGACCCCAGTGGCGCAGGTGTGAAAGTCATCCCAGGACCTGTGAGCAATGAGAGGGAGGGGTCAGAGCCTTGACAGCTGGCAGAGGACACTGGCATCAGGCAAGCTGGTCTCCTATACACCATAGATCCCAGCCACACCTGCTGGATCCAGTCTGCTAGCAAAGGACTTCTGGCCAAAACCATCTCAGCCTTCCTGTACAGAGAATCCCTCACACTGTGAGGGCTATTCCCTGCTGGTGGGTGAACTTGAGGGAGGGCTGCCTTGCTCACTTGTCTCTCATCAGCCATGGAGTCCCTCAGGGTCAGCAGCTCCTCCTGGCACAGGGTCCCTCTTACAGCAAGACCCTGCTGCCTCCTGGCCTACCCCCCATTCATAGCCCAACCCAAAGACAGGCTGGGAGACAGAGGGCAGAGCCCACATCCTTTCCCATTGGCTCGGCCCCCTGATCCCTAGCTTGAGAGGCCCAACCAAGAGCTCTGGCACAACTACCTCCCATTGTGGTCCCAGCCTGCCACATCACCTCCAGTTCAAGGGACCAGCTCCCAGAACCTCCTAGGACACCATCCCAGATGCTCCACGGCCACCCTCCCCAGAGCTGGAGGCTGTCCTCACCAGTTATGGCTTGGTTGGGAGAGCTGCTTTAATTGGTCTCTGGCAGTGGGCTAATTATCTGTGCCAATGGGCAGAGCACACCAGCCTGGGCTCTGCACCTGAACATGTCTATACTACTTCCCACCTTGGGGTAGCCAGCAGCGGTATAGCTGTGTTTATACAGCAGCAGGTGGTGTCGTGCTGCAACGCTTCAGCATATGGGGCCAAATGCTGCCTGGCTCTGTAGGAACATTCAGAGAAGGTATCTTTCTTATTGCCATGGGCACTTCTCTGAGGCAGCCCTGCTACACTCACCTGCAGATCGTGTCCAGCTCCTGCACCTCCTGCCCGCTGTCCTCCTGCTGCCTCTGAACGCTCTGGGCCATGCTGTCCCCCAGGCTGATCAGGCACCCAGCAAAGCCTTTGTAGATGGTGTCGCATCCCCTCCCAGCCATACTCACTGGCTCCTCAGCCACAGCTGCACAGAAAACAGGAGAGTCACTGCATAGTTCCCCCACACCGCTAACTCCAGGCCTTATCTCTGGGCAGGGGTGCAGCAGGGCACCAGTGCATGTGAACCCCATTGTGAAGCCGTCTTCCATCTGCTGGGCTCAGGGCAGGGCGCCTGCATTCTGTCCGGGGCAGGGGCTGCTAGAAATACCTTCCCATGACAACTTGCTGGGTGCCGCACTCTGGATATCACCGCCATTGTTGCCATCTTCCATGCCAGAAATAATGGCTGCATTGCAGTGATAGACAAAACTCTCCACTGAGCTGCGGGAAGACCATTCTCTTTACAAGGCTACAGCCCCTGGAGCCCCATCATAGCCTGGGGTAGGGGGGAGCATCACCAATGCTCCAAGGAAACTGGTGCTTTGTGCGAGCTTCATGCTCTCAGACAGGCAGCAGGTAGCTGGCAAGGGGAAGGGGAGATGGGCCACTGCCACAATGACATTAGGTAGCAGACACAAGCTACACCCTCCATCCATACTGTGCTGCTCCCAGCTGGCCCTCTCATGCCCTGTTCCCGGGGGCGCATCTGGGGAAGGAATCAGGGCTTCAAACAAGCTGCCCAAGTGTCTGGGGTTTGATTTGCTTCCTTGACCCCCCCCCAACAAAACAAAACAAAACAAAACAAGGAACTTAGCACAAAGCCTCAGAGCTTAATTGCACTCCCCTGAGCCTCCTGTGGCAGGCCCCGGAGGGCTGCAGGCAGGGTCCCCAGCACTGGGCTGGCACCATGCAGCAGGTGGCCAGAACGTTTCTCTCCATTTCCTGGTTGCTCTGAGCAACCAAAGGGACACACAACAGTCGGCTGCCTTCCTCCCTCCGCACCCCCGCCTGGCCCAGTGTTCCCAGCTCTCCACTGAGGCCCAGGCACTGCTGGCAGCTGCAATGGTCTCAGCCTCAGCTTCCCAAACAAAGCCACTCTTCAAAGGAAAGTGATTCTTGTGTCCCCCGTGGGCCTGGCCCATGCTCTGTCCTGAGAAGAACCAGCCACTCACCCTGCACCATCTGGCAGCCCTGCAGCCTGTTCCTCCACAGAACAAGGACAGCCTGGGGCTGCCGAAGCAAAGAGGCTGCCACAGCATCACACGTACCACTGCACGGGTTGGGATGAATAGAAAATGGAGTCTGTGCTGAGGCTGCTGGAAATAGCCCCTGTGGCTCTCTCCAGCACCCACATCCAAGCCACTTTCACAGAGCTCCTGAGGCAACAAGAAGCACATGGCACCCACCCGCTCTTGTTCTACACATGCCAACCCCTGGAGGGAAGGAGGGAAGCCACCCTGAGGGCACACCCTGCTGCTGCTGTCTCACTCCCTTAGGGAGGCTTCATGGCCTCATTCCTGGGTCTGGTGCGTGTGGACGGGAAACAGAGGTGCAGAGCTGCGCAGGGCACCTGCAGAGGACTAGCAAGCTCGGTGCCTCGGGCAGGGGAGTGGCAGGAAGAAATCAACCACTGCAGGGGAGGGTAAGAGGGAAGAAAGTCGTACCTGCCTGGGCTCTCTGCGTCCTGAAAGCAGCTGATACCGCTGTCACTGCTGGTGCTGTAGCAGAGTGGGCTTGGGTAGCAGCAGCCTTGGGGCAAGGGCTCCCTGGGAGCCACACCTGATGCCCTGTTTGCCCCCCCCCCCAATGCTACTGGGCACAGGGTGCATCTGCTCTGACAAAATCTCCCAGGGGTGGGGTGGGGGGAGGAGTGCTGTTCTGCTCATCCCACTTAACCCCCAGGTGCACTGCTAGGTGTGAAGCTCCTACAGCCAGCAGTACAAAACTGCCCCTGCTGAGGCAAAGACTTTGTGAGGATTCAGGTGTCCCCTCACAGATGGCACCCAAGGCTATGTCCCCCCCGCCCCCTCCAGTTATGCCACCATTTGCAGAAGCATTGTGGAAGTGGTAAAGAGGTGTCCTTAGTGCCAGCCCTAACTCCTGGACATGACTCAGCCAGGATGTCAGGCTCCTGCCCAGACCCCAGCAGCAACAGCACCATGGCAGGGACAGACACAGACAACCCCCAGATCTTGCCCCCACCAGAAAGGGAATTGCTGTTAAAGCAACAGACATAGGGTCATTACAGTACAGCCAGAGAAAGGGCAAAAAATCCAGGGCTGCTCTTCCCGCGCCAGTGAGCCTGACCCCTCTCCTCTGTCAGCCATCCTGTTGCAGTTGTTCTCAGTGATAAAGCAGCATCTGACTTTTGCCAGATGCTGAAGTCAACATCTTAACACAGCATGTGCCTGCCAAGGTGGGAGATGTAATCAGATGGTGTAGAGCCCCCTCCTGGCAATCTGGGATGTGGCCCTGCGTGTCTGTCACTGCCCTAACCTTTGTGCTGGCTTGCTGGGCCCCAGCCTGGCACTCAGGCTGCCCCTTGCCTTGCAGAGCCACGTTCCAGGACACACATTCTCTAATGAATCATCCTCCACCACACAGTTGTTGGGGGCCTGCAGGCCATGCCTGTCCCTTGCCTTTGAGGGCACCGTCATATACTGCAGCAGCCTGCCCTAACTTTGACAATAGCTTAACAAGACTCTATGCCGCTGGCATGTGAGGCATGGGCATGGCTACAAGTGATGGAAAAGAGAAAGTTCAGGCTGGTAGCTACCCTAGCTACATAACGCCCAGCACCTTCCCAGTCACTCTGCTAACAGATAGTGCCACTGCCCCTCCAGGGGGCTGGGGCAGGAACACAGCTTTGTTACCCCATCCTGCTCCATTCCAGGGCCCAAGGCTCAGCAGCATGACCAAGACCAATCCAAGAGGAAAAGCAACAGAATAAATCCACAGTACTTGGGCACCTGCATGGGAGGAGAAGCAGAACAAGCACAACCCTGAAGCGCCTGGACAGGAGAAACCCCACCAGAGGAATGGGATCACACAGGGTGCAACACGCAACAGAAACCAACCAGCAAAATGACAAGCCAAGCATCGGGAAACAATTTCTGGCAAGGGAGCACCACAGGGCTGTGGGCAAGGCTCCCCAAAGGAAGGCAGGGGACTGTCAACCCTGCCTGGAGTAAGGAGCCCCCAGAGCTGTCCAAGGGGAGGAGAAGAGCCCATTTCTCCCTGCTGCCCTCAAGTTTTTGGGATTTAATTTAAACAGAAAGGTTCTGTCCAAAGAGCTCAGCCTAGAACTTGTGACTTGAGCTGCCAAGTGGCCTGAGGCTGCTTCAGCCACAAACACATGCTCTGCTGCCTGAAAAATGCTGCTCCTGACTGCCTGCCTGCAGGGAAAGGTAGTGCTTCCACCAAGCCTTCTGCCCTCTACCCGCTACCCCTGGTTTGAAGCCTCTGCCCTCTCCTGCCCCAGTTGTTCCAGCATGAGCCACATTTCTGGGCCATGCATCTTCAGGCTGGAAGTGCGGGTAAAATGGCAGCTCCCACAGGAATACCTGCCACCATTTAAACCCCTGGAGAGGAAATGAGCTGACAGAGACTGCTGAACAGAGCTGGGCTCAATGGGCAGCTTAGCTTAGGCTACCACCACCCATTTCACTAATTGCCCATCCTGGTAATCCCCACCACTTCCTTTTAGCAGCTGGCAGGGCCCGCAATGCCACAGCCAGACTCCAAGCACTCTGGAGATCTGGGGGAACCTTAACAGTCTGCAGGCAGCAGCTACAAAGCAGCCTCTTCGAAGGTGAGCTGGCAGGATCCATGCTGAGGCAAATCCAGCTGGGAGTTGCTCTTTCTACATCACACAAGCAGCATAAAGTCGGGAAGCGGATCAGCCCCAGGTAGGGCTGTGCCACACAGCGCTGGCTTTGAAACACACTGTGGAGTGCTCTGTGCTGGCAAGGAAGAAGCCCATGAATATTTTAAGGAAGCTCCCCCAATTTAATCTGATCAAACACATCAATAGCAGCCCACACAGCCTGCCTTTGCGTACAACGCAGCACGGGGGCAGGGGAGAACACCCCGAGGGAGCAGCAGCCACAAGGCCTCTGAGCACTCAAATTTAGGGGTTGTCCTGGCTTTCCACCAAGTCTAAGACACCAGCAGTGGCTTTGGAATTGGCTAACCTGGGCTCAATTCCTGGTCCAGATACCACACAACACTTAGGAAAACATCCCTTTTTGGTTGAGATGTGCCAACAGCAAAGACCTTGACCCAGCCCCCCCAGCCACTCATCACCCACACTGCTAAAACATGCTCCTTGTTTTTATTCTGATTTGGGCTGGTCTCATTTTAAAACTTTGGATTTTCTTGGGTCTTTGCCTGTGCCCCTTCTCCCTCCACCTCCAGGACCCTCATACTCTCCAATCTGGTACAAGGGTCCTACAACAGAGCACAGGGGCCATTTTTAGCCTGTTCTTTTCCCGGAAGCAGCTGCATGGCTAACTAGTGCCCTTGAGGATGGTAGCTCACATGGGTGCACCTCCTCAGCTCCTGGCAAAGCTGGTACTGTTACGTTGAGCCCATGGGGGCTCAGGACAGCATGTAAACAGCCTTACATCAGCAGCCTCAGGAGGGCTGGCAATGACACAGCACTTTCTCAGTATGGGCACCCAGTTCCAGGTCCTCCGTTTGCCCATACCCTGGGACCCAGGAGCAACGGGGGAGCCAGTCAGAGCCCAACCAGTCTGCCTGGTGCTGGCCTCTGGAAGGAAGCCTAGTAACAGGAAGCACATGCCTGTGATGAGGATCACCAAGAGGAAAAGGAGGAAGGAAGGGTCCAGACTGGAGAGCAGGAGTTGTCTTCCACCCAGAAGTATAATTAGCAGCGGGTGGCCAGGGCACAAGCCCCAAGTGCTGAGGTAAAAGGGGCTCCAGTGATGGGAATTGGAGCAGCACTCGGGGAAGGGGATGAGGCCAGTCCAAGGGTGGGAGCTACCAAATTTCATGCTGCCATCATCCAGTGGCAGTGAGATTTGGGGGCACTGGGCCATGGAGGAAGCTGTAGGGAACATTGTCCCCCCCAGCTGCTGCCAGTGCCACACTGACACTTCCTCCCGGCAGTTACGGTATCTTTCTTAGCACTACTGCAGTTTGCAGCCAGGATGCAGATCTCATTAGTTACACTTCTGCTCCCACCAGCGAGATCAGGATATGCAACTGTCTCCCAAGGAAGGAGCCCCAGGGCCTGGAGTCTCCTAGGGGGCCTATCCATTCTCCACACCTAGGAAGGTCTGGATGTGAGTCCTGCAAGGGCCTGGTCTTTCTAGGGCTGACAAGCAGGCAGCAACAGAGTAGGAGCACAGAAACCCAAAGGAGGCACCATCAGTGATAGACAATTAGAGAAGGCCTCAGCAGCCCCCAGAGTGGTTCCCCCAACTCTGGCTGCTGAAAAACCCCAGTGCACTCCCAGCCCCCCACGGACCTCGGGCAGCTGCAGGAGATGGCCCACAGGGCTGCTGCCCAAAGGAACGGCTCCAAGCCTTGCTGCCAGCTGCTGAAGTGATTCATCATGATCAAGCAGCACTGCCTGGGCACTGGGGCTGCTCCTTTGGGGAGAAAAAAAATCCCAGTACCAACGGTTGGAGCCGACCCCAGGCCTGGGAAAGCTGTTCTTCCTCCAGCACTGTTTGTTTAGCTGCAGTGAGCATCTCCCTCCCCAGGGGAGCCCAAGGCCCTGGTACCAGCACATATCCTCTAGGAACAGCACTGAGCTATGGGAGAGGTGTCTGTGAGACCAGCTGGTGTAGAGCAGGCCACATTCAAGCCTGGCCATGAGAGGCTGTGGAAAGCAGCAATTCCAGTGTGCATTACACCCCAATGTCCTCCAGGACCAATGGAGTCGGGTGGCCAGGGCACAGCAGCATCCAACACCACCCTGCCTGCGGGCCCTCACCCAGCAGCTATAGGTACTCTTCATGATGCAGGTGCAGTTGCAAGGGTCTTTACGAGGGCTCTGAACACCTCCTGGACACCAGCGGGGGCCATGTTCTGCACCTCAGGGCCCTGCTGGGCAGCACCAGAGGAGTGGCAGCTCCGCTGTTTGGCTCTTGCTGGGGAGACGTGTGTATCTCATACCACCAGGGACAAGCTTCCATCTTCCATATTCATTCTTAGCATATCAGAGTCCATCAGCTCCCAAGAAGCACCATCACACCAGAGCTCTGCCCTCCCACCTCTCAGTTGGACTCTTTGCAAACAAAATTCCCAGGAGGCATTTGAGAGAGACCTGAGCCACCCCACTGGAAAGCTTGGTGCCCCCACGGACTGCACCCCTCAGATGCCACAGGCAGGCTGAGACCACCCCCTTGGAGCAGAGGTGTAACCAGTGAGATCTGCATCCTGGCTGCAAATCCCAGTAGTGCTAAGAGAGATATCTCTAACCATCTACCACAGCACTGCGGGGCCTCTTCCAGTGCTAGGAAATGGAGGTCAACACTGATACAGAGAGAGGAGCCTTTTTCCTGCAAGTGCTCTGTGATTCCCAAGCCAAAGATAATCCAGAGCAAAGACACAGGGAAGAGAAATTTAGGAACTGAAGGACAGACAGAACCTGAAGAGGGTTGGGGTTAGGTTGCACCTTGTTCAAGGGAGAGTGGTACTCAGGTAGTGGTCCCAGCTGCAGATATGATAACCACCTCATGGACTGCCAGGGCTAGAAGCACGTGCTGGAGTTAGAAAGCTGAGGCTTGGAGGCTGGGAGTTGCAACAACATAAATATCTTCCACAGGAGGAAAGAGAAGGACCCAACTCCCTTTCCCCCTAGACATGGCAAGACCATCAACCAGTGATTCAGTCTCACAGCAACATGAACTAGCATTTCAGGAACACTGGCCTCATGGCACTGAAGTTTCAACCCAGAAAGATGTGGAACAGCAGCCAACATTGTGGGATGTCATTTCACTGTCCCCAGCAGAGCATAGAGGGATGTGAGGGACAGTACATCCAGCCTTTGCACAGGGACATGGCACTGGATCACTGGCAAGCTGATTACAGATGGCACTGCATCCAGGCTATATTTGTCAGTGCCTGGTCCTGAAGGAGTGCCAGGCAGAGAGCTCCCTGCCTCACTGGAAGGGCAGGGGGCAAAAGAAGAGTTAAAGATAGCTTTTGAAGCCCAAGGGAATTAAGCCTGGCGAGGCACCTGGGGAAGCACTCTGTTAGCTGTTTTGGTAGTGATGCACAGGTGGGAATGCTCTTCCTGGACACACAGATCTGCATGTATCAATGACTACAGGTACTGGCAACAAACTGGAGAAGAAGAGCTCTGCTATTTTTTATCCCTGAGAACTGAGTGGCTTGGGCCTTCAACTAGGAAGCCAGAGGCCGAGGCTCTAAGCTCCTCCCCTCACTCAACATGATTTGAACCTGGATCTCTTCAACTTCTCAGCAGTGCTCGAACCCCCACATCACAAATCAGGCTTTGCAAAGCCCTTTCATGTTTACCATAGTCAACAGGAAAAATAAATGGTTGGTGAGCAGCGCACTGGGGAGAAGATTCTGTGCCACCAGGAGGAAGACTTCAGGGTCCAACCTGTGGCAGGGTGGCCAGGGCACTATGGCAGGAAGCCAAAAAGACCTGAGGTCAGACCCCTCTCTGGGTGAGGGAGGACCTGGAACCTACTTGTAGGTGTGACTACGTGCGCATAGCTTACAATACATGCCCAGTCAGCTTGCATACATAGTTGTCTAGATACACAGGCTTGTGTGTCCAGGAACAGCGTTCCTACATATGCATAAGTGCCAAAAATACCATGTAGGCAACCAAAAAAAGCCACTTAGACAACCGGGATGCCACCTCTGGGGCTTGAACAGACTGGAGAGTTATTACCATAACCAAGGACTACAGGTGAATACAAGGGCTGTGCACAGGGATTAAAGTGCAGGCATGCCCCCATGGGCCAGGGATGGAAGTTCAAGGAAATAAGAAAGCAGGGGAACATCTGTAATTGAAGGATGAGCCCAGGATGCAGAAAACAGCAAGACTCCTCTCTCCTTCTAACTTGTGTTTTCCTTATTGCTTTATGGGATGAGAGTTCAGGTGACCTGTCCCTCCCTGATCTCCTAACTAGCTCCTAACTCACCCTGCTTGGACCCCTGGGCCCTGTGATTCCATCCTGAGCAGTCAGTAAGGCAAGCCCAGCAAGCCACCTACAGGAGCCCTGCCCGCCGAGAGCACATCCAGCTCATGCTGTATGCCAGCTGTCCCAGAGCAGTCAGTGACCTGCAAAGCTGGTTATGGAGTGTTAATTAGTCAAATAGAACCAAATGTCCAGTCAAGGACTCCCCACCCAGTCCAGTTAGGATAAAGGAGCCAATAACAGCTCTCAGGGGCTGCTGTCCTACTCTAGCTCATCTATGTAGGGGGAGGGGAGCATGATCAGAATTGCAGCCTGGAACTGAACAATCCCTTCTCCCACCCATGAGCCCAGGCACAAGGGAGCAGTGCAAAATGGAAGTGGGGGACAGGGGGAGGAGGTTGCTGCCCACAAGCAGGGGACAGAAATTGCTGTGCGCTGGTGAGCCTTCCCTTCTGCACTAAATCCCAGAGACCAGCCACATTCAGATGCTGCCGTGAGAGGTTAACAAACAGAGGCTGACTGCAAGGGGCTAGTAGCATAACTAAGGGAGATACCCAAAGCAGCACCCCTAGGTGCCGGCTTTGGGGAGTGCAAAAATAACAGCTGCCATAACTATCACCTGGCAGCACAGCAGTTGTCACTGCCCCGTGTACTGCTGCTTCCCAGGGCACTGAGCTGCCCTGTTATACCTCTGCCCAGGGCAGGAAGGGGTGAATCTTGACACATCTGAAAAGGAGGGTGAACAAGCCGATTTAAGTTCCCAGACAGAGAATATAGGAGGGTGAAGAAACCCTATCAGCACTGCAGAACAACACCCCCCACCCCAAGACTGGTCATGCACATCCAAGAGATTCAGAGTCGAGGTTACAAATCTCAAAAGAAACCCAAACAGGCTAAGGAACATCGAGGCAGACAGAAAGAAAACCTCGGCCCTGCCAGGTCGTGATTTTTTAAATCACAAGTAAAGTTTGTGACTTGCTCTCTCTGAAGCATGCCAGGATGTTACCATATCTTTAAATGGAAGCTAATCATCCAGATTAAGAGTGATGAGGACAAGGACCTTTGTATGTCTTCAGGAAGGGAGAAGGGGTTGTGGAACTATCCAGAAGTATAGAAAAGAGGGTAGCCACTGGCAGCTGAGGGAAATGGCTATTGGGTGAATTGACCTTTCCTGGACATTTAGCAGCAATGAGTGGGGTAGAGGGCTCTTAGTTTGCTGGAAGGTAATGTTCTGAAGATAGGCTGGCATCCAGTGACCTGACTTCACAAACCTGGCTTCTCTTCTAGCTATTACCACTGAATTCACTAGGGAGCTGTTTCTAATCTTTACTGCAGCAACTGTGGATGCTGTGATCAATAGTGCAAACAGGGGATTATTGTCTGATGATTACCAGTCAATGTATGAATTTATCTTTTTTAACCTGCCTGCAGTTGACATATGTGGTAGGAAACAAGTGGGGACTGCAATAATGAAAACAGGTAATTCCTTTAATGGGAAATGCAGCTATGAACAAGAGTCCTTGAGTAGCACAATAGGGAGGATTTGTGCTCATCTCAGAGGGCAGAAGTCATTTTCTTTGAATCCTTCAAAATCATACATGCTTTTGAAACAGTTTTTATTAGTGAAGTAGAAGCAGAACACAGGTAAGATGGATGATCCTGCAAGTGACACTTCTGTTTCTGGAAGCAAAATGTGACTGTGCAAAGTTAAAGTCTGGAGGGACTGGATGTATTCAAATCAGCCGGTCCGGACGATCTCCACCCCAGAGTGCTGAGGGAATTGGCTGAGGTCATTGCGGGACCTCTGGCACGGCTTTATGAGCACTCGTGGTACTCTGGTGTGGTGCCAGAGGACTGGAAAAGGGCCAATGTGGTTCCCATCTTCAAAAAAGGGAGGAAGGAGGACTTGGGAAACTATAGGCCAGTTAGTCTCACCTCGATCCTAGGCAAGCTTTTTGAGAGCATTATCCAGGAGCACATCTGAGAGGGACCAGCCAGGGAGATTATGCTTAGGGGCAACCAACACGGGTTCATTAGAGGCAGGTCCTGTCAGACCAACCCGGTGACCTTCTACAACCAGGTCACAAAATCATTAGATGCAGGAGTCGCAGTGGATATAGTCTTCCTGGACTTCCGGAAGGTTTTTGACACGGTCTCTCACCCCGTTCTCATTAAGAAACTGGGGGACTGTGGTGTTGACACCCACACAGTCAAATGAGTCGCCAACTGGTTGGAGGGCCGCACCCAGAGGGTGGTGGTGGATGGGTCATTTTCGACCTGGAGGGACGTGGGCAGTGGGGTCCCCCAGGGCTCGGTCCTCGGGCCCGCACTGTTCAACATCTTCATCAGCGACTTGGACGAGGGGGTAAAAAGCACCCTGTTCAAATGTGCTTATGACACTAAGATGTGGGGGGATGTGGGCACGCTAGAAGGAAGGAATAGGCTGCAATCGGACCTAGACAGGTTCAGGGGTGGGCGGATAAGAATAGGATGGGATTCAACACCGAGAAGTGCAAGGTGCTGTACCTGGGGATGAAGAACCAGCACCATACCTACAGGCCGGGGAACTCCCTTCTTGTCAGTACAGAGGCAGAAAAGGATCTTGGAGTCATCGCTGATGCCAAGATGAACATGGGCCGGCAGTGTGGAGAGGCAGTCAGGAAGGCCAACTGCACCTTGTCATGCATCCACAGATGCATCTCGAGCAGGTCCAAGGAGGTGATCCTCCCCCTCTATGTGACACTGGTCAGGCCAAAGCTGGAGTACTGCGTCCAGTTCTGGGCGTCGCACTTCAGGAGGGGTGTGGACAACATGGAGAGGGTCCAGAGGAGGGCCACTCGCATGATCGGGGACAGCAGAGCAGGCCCTATGAGGACAGGCTGTGGGACCTGAACCTGTTCAGCCTCCAAAAGAGAAGGCTGAGGGGGGATCTAGTGGCCTGTTACAAACTAGTCAGAGGGGACCAGCAGGCATTGGGGGAGTCCCTGTTCCCCTGAGCACTACCAGGAGTGACAAGAAATAACGGTCACAAGCTGGCAGAGGGTAAATTCAGACTTGACATCAGGAGGCACTACTTCACAGTCAGGGCGGCTAGGACCTGGAACCAACTTCCAGGCGAAGTGATGCTGGCTCCTACCCTGGGGGTCTTTAAGAGGAGACTGGATGAACACCTTGCCAAGGTCGTTTGACCCCAGTACTCTTTCCTGCCATGGCAGGGGGTCGGACTTGATGATCTGCTCAGGTCCCTTCCGACACTACTAACTATGAAACTATGAAAGTATAAGCTTTGTTGCAGAGCTTTCAGGAGCTCTTCTGCCCCAAGCTTTACCAGGAGCCAGCCATCTGTGCTTTTCAGACCCCCACTGGCCAAGATCATTGAGGACTATTCTACTAAACTGAAACAGACAGACATCCTAAGAGAGCTGGAGCTGTTTATTCCACCCACCACCTCCCATGCAGCAAAAGACAACTAAAGTGAGTCAAGCACTTTACACTGGATATTTTCCTCCAGACAGTCCTGAAGTCACTAATGGATGCTCAAAACGATTAACTGGGAAAAAAACATTAAAAGAACAACTAAGAGAACCAACACTGATACCGCTGCAAACTGGTTGTTGGAAGTTGGACCTAATAATGGCTACAAGCCCCCCACTCAGGGAATGATGCCGTCCCACTTATTGTTATTGATTCTACATCTGAAAGGAAAGATACAGCACTTTGTGTCAGAGATGCTGAAGATGCCACCCATGTGGAGAATCAGACACCAGAAGATCTTGGTAATTTGCTCAGATGATGGAAATAAGGAGAAAGAGTCTGAAAGAGTCTGAAGGATGTATGTGTGAGCACTCAGACTTCTACCAACTGCACTGAAAACACAGCCATGGCAAAGTACTGTTGGGCACCGTGGAAGGTCAGAAGTTTTCTCTCTCCCACTACCGGTTGTACAGCTGATTGACTGAGGCAGGAGGCAGTAGAGCTGGATGCCCCCACCTTGCTAATCACACTGCGTGCAACTATGGAAAGCTGTCTCTGAGTATAGACACAAGATGCATTACTGCTGGGTCACTGATATCAGTTTTGCGTGTCAGGATATTGAGTGGATGGATGACCAGTTATCCTGAGGTAACTGCCACAATAGGGGCTATTATGGCTCTTCACCAGGGAAGCAGGTAATAGCCTGTTTGCATTGCTCAAACACCTGCCCCAGGACAGTAGCATGTACATGGGCTACCTTCACCAATCCAATGTTTCACCATTGTAATTTTACTGTTTTTACTAGAGTAACTCTACCAGAGTGCTTCAGCAAATTACACTAGCGTGAGGCTGTGCACGTGCCCCCTCCTTTTAGACAAGCATAAAGGGAGAAGATTACATTCTACACAAACATGTTGTAGATCCAGACCAGCTATGCTTACAGCCATCCTGCACTATTTGCAGGTTGCACTAGGCCCAAGAGCAGAGGTTGCAAGGGAAGACCAGGCCAGAAAGATGACAAAACTCTGCTCAATTCCTTCCTTCTCTCTTAGCATTTACAGGTCCAGGTTGGCATCCCAGACCTGTTGGTGAAGGAGGCTGGATCATTAGTATGAAACAACAGGACAGAAACCAAACCAAGAAGTTTGCAGCAGCTAAAACAGAGACCTGCCCACCCCTGTCTAGTTCATTTAGCGTTAGTCAATGCCCAGATCTAATCAGGTGGGGACATTGTGTCAGGGCAGAAGTAGATACTAGAGAACAGGAGGAGTCCTGGCCATGCCAGCTGCTTGACTGTCATGTTCCTGGGCTCCCTTTCAGCACTGTGTGATTCCCTTGTAGACAGGACACATGCCTCTCGGCTTCTGGGGAGCAAAGAACTGCCAAAGTTAGAGTAGTAAGGCTGCCATGTATAGCACAGCGTATCTTGTTTCCCTGGATCTTTTCCACTGCTCTGGGGTCTCCCTGCCTCCTCCCCATTCAGGTTGGGGAAGTCACAACAAAACTATGGGGAGATTGGGAAGGGGAATGGGTGCAACCCATGCGCACAGGACAACAGGAGGGAAGCAACTCCGTCTCTTAACCCACAAGAAATTCTATTCCAAATTCCAGCAAATACAGCCTGGTTCTGACAGTGCCCCAGGGAGCCGAACTCAGAAGAAAATACACAGAATCTAAGCAGGACTCCCAGGGGCCAGGGAAGGTGACAAGGCGGCCACAGCTCATTGCCCTGCCACCTGGGACCTGCAGCCAGCAAGGCATGTGGTGGACTAGTGACAGCTTGGTGCTCTATGAGCAAGATATCTAAGCCAGACAAGAAGAGAGCAGCCCCTGCAAGCTGCACTCTCTGTCTGCTTCTTCCAGTCTCCAGGAGCCAGGGAAACCATTCAGCCCCCAACCCATCCACCTCTACCCTGCCCTGCTACCAGGAGCTCTGGATACTGTACAACATCTCCCTTGCTAGAAAACATTTCCCAGTGAACACTGGGAAAGTCCTGAATTATTCACTAAGGAGCCCAAAGGCAGCAGGCCCCCAGCTCCCAGCCCTGTTCCTCTCAGAAATGTCCTAGAAGGAGCTGGCATCCGCCTGTTAGCTCCACATAGCCCTCTGTCTTGGAAAGGCCCCCTGGACACTGAGGGAAGGGAAAGGAGAAGTCGCATGTTGTTTAGTTGAATGAATAACATTGGCTTGGAAGTAAAACACACTCTTCCCTGGCCCATACACCTACAAAAACACGGGGAGCATCCAAAGATTGCAGGAGGACTGTGTGAAGTAAAACTCACAGGAGTCAGGCCAACCTGTGGCTCCCTGACATACAGCTCCCCGCCCCAACCCTGTGCAGGGTGTGCACCACCATCCAGCAGGCTGGAAGGGGAGTCCTCTCCCCAGAGCTGGCCGAGTGTCTGAGGTTAGGCAATAGCCCCAGGTGGCCCTGGAGAGTGCCAGGCAACAGGGGAGAAAAGACATTTCTGGAGTAAATCTCAAATGTTTTGGTACTGCACAGGTCTGAGCTGTTTCTGATGCCAGTTCCTTGAGCAATGCCGTGGTGAGGACTTGTTCTGCTTTTATTTATAGAGGCTTAGGAAATGGTGCAGACTCCCTGTCCCACAAAGCCAGAAAACCATCTCCTTATCTTCATGCTAAGATCAGGCACACTGGCCTCTGCTCTGCCCCACATATCTCCTCTACCTGCAGACTGACTCCAGGTGCCCGCAGTATCAGGGCAAGGCCAACCTCTGAGTCATGCCCCCCTCCTTAACCAAGCCATAGTCTCTCTCTTACTTCGGATCTTCTTCCCCTACCAATTGTAGGCAGAAAGGAGCCCTCACACAAGCTCAAACTACTGGTCCATCAAGGCCAGTATCCTTGCCTCTAGCCAACCCTGCACCTCTCTGTTTAAGCATTCCCCATCCACAGCCCCACCGAGTCCCGGGATTTCTCGGTCCTAGCCAAACTAGTGATCTACCTGACTAGAAAGGAGGCTCTGGCCAGGACAGCCTCTGGGGACTGCGGGGCTATTTTTCTGTCCCTGGTCAATTCACATCTTCTGGCAGTTTCGCTGGGCAGTGTCCGCTAGCTCCTTGGACTCATTAGGGGACCGGTGGGCACTGTCTGGTGTAATGTGCTCAGTGTTCCCCCTTGGAGCACTTGTTTTAAACAGGTTTAAAACTCCTGTTTTCTCTTTAGCTGTCCCCCAAACTCAGTTGATGTATACCAAATAGCCCCCACCCCAGTTGGGGGGGGAGGGCCTAGCCATTGCTCTATGGGCATAAGGCCCACATTCCTCTTGTGTATCAAATAGACCTGCCTCTAGCTGTGACCTCCCCCTACTTTAGAGGAATGCACAAAGACCCACAGTGCACCTGGCCAACCAAATCGCTGAGGATGCAAGAGGACCCCTCTTGGGCAAGGCAAGCAGTCACCTGGCACCCTGAACCCGCTCTGCACAGCACCCTGCTGCTCAACAGGCTCCGTCCAACTCAGCTCGCTGCACAGGCAGGGCGCTTATTGGCGGTGACCCCACAGCCCTGTGCCCCTTATATTGGCCTGGGATGCTGGGCATGCGTTCTAGCCCCTGCAAGGCTACTGAATCTCACCCCGGGTGCCTCCATGTACCACTGAGGCAGGACAATCAGACACATAACGTTGCCCATGGGCTGCCCCCTCCCCCTCCCTACAGCATCATACTCTGGACATCCTAACTTCAGCCCTGGCCCAAGAAAGAGATTCCCTGAATCCAAGCAGCTCAGAGTTTTATACCTGCAGATGCTGGTGGCATTCAAGCAAGTGACCATCTTTTCTTGCATCCCAGGGCAGGGAATTCTCTTCCAGAGTCTGGATCCTTTCTAGCCATCTGGCCCCCACCTCTCTCACAGGGAAAGGCCAAGATGTCACACAATGCACAAAAGAGCCCTGAGAATTGCACCCCACATGGGAAGAATATGAAACAAAAAGCATCAAAGGATAAAGAATAGTCCCATTATTCAGGGAAAAGACCTGGCATTTCTGGACTCTTTTTGAAAAGTAAAGAAACCAAGGTGCTGCTTTTTGCACCTGCTTTGCAGGAGCACGGCAGAATAGAGATGGAGGGGCAGTACTGGGAGGTGCGGAGATGGGAAGAATCAATGCAAAGAAAAGAAAACTACAATGTAACCCTTTAAAGAGAAACTACAGAAAGGAGAGAGCACTGGCTGGGGGACGTGATCCTGCCTCCCTGCACGCTGTCCTGGCTCTGCTCACACGCAGAGTCGGAGAATGGGTTTCTCCTGCTCTCTCTCCTGCCCCAGGCTGCCTGCAGCTCATATGACCATTTGCTGAATGAAGTGCGACAGGCTGAGTACCTTGAGCTGCGGCTCTCAGACTGCTGGGCAGCTTCCCACTGCCAGGAAACTCCCAGATAAATTACTTGGCTAAGAAGAAGGTGGAAAATACTTGGCAAACGCTAGAAGCATTTAGGTCCCCCCCAACTTGAGAGGCTGCCCTCCCCACTTGCCCTCAGCCCTCCCCCTCAGCCCTGAGACGCTTGGTATTTTTATTTGTATTTTTTAATGTGCTTACTCGGAATAAGACATCCCAAATGTCCAACAAATAATCCAGCCTGATAAGATCTGCTTACTGCCAGCTACAGCAATCTGCCCCAGCACATCCCGGCCTGTCTCGGGATGCCTGTCTGCATCAGCACAGAGGGGTCACAAAAGGTGAAGTTTGACATAACCAGCCAAGAGGGGAGAGCCCCGAGGCGCATCTCCTTCCCTGTCCAAACTTTGCGGGCAGCAGAAAGCGCTCCACAGCTACAACTCCCAGCTCGAGCAGTGCCCTCTCCCCCGGCCTGGGACGCCCGCCCGTATCTCGGAGACTGCTGGCTCCGGGCCAGGCCGCCTGACGGCAGCAGCGGCGCGGGCGGAAGCTGGCACGCGGGACGCGGCGCGCCCAGCTCGGCGGCACCCCGGCCCCGGCCCCGGCCCCGGCCCCGCGGCGGGACACGGTCGGGCCGGGGCGCGGGGGCGCGCCGCGCACACTCACCCCAGCGGAGCAGGAGCAGGAGCGGGAGCAGGAGCGGCAGCGGCGGCGGCGGCGCGGCGCAGCCCGGCAGCCTCCAGCGGGCGCAGCCCATGGTGCCGCCGCCACCAGCCGAGTGCCGCGAGCGCCCGCCGCGCAGCGGTGCCGCCTCCCGGCCGCGGCCCCGCCCCGCCCCGCCCCCGGCGCGGGGGGGGGGGGGGGCAGGTGCCCGCCGCTGTCCCGCGCGGCGCTCGGCTCTGCCGGGCGGGGGCCGAAGCCCCAGGGCAGCCCCTGGCTCGCGGGGCGGGACGAGCGGGGTGGGAGATGTGCCCGACGGGGCCTGCTGGGCCGGTTCTCCAGGGTCACAGGCAGGCTCCGCCCCACGGGGCCCCAGCCCGGCCGTGGGTCAAGGCAGGGGAGGCGGGGGCACTGCCAGTACCCACGACCATAGGGACAAAGGCTCGGGTCAGCGCGCGTCCCGTTTTAACCACCTGTCCCAGCACCTCGGGGATACAGGGACTGTGGGGAAATAAGGGGTGCTGGTCTTCCAGCCCCCGCCCCCACCTCAGCACTCCTCCCCTTCTCCAACACGCTCAGCTGAGCCTGGAGCTGGTAGACGGCTGCGTGCCAGCGGGTCCAGGGAGCCGGGAGCCCACTTTGAGACTCAGGAAGTCTCACCCTTGCCCGGGGACTTACTGGTTAATAGCGACTCAGAAGATCCGAGAAAAGACCCATGACCAACACCACAGGGAGGTAGCGCCCCCCTGCCAACCTGACCCGGGGGAAATGCCTTCCTGGTGCCGGAGCTGGAGGGCAGCACGATCTGAGCAGAGAGGAACGGCTCTAACCAAGAACCTCTTGGGTTTTCCGAGCTCCAGCAGGAGCAACCACATGTGCCAACCTTAGCTGAGACCAACCCAATGCTTCAGAGGAAAGGGAACCACTAGCAGCATTGAGAGAGAAAACAATCCTTTGTTGGTCCCAAATGACAACTAGCAAAAGCCCAGAGCTGACTACAGGAGAGCTCTCCCTGTGCCCCAGCCTGGGGGTTGCAAATACACAGTTCACATATCACGCACACCATACCACCTTCCCCCACCCCCAGATTTACAAATCTTGTCGGACTTCCCCATCTACGTTTACTCAGATGGCCACAAAATGGTTGCAGACCTGTGCCAGCAAGCATCTTAGGTTGAAAAGAAACTTCTCCCTCCCTGTTCACCCCATGAACATACTTGTGCAGGGAGATCATATCCTGCCTGGTTCTAAAATAAACAAGCCAAGATCCCTTAATCTTCTCCATAAAGGCAAGGTCCCCACTCCTTTAATCAGCTCAGTGGCCTTTCTTTGCACCTGTTCCAGTTTAAATTAAATCTTTTTAAAAAAAACCCCAAACACCAATGGCCAGACCTGCACACTTGTGCTAAATAGGGTCTCATGTCATCAGTGACTTTGCTTCTAGCAAAACTCAGCTGTCAAAAGAATTGGTTAAACTTCAGCCGCCTGGACCCCAAGAAGAAGAATCAAGGCTTCTCTGCCATTTTACACCCTGCAGACATCCCAAGGTACTTGTACCTCTTTGAATTAGACCATGGCAGTGAAGGAAACAGTGTGTGAAGTCCTGGCTTGCTCCTTAAGTGGCACTCTGGGATTTTTAGCTCCAACCTACAGACACAAGAGGTATTTCTGAGTATTCCCATCTAACAAATTCTTGTGTTGCTATGTTGGAAGCAGATACCAAATGAACTCAAACTCCATGCTCTCCCCTTTCACTTAGATGATGCCCCTAGAGGACTCTGTCACCCCTAGGATTCCTTTAACCAGAGACCCCCAAGGATTGATATGGCCCCTCGTCTGATTTGGTATCAAGTGAACTTTTAATAGTAATCCCTAAACTATTTCAAGTATTCTCCTTGCAAGCGTTTTGTTCAGGCATTACAGCAGCCTGATGGTACTGGCATCAGATCCTCTGCTGGGTGTGTGGGATGTTAGTTTCTTGTTACTCAAAGCAAGAAGTCTAAGGTTGTTCCCGTCTCCCCAGGGTGGCAACACCGAACACACGCTGTCTCTTTGTTTGTCCACTATCGTAACTTTCTCATCTCAAACCGTCTAATCCTCAAGTTTCTTACCTCATCTTTTCAGATAAGGAACTCCCAATCCTATTCGGTTTTTGGTTTTCTTTCCTTCTAGGGAAACTACTGTACCTGGTTAGCCCACCATACCAACCATAGCACTCATTTTGCCCAGTGCCCTATATGGCACTCTGTACAATGTATTTGCTCTGTTTCAGGAAGGTCTAAAGTTATGCTAAGAGCCTGAGCTTAACTCAGTTTGCCTGCTACAGACTCCAGACACTGTTGTAAGAGATGGACAGGATATGGAGAACTTTAGAATGGAAGGATAAGAGAATAGTGGGTACCAGCAACAAAGAAACATGGGGGACAAACTTTAAACAATGGGGCAGTAAAAGCCGCATCTCCCTCTCCCTAGGAGAGGGCTCATTGAGACTAGACAAGACTGGGAAGGCCACCTCAGACCCAGTTGGAGATGCATGTCAAGTTTGCTCAGATCACTGCTGAGGGATTGGGCTGCTCAGGGGACCACAGGCACCACCCTCCCTGGCTTCCAGATCCCAGTCAGGTTTGGCTGGAGCTGGGCCCCCAGCTGTTCAGGCCAGGACAGTTCAGGGCATGCACAGAAGCATGGCTGCAGGCACTGAGGGAGCTTTCAGGTCTGACAGCAAGGCGCATGGCAAATTTAGATGCCTTCAGGGTTAGGCAACTGCTGAGCGGCTGGCTTTGAATTGCAATTCAGGATTCAGGCAGAGCCTATGCACCTAAGTTCTTTTTTTGGGTCTGACCCAGGACGACCAGGCAACACACTGCCTTCTTCCTATTATCTAACCTACACTTCCCTTGCTGCAAATTGAGACCATTGCTGCTTCTTGTCATCTGACACCACCGAGAACAGTCTGCCCCATCCTCTTTCAAATCCCCCTTCAGGTAGCTTGAAGGCTACTAGTAAATCCCTTCTCAGTCTTCTCTCCTCTAAACTAAATAAGCCCAGTACCCCATCTTTCCTCATTAGTCATGTCACCCATCCCCCTCACCATTTGTCACCCTCTGCTCGACTAATTTGTCCACATCCTTTCTGTAGTGGGGGCCCAAAACAGAACACAGTACTCCAGATGTGGCCTGACCAGTGGTGAACAGAGGGAAATAATCACTTCCCTTGACCTAGTGGCAACACACCTACCAATGCAGCCCCCATATGCTGTTAGCTGCCTTGGCAACAAGGGCACAGTTGGCTGGCATTCAGCTTATTGTCCACTGTAACCCCCAGGTCCTTTTCTGCAGAGCTGCTGCCCAGCCAGTCAGCCCTCAGCCTGTTGCATGGGATTGTTCCATCCCAAGTGCAGGACTTGGCACTTGCTCTTGTTGAACTTCATGAGATTCCTTTTGGCCCAATCCTCTGATTTGTCCAAGTCACTCTGAAAACTTGTTTGATTACAGGACTACAAGACTCCCAGAGCAGCAGCCCCAGCCTATAGCTACAGCTGAGTCTTGGCTGTCCTGGAGCAGGCCTAACACAGCCTGGAGCAACTGGCTCTGTCCCAGTTGCAGCAGCTTTCACACTCAACATCATTCTAAATAGGAGGCAGGAAGACTTCCAGTGGGGAGAGGCTGATTATGCCAGACAGAGGTCCCTGTGCCAGGGCTTTGTTTCTCCAAGCTCCCTGCACAAGCTCAGGATTCATATGAAGCAAGGAGAGTTCTTGCATGGAGTTCCTGCAAACTCCAGTCCATTCCTGCAATGCAGCACAGCTCTTCATAGCTTAGTCTCAGTGAGGAAGTAGCACCTAAACCCAATTTCAACTCATCCTTCACATGGTAGCAAGTCTGGCCTCAGTCTGACTTTTTCCTCAGGCAGACACAGAGTAACAGAGCAATGTGTACCAACCAGCCAGCTAAATTAAGTTAGGAGATGTCCCAATGTGAGTAGAATGACAATTGACAGCTGAGGGGTGTGGTCAACTACAGACAACTGTCCTCTACCAAAGGGAGTTTGCACAATACAGGACAACATATCCCTTTGTTTGTGATTTACTAGAATCCATTTTTCAAATCCTATTGCTAAGCCTAACAGGCTCTAGGTTCTTTGCGCCTGGAGATGCTAACATCCCACCCCTTTCTCAACTCAGCATTCAGGGGCTAAAGACATGTCAGCACCAAAGAACAGCAAGACTTGTTCTACAGGAAGAGCCTCTTCTAATGAAGATAAGTGTGGAGTAACGGCCTCTTTCTGCTGATGGTGAACTCTGAAACAGGAACATGCTTCTCAGCTCCCTTGAGACGAATGGTACTGTATTATCCACTTCCCAGCAACAGATATAAATCAGGGAGGTCAGAGCTAATCAAGGGTAACTCAGAGGCAGAGAGATGAGGAAGAGAAGAGAACCCAGATGTCCAGACCTCTACCACACACCAGCCCAGAGACCTCAGTGTAGCTTCTCCTTGGTTCTTCCATTCCACTAGAGGGAGCAGGCCCGTTCAAGGTGACCTCAGCCCTGAGGAGAACAGAGGCAGCACCCACAGGTTTTTCTCCAAAAGTTGTTTATTGAACTTTTCTTAATGTTATTCAAAAAGATTCAAATTTTAGATAAAAAGAAAAACCCTGGTGTAAAATCCAAACTAAACATCTGATCCATGGACATGCTCCAATACACGCAAGATGAAGGGCTCCACTGGGCTCTTGCAGCATGATGTTCCCTGGCCAACCTGAACCAGGGCACCTCCCTCCACTCCCACTCCAGAACCAACACAGGGAAGATATGCATACACAGCCCCCTGCTGGTGCCTGACCCGCTCATTGGGCTCCTTACTACCATGGTGCTACAGCTGCAGGAGCCCAGGGGACAGACAGAACTCTCTTCCCCCTGCCCTCCAGCAGGTATCTTTCCACTTGCTCCAATACCACCAGAGAGTTAGCAGCCTACACAGGTGGAAAGGATTTCTGGGCTCATAGATTTAGGCACAAAAAGATTTCTTTTCCTTGAGTGAGGAGTGCATGCATAACTTGAGGCATCCACCCACTTCACTCCACTGGGGCTCATCACAGCTCTCCTCTCCTCCACACAGCAACAAATACCAACTTAAGGGGGGCAAGAAATCCAATGGCTTTAACTGAATGCGACCAGGACACAGCACATTGGGTTGCCAGCCAGGCCTTGGGGACGGATGGGTGGGTCAGAGAAGCCTTAGCTCTCCTGGAAGAGGCTGTTGAAGAAAATAAGCCAAGTGAGCGTTCAGTGATTATTGGGGACTATACACAGATGGCATTTGCCTTAGCAATGGATAGGTTTGCCTTTGAGACATCACACACTTGCTTAATAGATTTCCCGGCAAGAGCTCTTAACACAAGCCACACGTGGTTAGTAACTAGTGGATCTGCTAAGTGGGCTCCCATGGAGCAGCCCGCTAGGGAATCAGACGCCTTTAGGTCATGCTGGGTGTAACCAAGCCCTGAAGCATTATCATGAGGCGGCGGGCAGCCTTGCCCAGGCTGTTGTGGGGCTCCGCCTGCAGGAATTGGAAAAGCTTCTGCCGCACCTGGCTCATGACAGAGCCCATGTGGTCTCGAGTGATGGGGTCGCTGTGATCCAGGTGCATCACTGCCTCCTCCAGGTAACTGAATGGAAAGAAGAGAAAGGTCAGGGTTATAAATGGGTTCAACAGCCAGTCCCAGCTCCAGCCTGGGCCATGTGCAGACACTTCCCTCCATCTAGCTTTTCCCAGCTCAACTAGTTCAGACTTTGGAAAATGCTCCCTGTCCAGTGCAGAACTGCAGCCCCAAGCCCACTGCTTGGGAACCTGGCTGCTCAGACCAAGCTGGGACAGTCACATGCACAAACTCCCTAGGGTTGTGTGAGGGTTGCACTTTGGCATTCCTCATCTACAAGTAGTATAATGAGGGGTCCTATGAGATTCATACCAGAAGTACAGATTTAATCGGGTGCCAGAGCCAGGGCACAAAGTCACCTACCAAATACAAGCTGGAGTAGGGAAAGCAGGGTGAAAACAAATATTGAACAAGAAATAAGCTGAAATGACCCATTTCAAGTGTGACCAAACATGGTAATGAACTGGAGAGCAGCTGAAAATGTGCTCTGAGAGCCAGCGTGTGGCTACAGAAGCCATCAGGAGATAGCCCCCTCCAGGCTAACCTCAAATCTCTCCACCTCAGGCTGTGGTGTGCTTTGACATTTTACAAATCATGCAGTCAGCCCCTTCCTGCTCCAGAATCTCTCTCCGCTTTCATTTAAAAAAGCTATGGCTTGGCTGACATGACAGTTCTACTGCTAGTTTAGGAGCACTGGGGATGGGGGCAAAAGGAATTGTACCACTGAAGCACACAGGTTGTTAGCAGAACCCTAACCTAAATGCAGATAAGCTGAGGGGAAAAGTCCTATGGCCAATACAGCTCATTCTGCTGGGGTAACTGGTTTTAGCTACACTGACAAAAGGACTTGTTAGTGTAACAGCATCCACACAAAGGTTTCCTGGTCTAGCTCTTTCAGCAAATCCTTTAATATCCAAACAAGACCCAAGTCTCCAACTATGGCTGCAAGGAACCCTTACACTCACTCTGTAATAGGAATGTTGCATCTTCACTTCACACAGAATTGTGTTCTTGGATTGGCTAACTCATCAAGAAACAGGACAGAGGCCAAAGCAACTTGGATTTCAACAGGTTAGCAGCCAAAGTTCATCTCCAAGCTCTTCGATGGGCTTGAACTCAAGCTTCCTTTTCATCTCTGCTATCATAACTTGTGTTAGCCAACCTAAGCTCACACTTTGTGCACTTGCAATACCCTGACAGCCTGCAGCAGATCACATCTTAGACCTACCATTTCGGCCAAGTGGGGTATAGACCCTGAAACTGAAAGACGTCAACTTTAAGTGGCAGTAGTGATACTTATGTCACTGCCTACTGATTTAATAGAAAGTCACCAGCTACTGTGCTTATTCCACAATTCCAACCATCACCTACCAGCACTCCTGCTTGCCCAACTTCATTTCCCTTTGTTGCTGAATATTGTGCTGGCAGTGTGCTGAAGAATTATGGGATGGGATAAAGTTGCATTCAGTGTCGCACCAAGTAGCACTACACTATCTAGATTAAGCCAGAATCAGACTTCACATTTTAAACCTCTCTGAATTACCACAGAAACCAGATGCCACAGAAATTGCAGCCCCCTGGCTAAGTCCGCCTGAACAAGGGTGATCAGGACTTGCACCACTGGTGCTCAGAATATCTTCTCTTTGTATACGGTATATGCCACAAACAACCAACTTGGCATCTTGCTCCAACAGTGATGGTAGCTAACACAAATCCTACAGTTAATGGACAGCTCAGTGACAGCTTCAGCTCAACACTACTTAGGACATTCCCTGAGGTCAATGCGTTTAGCATCTAGGAACATGCCTGAAGTCATAAGAACACAAGAAGTGCCATACTAGGTCAGACCAATGGCCCATCTAGTTCAGTAGCCTGTCAACAGTGGCCAACATGGATGCTAGAGGAAGAGTCAAACCAAATAGATTTAGCGTGATCTATCCCTACCTTCCCTGGCATCCACCATTATTGGTTTAGACGCCAGAGGAAACATCTTCAAGTGTTCTGTTCAACCGCTATTAATAGAACTATCATCCATGACTCTGTCTGTATGTTTTTGAACCTAGCTATGCTATCTGCCTCCATCACCTCCTGTGGCAATGACTTCCACAAGTTAACTATGTGTTGCATAAAAAAAGTATTCTCTCTTTTTAGTTTTAAATCCCTCTCCTACTAATTTCAGCGGGTGCCCCTTAGTTCTAGTATTCTGGGATTTGGTGAACAACAGTTCCCTGTTCACTTGGTCCACACCCTTCATGATTTTCTAGACTTCTAATCATACCGCTCCCTCAGCCTTCTTTCTAAGCTGAAGAGTCCTAGCCTTTTTTAGTCTCTCCTAGTCCAGCTACTGCTTCATATTACTGATCATTTTAGTTGCCTCTCTCTGGATCTTTCTAGTTCTACTACATCCTTTTTGAGATGCAGAGACCAGAACCGCACGTACATTCACTATGTGGCTGCACCATGGATTTATATAATGGCATGATGTTCCCCATTTTGCTTTCAATTCTCTTAATGATGCTCAACATTTTCCTAGCTTTGTAGTTGTCACTGCATATTGAGCGGATGTTTTTAGAGAACACGCTCAGAGCTGGAAAGGAGGTCTAGGATCACACCCACCTCAGTTTCAGTTCAGTCCGGGTACCCAAATCTGAAGAGAGCTGCTGAATGAGAGAGAGGAGGACAGGCTGGGACAGTGGACATGGATGCTGCCCAAAAACTTGCTGTGGATCCACAGTCTCACAAACATACAGGACCAGATTCAGATCAGCTGCAGTGAGAGCCTAACAAGAAAAATGAGTCAGAGATGAGTGGGATGGAGAGGGGTATGAGGAGCCCTATAATGGCAATAACAAGACCCTATATGCCTAGGTAGAGCTGAATGGTGTTCCCATCCTCTCCTGTTTGGAGACCCCCTGCTCATTCAGACCTCAAGGCACACATTTAGTTCCAGGAGAGCACACTCTCTCATCAGAAAACCCAACACAGCCAACTTAGCTGTATCTGCTTAGGAGCTGGTTGGGACCATGGACCACAATGCGTGAGGTAATGGTGTAGAGTAACTGCTATGCCATGGCAGCCAGCCCTTTACTCAGGCACACAACACATATGGGTTACATTTGTTCAAAGACATCTGAGATTGAACAAACCAGGGCTTGGTGCTGGCCAGATGCAGGGTAGGAAACAGGACGGAGCCAAGATCCCACCAGTGGTCAAAACATAATACACTCCACACATAGTAGGGTTGAACGCATGCATCTTTTGTGCCCCCCCCATCTTCACCCACTGCCAGTGGCAGTTTGCCACAGCCTTCAGGAAAATCTGTCAGCAGTGGTCAGGACAGAATACTCAGTACTAAGGGCACTTGCCCTGTCAAAGTGTTTTGCCACTAGCAATTAGCTGCCCTGACACAGCTGTGGTGTCAAGTGGTGCACAGCAGCAGGTGCCTGCCCCATTGCACTGCTGTGGCTGAAGCGCAAGACTCACTTTGGAACGACTCTGACAAGTGGCAGAGGAAGGGGAAGGGAGGAGAAGGGAGTCTTTCCCCATTTCATCCCTCAGGCAGAAGAGGGGATCCCTTGGCTCCTTCAGAAGGATCAGCCCCATAAGGCAGCCCATGTACCTGCTGGAAAGCTTGGTTGAGGTGGCCCTGTTGCAGCAGCTGCAGGATGTGAGCCTGCTGAGACTGGAAGTCCAGGTGAGCAGAGGGGATGGGCGTGCCTGCCGCTGAGCGCATTGCCTGCATGATGCTTGAGGTGACAGCTGCTTGCTGTTCCTTCATGGCCAGGCTCACCTCCCCCTTGATGACTCGCTGCACCTGGGTCAGAATGGACTCCTGCATGCTAGAAAAAGAGTGAGCCCTGAGAACAGCATTAGAGATTTCACTGCTTATGCTTACACCTGACAAACCTGGGATTCAGATCTTAAGAGGGATGCTTTGTACTTCAGCACAAGCACCAGAGGGCTCATACAAACTGCTTGGAGGCCCAAGTACAAACAAGGAGTACCAGTGAAGGGTACACACAGCCCCCTGGGGCTCTGTAGAGCCCTCATGGTGTGCACCCTTAAAATACTTGCTCCAGTGCACATGCTGAAGTGACTCAGATTCCAGGGGGCGGGGGAAATAGGATGGGCAACCTTTCCAGGAACTTGTTCTTCCTCATAGCTCTCAGCTATGTTAAGTCTCTAGAGTCTCTGCTGCCAGTGCAAAGCTGCAGGGATCTCTGCTAATCCCCCAGCAGCAGCTTTCCACAAATGTCAGCTCTCACCCCCAGGTGCTACCTAGAAGACGAGAGGGGAGCTGCATTTGCATTCCACTGGTTGGCCTCTTTGTTGAAGCAGCGAGGGTCCCCTGTAGATGCAAGTCTATAGTCTTATTGCCTGGAAACACAAAGGGCCACACTGTGCTACAGACAGTAAGACACTGGATTCAGTCTGTTTGCCAGCAGCTCAGGCATGTCTGTAACATGTGCAGCTGCATCCTGTAGCTGGGATTCAAGGCATGAGCTGCTGCAGACCTAAAAATCCAAACCCTTCTCAGGGTGTGTCTGAAGACATAAGGCAGGGGGAGGCTCCTAGCAGAGGCTTAGAATCCTTTTGCCAAAACAGAGCTAGGCAGATCTAGGCTCTGGGGTCTCTCCCCAGCTCAAGCCTGATTGAGTTTTGCTTCACAGAGTACACAGAGCTTACACTCTAGGGCCCAAGACTCCAGTTTGAATGAAGGCTCAGCTGCAAGTTATGCTGATAAGCAGTCCTCTTTGCGCAGCTATACATGCCTGCACGAAACTCTTGTTGACTGGTTCTGCATACTGCAAATGAAAGGTCCAAGAACTACCCCCTGGGGTAGGCCTGTTTTTATAGGAGAGCTAACAAAGGCCTCTGTTGCACACCTTGCCTGGCCCCACCAACACCTGCATTCCTCAGTGATGCCAATTTTAGCAGGTGCCCAACATTACACCCAGATGCCAACTTACTTGCCCACGATGATATGCAGCTGATGCTGCACTTCAGCATGGACACTGGCCGTGATGCTGGAAGCCAGCTGTTCTGTGGTGCTCTGGAAGGTGGTGATCAGCTGTCGGAGCTGGCTCAGTAGGGGGTCCCGTGCCTCCTGTTCTCGCACCTTTTTGTTCTTCATGTGGGTCTCCAGCTGTTGAATATCTGCAACCATAAGACAGACAGGTGCTTGGGGACACGTGCTAGCTAGGTGTTCTTGGGGAAGCTGAGCCATTGGCAGCTCTGCTGCCTAACCACATGGCATGTTCTAGTAGGGGTTATGGGAGTGTCCCAAAGCCCAGCTTTTGGGCCACACAGCAGACCAATCTGTGAACACCTCTGTGCACTTCCCCAGGCCCCCATCAGGGGTATAGGTAACAGTGACTGAGCAGCCAATCCAAAATGTTCTGTAGCAACAAGTCTTTGCATGGGCTGCTCAGCTCGGCCTAAAAACACAGGGCAAGGGGAGCACACACATCTTTGTGGTACACTAGTGCGAGCTACAGTATTTCATTGGCAATGAGCGGATACATCTGAAAAAGCCAAGAGAGGAAAAAGCTGCAGAATTCAAAAGGGGAATCTTTAACAAAGGCAAGGAGGAAACAGGCTGTGTATAGGATGATCAACCCTGACGCCTCGTAAAAGGAAGGGAGAGGGCACCAGCAGCCTGGGTAAGACAAGGTGAACATGGGCACCAGTTCCTTTACACATTGCCCCACAAGACAAAAATAGGAAGGTGCTGTAATAATGGCTGGTGCAGACACAGGCAGAGTCCAGCACTGCACATGAGCAAGGACTGGATAGCATCTTGCTTGTTAGCATATCCAGGAATTAAACCCCAGGGTTTAGCTCAGTAGAGGGATGCAGAAGTGAAAGGAGCTCCCTCCAAGCGCTGTGCCTCCCAGCCAGTATGGGACAGGAGAGAGAAGTTTGCCTTCTGTCCCCTGCCTATATCAGGGCAAATATATGATGCTTCAGGAGAGTGACAGCCCTACTGCCACACTAGGGAAGTGTGATGATACAGCAAGGCTGTTATCAACTGGGAGACTACAGCTGAGGAACTAGAGCCATGCCTATAGGTCAGACTGGGAGCCAGGAGCACCACAGACTCATCTCAGCTCTTGTAGCAGCCTGAATTTGGTCATACAAACTGCATTGCATGACCAAAGTGAGAAATGAGAATTAAACCTCCCCTCCCTTGCAGATGGATGCCATTGTGGTGCTCTATACTGGGACTGTGGGTTTGTTGTTAACAATGACAGACAGCCAGGCTAGGGAGGGAAGGTTAAGAAATGACTCACATTCCTGTGTGCCCTGCTTGAACGTGTCATTGATCTGCTGGAACATGGACTGGCAGCTCTTCTCAAATGCAGGCAGCACGATGCTCTGGAACGCCTCTCTGTAGGCTGACTGGATGGGTCCCTGCAGGGCATCCGCAGCTGCCCTCGCAATGGTATCTGTAAGGTTCTTGAAAACACACATGCAAGAGGCCCCAGAGTTTAGCATTTTTCTACTATCTAAGACAAGATGGGGGGAGGCATTTTACTTGCTCTGCAACCCAAAAACAGCACAGACAAGGACTGCCCAGCACCAACCAGAAGTATTTCTCTCCCAAACAGTTAACACCCTTTTTTAGTAGATGTGCAGTTAACACTACACTTTGGTGGCAGAGGGAACCCCAAATAGTACATCCTAGAAAACAAAGATTTCCCAGTGTTTAAATTCAAATGCAAAAAAAGCACACACTAAGACTCCTTACCCCTTAAGCCATTAGATCCTGTAGAGGTAATTAAGGCATCTCCAGATTATAAACAATGGAGTACAAGAAATGAAAAAGGAGGGAAGAGGAAGTGCTGTGCAGAAAATCAGTGCAGAAGGCACAGTGATCTGGAAGCTGCAATTCCACAAAAAATATATTCACAGCAAAAGAAGAAAAGCCAAAGAAGGGAAATTCATAATGCATCTGGAGGACAGTGAGAGCACAGGCAATAAGGAAAACAAAAATCTGAAATACCCTTCAGAATCCACTCAATGTGAATTGTCTCGGTCATGAGGAAAGGCTGAAAGAACTAGGGTTATTTAGTCTGGAGAAAAGGCGGCTGAATGGGGGGATTTGATAAAAGTCTTCAAATACCTGAAGGACAATTACAGAGAGGGTAGAGATGGGCTTCTCTCTATGGCTGCAGAGGATATGACTAGGAGCAATGACCTCAAGCTGCAGCAGGGGAAATTTAGGTTGAAGGTTAGGAGGAACTTCCCGACTACAAGGATGGTCAAGCATTGGAATAGATTACCTAGGAAAATTGTGGAATCTCTATCTTTGGAAGGTTTCAACAGCAGGTTAGATAGACACTTAGCTGAGATGAGTCTATACATTTCCATAACCATTTTTATAAGTCTGATTCATATACAACTATAGAGCAACAACATGGTTCCAAGCACCAAGAAGACCACTTATAGCTAGACCAAAGCTTAACAGTGATGTCTGGGATGGTCCTGTCTTGAGCATGGGGCTGGATTAGATGACCTCATGAGGTCCCTTTCCAGCTCTACTTTCCTTAGAACCTATGAAAAAGGGACTGAGCAATCACTAGCCACAGCTCTGCAGGAGCTCAGGGGATTGAAAGGAAATGGCACTATGCTGAATCCAATGGGAAGAGGACCAGGCTACTTCCCTGTACACTATTAACATTAATTACATTTGTAGAGACTCAGTGGAAGATGCTGAAAACAGCGAGGAGAGAGGGATTATATAAAAAGGACCTGGATTAAGAAAGCAGATAGGAAGTGAAGGTAAACTTGGAAAAATGAATTTAAACCATCTTTGGAAAAATACATATTTCACATACATATACACATACACTACACATAGGACAGTGAGACCTCCCCAGCTTTAAAGCTATAATCACCTGCCTGTTCAGGCCAGTAAAGACCAGAAGGGAAAAGGCTGAGCAACAGGAGGGGAAGGCCCAAGAAGAGATATTGCTAAAGCTTCAAATCATGCCTTTTTCTGCAAGCGTGTGTTGCGAGAACACCAGCTCAACATTTTGTTACCCTGCTAACTACTGCGAAAGAGCATTCCCTCAGGAACAGACAGCAGGCTGGCTTTCTACCCACTGACCATGCAACAGCTAGGGTGCTACTTGGGGAGCTTGCAGAAATGTTGGCTTTGGAGCAAGCCGAGGGAAGAGCAGACTGCTTTGTGCTGGGTTTGCTAAGGAGGTGCAGATCCTGGGACAGTCCAGAGAGGTTCTTCATTCCTTTGTACCCTCTGGTGAACTAAAGTCTGGGGTTTAACTTCCCAGTATGCCAACAAGTAAGATGTTACCCAGATCCTGCTCATGTGCAGTGCCAGACTCTGACCATGTCTACACCTGGCCTGAAACTTAGCATGGGGAGACTAAGTAAACTTTCAGAACAGAAAAATAGGGCTGGAAGAGACCTCAGAAAGTTGCCTTGAGAAATCTCAGGGCAGAATCATCCCTGTACAAACCATTCCAGACAAGTGCTTATCTAACTGACTCTCTAAAAACCAGAGATTTTGTAGAATCTGTTGCAATGCTTAAATCACTCCCCTAGTTTTAAAGTACTTTGTAAAATACAACTTAAAATTCCCCTTGTTGCAATTTAAGAGAGTTGCTCTTTGTCCTGTCCCCTATGGCTACAGAGACTAGTCTGTCATCATCCTCTTTATAATCACTCTGCAGGTGTTTGGAGACTTGTTAAATCCCCCCCCATTTTTCTCTTCTCTAAACTAAATCCTGGGTTTTCCCATCTTTCCTCCCAAGTTATATTTCTTAAAAACTTCTACTGATTTTCAATGCTCTCCACTGGGATCTAACCTGTCCATGCTTTTAAAGCGTGGTGCCCCAAACAGAATTACAACTGTCTTGTACATTTAAATATGTATACCCATACTGGGGAAAAATGTCTGTCAAAAAGTCCCTCTGAAAGGGTGTTCACATAAAAGCAGCTCTTGTTCTCTACCAGCATAGGAGGTTCAACAAAAGACAGAAGGTGGAATAGAGAGGGAGCAGGCGTCCAACCAGATTTCCTGTGGTACCAGAAAATGGCTCTCTCTACACTAGCAACTAAACCATTTTCAGCCTCCACTGAAGAGTGAGGATGCTGCCAGTCAATCAGTAATGGATCATTACTTTGGAAGGTCAATGCTGGACAGCCTGGAGATGGCTGCATTCTGGTCCTTACCTTTGATTTCACCAACTTAGTGACATTCTCCTTCAATGTGCCCTCGACAGCTGTGAGTTTGGTTGCAATGGTGTTACTCAGCTGTCCAGTGACAGGGTCCATGCTTTTGGAAATACCTGAGTACAACATGAAGGAGAAAGTGATGCAGATGTAGCTTAAGAGCTAGAAAAGCATTCCCCTTTCCCTAGGAAACAAAAGACCAGTGGGACGCCAAGGCACTCAGGAATGGTATGGCCAGGATACTTTCCAGATGTACCTCAATGAAGTCTACAACCCATTCTGCATTGGCTGAACCTCAGGAAAGTTCACACTCAAACTGCTCACAGAGAAGGGCTGCACACAGCATGTAAATGCCAGTCTGTGTTCCCTACAGAGAATTTCCCACAACTCATTTTTCTAGGTTCTTTGCATCTCTACACTTCTTCAGATACCTATGCAAAAACTCAGAGAGATAAGCAACAGTAGGCAGCCGTAAGGGCTAAATATAGCGCATCCAAAATCCTGCCTCTTGCAGTGCTGATCCTCCTATTATGCCAGCTTTTTGTATTTCAACTCCGTAAGCCAACCAACCATACAGGAAGAATGGTACAAACCTGCCCCGAAGCCCTGGGCATCAGCACTTACATTGGGGCACTGTCTTCTTCATCTCTTCACGAACAGTCCTCTCCAGGCGACTACAGACAGCGGTGGACACGGACTGAGAGAGCTGCTGGGACAGGTGCTCCTGTAACTGCTCATTCCGCTGCTGCCATTCTGTCAGAGCTCGGTCTAGCCTCCTCTCTGATCATACATTAAGGAACACAAGCATTAGGAGATTTCCCCTCTTCTCCCAACACTCACCTAATAGACATCTCCAGAACTTCTGTGGACTTCAAAAAGCCTAATTTGCTTGTCTGGTATCAGCATTCTAGGACACATCTTGCTTCAGCTGGTAAATATGTACTTGCTGAACACCTGCCACCCAACAGGCCACTGGAAGGTTCAGTGACACAAAGAAAGTAGCAGTGTTTTCCCCCATTTATGTTCTGTGAACTTCCCATCTTGACAAGGCATTGAGAAACAGTAGCCTGAATCAGGTGCAGAGGCAAGCTGGCCCTTGTTGATTCTAGCCTTGCTGCACCTTGTTACCTTCATGTGCTAGCACCCAGCTTTTCTGATATCACCCCATTTTGCCCTGAAGCCCCGTGCTTCTCCAAACCCTGACCATATCTCAAGCAAAAACTGAAGCATGGTTTTATGGCACACACCAGACACACACAGACCACTGTTCCAAAGCCTCATGTGTTTCTTCAACATCACCTGCAGTTCTTCACAGGAAAGGTAAATCAAGGCTTTTCTTTTACTCCATCCTTTGTTGGTGTCTTGCCTGAAATTGTGAGTAAACCAACTACACAATGCAGTTTTTCTTTCTGAACTGGAGCATGTTTGCCACCACTGCCAACAAGGGGTATGTTGTGGCTCTTTGGTTAAGACCAACTGCTTACATGGCTTGCAAGCCCATCAGCATGGAGTATCTGCAGCAGGCATAAGGCTCTTGAGGACTTAGCCAGATTTCCTTCTAATGAAAAGATGCTCACCCAGACGTAGCCTATACCATGTCTACTTCCAGAGGGGTTTCCATGGAAGGATACGCTCCTGCTCTTGCTGAGAGCCAATTACTCTCTCCACATGGCCCATGAGGGAGCTCTGCACAGCGTCCAGGTGATCAGTCAGTCTCCGCATCAGCTCCATCTGGTTCTGCCGTAGCTCGGCGAGCTCTCTCTGTTGGTTTCTCAGCAGAGACATCAGCTCATCCTGATACTCGGAAGTCACCTGTTTGCAGAGGAGACAAAAGGGCAGGCACTGGTGACACCACTGTCCACCTCACCTGTAATACAATTAAAGGAATTAGAGCAACTGCATAGACTAAGGGCAATTCACCTTCACAGTCCATGAGCAAGTGCTAAAGTACCAACTTGAACTGTCTCCCCCCAGCAAGATTTATAGCCAGGCCTCAATGAAGCAAAGTGAAAATTCCACCTTCCAACAGGGTCAAAATTTTGTCCCAAGTAGCAGACTGATGAGCTGGGGTATGTTCTTTTTCAAGGTCCTGCTACGCACCTTGCTGAACCAAAAATGAACTACTCAGTAGCAAACCATTCCCAGCTTCCCCCAGGCTATTTATTTAATTCCAAGACCCACTTATTTTATTTATTTTTGCTTCCAAAACAAAAATAGGAAAACCAGTCTGTTCACTTCTTGGATACCTGGAACATTTACATGATTCAAAAGCCTCTGCTGTGAGAGAAGAATAAAGCCCAAGGACAAGGGCAGGCAATTATTTCAGCTGGAGGGCTGCTTAATGAGTTTTGGTGAGCTGTCGAGGGCCACGTGGGTAGCCCCAGGCCTGACAGTTATCCCACCCCTAGTGCCATCTTGGGACCAGAAATTCTGTCCCCTAACCCCTGACCTTTGCCACCAGAAGTCCCTCCCCTTGCTCCGGAAGTACTCCTGGGGGTGGTGGGGGGAAGGGAAGGTTTGCCATCTTGAAACTGGAAAAAACACAAATCATGTACTAAAAAAAAAACCCCCCAAAAAACCCAAACATTTTTAACACCTTACTTTGATTTTAATTAAAAATATTTTGTCCCAATTTATGTGCGTTTGCATAGTGTATCTAGAGGCGATTGCATAACAGCTCAAAATATAGTCTTACTCTTGTATAAGATGTGGGGGGTTGGGAGCAGTGGGAGGGTGTTGGCACACGTGTGTGGATATGGTAGGCAGTGTGGTAGCATGTTGTGGGTGTGTGTGGGGTTATGGTGGAGGGTATGGGACTGTGGCAGGGTTTGGGGGCTGTGGTAGGGTGTAGGGTTATGGTAAGGGGGCTGTATGAGGGTGTGAGTGTGCCCTGGGGGTATGGTGGGAGGTAGGGAACCAGCCCCACCTGTCCTGTGTTTGTTGCAGCACGCAGTTCCAGGCTGCAAGGCTGGGACCAATATGGTGTGGCAGAGGGCCAGCCTGGCTTGACCCGTCTCCTCCATGCCATGGACATCCCAGCCTTGCAGTGGGGAACCATGTGCTACAGGCAGGATGACCTGGGCGCCAGGCTGGCTCTGTGCTGCACCATGTGGGTCCTGGTCTTGTAGCTGGGAACCACGTGGTGAAGCATGGAGCCAGCCTAGCTTGGCCCGTCCCAGCAGCATGCAGTTCCTCACTGCAAAGCTGGGACCCATATGGCATGGCACAGACTGCACTGTGCCAGGCCAGGCTCCATGCTGGCCAGGGCTGGAGGGGCTGTTCTGCTTCCCTTGCCTCTAGCTGCAGCTGCTGCTCCTGTCCCTGCTGCGCCGCTCTGGGTGGGCAGCTGGGAAGCTTCAGCGAGAGGCTCCTGCCCTGTGCATGGAGCTCTGGCTCTAGCTCCCAGTCACCTTCCATCCACTCTGCCCACCCAGCTTGATGAGCAGCCCCTGTGGGCAGGCAAAGTGGGTATAAGGCAGCCAGGAGCTGGAGCTGGATCTCCACATGCTGGGCAGGAGCCTTCCGCTGAGGCTTCCCACCTGCCTGGAACATGCAGCATGGTGCAGCATGGCACAGCAGGAGTAGGACTTGGAGCTGGAGGTGAGGGGAGCAGAACAGCCCCACTGACCCCAACCAGTGTGCGCAGCTTCCGGTGGGGCTGTTCCTGGTGCAGCTGCAGCCAGCCAGGTGCTGCTGTGCTCCCCTTGCCTCTAGCAGCCCCTTCTCCCAACTCCTTCCCCCTGCTGTGCTGCTCCAGGCAGGTGGGGGCAGGGGGGAAGCTTCATCCCGGCTGATCCCGCTGGAGGTTAGGGGAGCAGAGGAACATCCAGCCCGCAGCTGCACTGGGAACAGCCCAGAAACTGTATGCTGGCTGGGACCAGGGCTGGGAGAGTGCAGGCATGGACTGCCCAGGTTAGGCTCAGCCCCATGTGGAGCATTGCAGGGGCAGCTAGCAGGCTGGATCCAGCCCGCTAGCAGGCTGGATCCAGCCCACAGGCCATATTTTACCCACACCTGCCCTAGGACTTGGGCAGCTGATCTTGTGAACTTATAATGGCAGGTTGGGAAAGATGCTCTTCCCTGCACTACCACTCGGACCAAATCACCAGGCACTTCCTCTAACTCAGGAGAAGTGGTGGCTATGGCCAGCCCTGCTCCTGGGGGAAGGGGAATGATACCAAATGTGTCTTCTCTCTCTCCCCCAAATTCTGTAACCAGGAGGGAAGGCATTTGATATTCTAAAGAGTGCAAGCAGCTGGTTTAGATCCAAGCATCTCACAAGCAGCTCACCAAATCCTAAAATGTGGCTCTTTCCCAATGGTGCTGGGAATGCCTCACTATCCCACTGCTGGTGCACTCAAAAGTGATGTGGGGAAGAGCAGCTGGAGCAGACACAGCTGTGCGCTGGTCATATGGTGAACACTGACATCTAAATCAGGCACAGTAAGTAGCAAAAGGAGGCCAACAGTTTGGGAAAGTCCAGGCAACTCTCTCTCTCAAGCCAACTTTTTTCTGCTATCTGCAAGACAAAGGTGCAAAGCAATGCTGAACTAGTCTGACAAGGTCTTGGCTAGCACTATTGTACACAATGTCTGCCTGCTTATGCACAGTGTAAACCATAAGCTCTGCAGAAGAGGAAGAGATTGCAAAAGGAACTGAAATGGGTTTTGTTTTAGTTATCAACAAGCAAGCTAACATGCAATAGGAGAGGAAGAATCCATTCCTTGGGGAAAGCAGCAATGGCTCCACTGTCACTAACCTGGTGATCGGATGATCGTGGGGACTGGGTCACATCCCTGGAATTTAAAAAAAGAATTAATATAACTAAGTGAATTACATATTTAGGATTATCCAGATCTATGGCTAAGACTGACCTTGCCTTTTGGTTCCTCCCTTTCACTCTTATATCCCACCCCATCCTTCCTGACCAGTGTCCAACACCAGAGCACTAGTGTGATATCATAGTCCAGGTTTGCATGACACTAGGAAAGTGATATCAACTATTACTTCTACCAATGATTAACACCTGAGGTTCTAGTTATCATGTTTCTCTCAATGAGTGTCTGAGACAGTGCCCTCACTGGGGCTGACCTTTTACTACAAATATCACTTTGGACTTTTTATTAGTCCAAAAAGGATCACATGCTTGCATTTTCCAGTTTTCCAGTCTTGCATTTTTTGCAGTTTATTAAAAAGAAAAATCCAATGCATGTTTTGAAAATGCCTGATTCTGTATGTAACGATTGCCTGGAATGACTCCAAAGTCTTTGGGTAAAAGCACCATTAGCATACGGCAGCATGTCCTCAAGAAACAAACCAGAGAAATGTTTTATTAAGCAGACAAGATCTGTATGGCTCCCCCAAAACCACAAACCCACCTCTGAACCAAAACTTGACAGGAAGGAGATGTGTATTTGTAACTCACAGACTGGGTGATCAATAACTTTAACAGTGTCCATTCAGCTGTCTGAAAAGGATTGGCGATGGGAAGGGAATGGTCTCTCTCAAACAGTCTCTTGGTTATAGGGGGAAGAGATGACAACTAGCAACTGAAAACTTTGGGTCCATGTTCTGCCAAATCTACCTACCTACAGGTCCAAATCCACCTATGGAGCATCTGAGGACCAGAGGGTCACTTGTAGGGGTTGCACCATTTTCCCAGACATTAATCCAAATCCCTTGACCAGTTGCCCTATTGGATTTGATTAGATCCAAACATCTCTGGTTTGTGACACTTAAGCACAGGACATTTTGCATGGTTAAGTTTATACATACAGGTGGGTGACAAAGGCCAGATATTATTGCTGAACATGTATGCTAGGGCAGCCTCTAGAACAGGGATGGGCAAAACACAGCCCAGGGGCTGGATGCAGCCCGCCAGGCCATTCTATCCAGCCCGTAGGACCCCTAAAATATTTAGAAAATTAATATTAATCTGCCCTTGGCTGCCTGTCATGCGGCCCTTGACGCTTGCTGAAACTCAGTAAGCGGTCCTCTGCCCAAAATAATTGCTCGCCCCTGCTCTAGAATCTAACGAGTAAGGCTCTGCTGTGCAAACAGGTAAAACAGTCCTGACTAAAATAGGGCACATGGCACTGGTCTGGAGCCAAAGGGTAGGAGCACAGCTCTAGCATTCCCAACTCCCCAGAATAATGAACTGGCTTCCCATGAATCCTTCTGAAGCCCAGCTTGCAGTCTGCTCTATCTTAGACCTTCAGTCCCAGCTGAGAGGGAAAGAGAGAAACCGTTTCTACACCCCTGTGAAATGGGCACCATCTGAATTTTCACTAGGAATTACTGCTCCCTCACTACCAAACAAAAGGAAAGCCCAAGTTCCTTGCAAGAAATTCTAGGGCATGCTTAGAAAGCCTAGCTGCTAATGGGTTTCTCAGGCTGTGGCCCTGTGCTGCCAGCCCCACAGCTGTCTGCACTCTGGCAGCTGAGCATACCCGTCCTCTTTCTTGCCCTTCCGCTTTAGCTTTGGGGAAGCCCGAGGGGATGCCTTGGTTTTCCAGTCCTTCACAGGCAGCCTCTGTGCAGATACTTTGGCACCAAATCCACCTGATGTAGAAGCCAAACTTGCAACTTCATCATCATGGTCACTACGAAGGAACAGCAGGGGAGAGGACATCACTTTCAATGTTGAAGAGCATTAGTTTTTGCCTTCTAGTGGGAGATGTGGAACTCTGCTTTATATCCACACTGACTGGGGCATTCCTGTCCTGTGCAGCCAAGGGCTTTGCAGGCAAAAGGCAAAAATGTATTCCAACATGATCTTTCATCCAAGGAATCTCCAGGGCTTGGCAGGGAACACTCCACCTTGATCCAAGGTACCAGGTTGCACAGATCAATATCAATGGCTTCATAATGAAACCTACCATCTCCTCTGCACTAAGCACAAGCACAGTCTATGCTGCTCTGCAGAGGTCTTTGGCAGTTCCTGATACATACCCCTGCAAGCGTGGAATTCTTGGATGCAACTACTGATCCTGCAGGGAATTCCTGCATAAAGTGTCTCTCTTGTATTGTTACAGACAGAAGGTAACTGACACAGAGAGCAACCAAGGTAGAGTCCAGCGACACTGTAAACCTTAGTACCTTAGGTGCATTTTAGCTGGCAGCCAGCTGTCTAGCACAGGCTGCAAACTTCAGCACCTACCTGAGTGTGGGGAACAACTAACCCTCACCCACTGGGGGAGACTGACTCTACCAGACATGCAAAACCAAGTAGTGGTGGAAGGTGGGTCATGAGCAGAGGATGGAAGGAGAGCTGACCAGAAACCCCTGGAGTTTGCCATCTACCTTGCTTTAAAGTCAAGGACTGCACTTCAAACTGGCAGTTGGTTTCACTGACAACTGGACCAAGCTTTATTCACTAGGCTCAGTAGGTTTCTATAAGCAACATGGCAAGTGTCTATCCTAGGGACTGTAACCTGAGCATTGCCAGAGGACTCTCACCAGTCACCAGGTCATGAGGAGGGCTGGATTGCTTATGCAACCTCCCAAGCCATCATCAGATGGCAGGAGGCAAAGCAAAGGCATTTCACACCACAGATGAAGGCTTACTGCAAATGGAGGCATGAACAAAGTCATAACATGAACAAAGACCGTGCAAGAGAGTGGAGGGCTCTGGTACCTTTGCTCTGCACTGGCATCCTGGCTGTCATGCTGCAACAGGTGGTAGCTGTGTCTGTGATAGGAAGAGCTCTTGTGCTTCTCTTCAACCTCATCCCTAGGGCTGGAGAAAGAGGGAAGTGCCATTATGAAAGCATCTCTGCTCAGTTATCTGCTCCCTCAACTTGCCACAGTGTAACCTCCTGGTTTGAACCCATAGAGCCAGCATAGTCATATAACAGTCCCAGTCTGCCAGTAGGGACCCTGAAGGCATCAGAAGTGTAGGAGCAACCAAACCCTAGTCCTTTAGGAGGGGCAAGAAGGGAACCCTAGCACAGCTGCTCTCCCCACCAAATGGGAAAGCTCCCAGTATACAGCTGTTGCAGGAGACCACCTTGGGCCTGGAAGTAGCAGAGTATCACAACCCCATTGGCTGGCACCTTTCTCTTTCCAGGGCTTCTGGCCTTGACTGCAACACTGCAAGACTTCCCTGCTCTTCCAGGCTTCAGAGAAAGGAGTAGGTAGAGGAGAGACTGTTTAGGCTGGGGTGAATATGTCACCAGCTCTCCTGGGTGGGAGTGGAGATGTTATCCTTTTCATTGAGCAAGCAGCAGTTTTTGATGGAGACTGCACATCCTCTTAGATTGTAAGAGGGGCACAATTTATATACATGGCAATGGCCAAGAGCACTTTATGGGGCTCCTTAATGCCACTACATCCTCTCTATGTGCAGACTCGCAGCTGAACTAGAATGAAGCAGATCTAGCCAACAGCAGAATGGAACAGTTACCCTGCCCACCCACAGGTCTGCACTGTACCACGAGCCAGAGAGGCCTGAACAGAGAGCTGGGAGAAACAGCTGCCCTCGTATGGCCTAAGGCAGGGGCTGGCAACCCCCGACATGCATGCCAGAGCATGGCATGCAAAGCCATTTTGCTTGGCATGCCATAAACACCAGGGCTCTGGGCAGCTTCTGCTGGCCACGAAGCCTGGGCTGTACGCAGTAGGCAGCTGGAAGGCTGCCCAGAGCCAGGGCGGGGTGCAGCTAGGAAGCTGCAAATAACTCCACTGGGCTCCAGATCACCTGCACCACAGTGGTAGTGGCTGCATGCACACTTCTAGGCAGACAGCAGGGGAGGGGGCTGGGGCAGTACAACCCTGGCCCCTCCCCCGCTTTTTGCCTGGAGGCATGTGTGCAGCTGTCATTGCCATGGAGCCTGTGCTCCAGAGACTGCTGGCTGCCTGCTACAACTACCCAGAGCCCAAGACAGCTGTGGCAGGCACCCAGGCTCTGGGCAGCTACAGTAGGCAGTGGGCAGGCTGCAAACAGCTGCACCAGGCTCTAGAGTCTGGATAACAGCTCTATACCACATAGGGCTGGGATAGCGCCACCCTGGTCCCTTCACCACCCTCCATCCAGAGGCACACACACAGGCACTGCCATGGGATCAGGTCCCCTTGTGGCTCTCCTGCAGCCGGCCCTGGGCACGTCAAGTCAAGGCATGGGTCAGGATTTGCGTGTTTTTGGCTCTCCAGCCAAAAACATTGCTGACTCCTGGGCTAAGGTTTTTCTGTTCTAATCTTCCTTCCTGAACATGATTGCAAACACGAGACAGAAAAGCAGGGCAAATGCTGGTTCCAATTTCTTACTCCCATGGCAGTCAGGATTGGAAAGACTGCGAAGACAACACTCAGATGGTGAGTGGAAGGAGGGGAAAGAGAAACACCCATGGGTTATTAAGGAACAAAGGATTGGAAGGGACCTTCTGGGCCATCAAGTTAATCTCCTTCTCAGGCAGTCATTAACCAAACGAATTCCCCAAAACCACCACCACAAACCCTCACGCACAACTACAAAGAACAAAATCCAAAACACCAAGAATGCTTCATAGTGCTGCCACTTCTCTCACACTGAAGCAACAGGGAAGCAGTTGGTTAATACAAGCTCAGAAGATCTTAGAATAAAAGACCAAGCCTTATACTACAAAGAAAGGCCTACTGTCTGGGCCATTCTGACCTAGTGGAAAAATTCCTTCCTGACCCTAAAAACTGGCAATCAGAAAAGCAAGACCCTCTACCCTTAAGTAGGAACCCCTGTGTTTTCCAAGGTCCCTGGAAGATGTTCACGCTTAATGGTGCAATGGGATCGGTTCCCTGAACCAACAATCATGCTCCTGCTGTGCCAGGTGCATGGCAAGACACTATCACAATCAAGCCACTACTACTTGCCAGTGCAAAGAGATCCCTATGCACTGTCAAATAGAAAGCTGGGAGCCCTGTGAACCAGTGCAGCTCCTGGGACAGACAGCTGATTGTGGGTTCCAGCCTTGGGACTGCATTGGGGGTGGTCCCAGAGCCCTTCCATGCAACATGGTGGTGACCCTGCCTCATGTTCAATTTAAGTCTTGATGGTCAATCATCACACACATTTTGTTGAATAATTTTGTGGCTTGCTTCCTATTTTATTGTGCCATTATTGTCCTGAACACATGGCTGGGTTACTATTTAAAATGCAATTAACTGGCTAATTGTATTTTAAGTGTAATGTCTACCAGGGGCCTAAGTACCAGCAGAAGCACTGCCATGCTCCAATCAACCTCCCTTCCTCTGAGGCTTAGGAGTGTTGGTCACAGCAAGGAGTTACAGGCTTAAACCTGCTGATCTCTCTCAGAAGGATGAAGTGTACAGGGCCAGCCTTCAGATGCAGAGATCCCCTGTTAGGCAGAGGGTTGGGGGAAAAAGTCAGAACTTTTGCTCCAGCCATGTTGAAGGACCCAGACCTGCAGCAAACCAAAAGCAGCTACCTGAGCTTAAAGGATTCCTTTCTGGGACCTGATTAAATACACCTCATCCTCATCTTGTGGATTTGCTCACAAGACAGAGACTTATCTGGTGCACTATCAGAATTATTTACCAGGCTACGATCTGTTCGCCCTACAGGGGCTGCACAGAGGCCACCAGAGACAACTTGCCCTACACAGCCTTTATTTCTAGTGATGATACACAAGATGGAAAGACACCCGCTTAATTCTCAAGGTGAGTGTGCAGTACTGCCACCCTGGTGAACTGAGACCCTTTGAGCTGCTGTGGAAGAGAAAAGTAGAGTCCATGCTGCCATTTTGGAATTTCCTGTAGACCAGAGATGTTCATTAAAGCTGGCCCATGTCAGGGGAAAAAAAGTAATGCCTATGAAGTCAGTATGCATGATGGGGAAATGAATCATCAGGGCTCTGAAAGCAAATGAAGGATGGTAAAGAGCATTCCTTGTCTGACCCTGAAACACTAGGTGACTGCCAAAACACCCACTGGGCAATATCAAGAAAATGCCACCACGTAAAAGGATAGCAAGACACATCCTGCTCCTTACCTGTCTGCCATGCTGTTCCTGGTTTCTCTGGTGATGTCAGGAGCTGCTGGCCATGGCTGGCTCACAACACTGTCAGAAGAAGCATTTTCCTGAGTTAAAGCAGTCTCCAGCAATGAGGGAGTGTTCAGTCTGTCCACCTCCACAGGGGCCATGTCCAGGGAGTGGTGACTGTGCTCGGAATTGTGCCTGTTTCTTGGAGACAGCAAGTGCAAGGCCGAAGCAGCTGATGCCATGCTGTCTGCATGGTGGTTGGCCTCCAGTACCTCTGCAGGGAGCCCAGTTGGGGCTGCTGCAAAGCTGCGCTGCAGGGTCTCCGAGGCAATCTCTGGGATATCTTGAGACATAGCAGTGGAGGCTGAAGAAATTACATCTGGGGAGCGTTCACGGGTGGGAGAAGCCTGGGGTACCACAAGGGGCTCCACTTCCTTCAGCTCTAGAGAGAGAGGTGGGTTTCCGGGTGCAACCTGACCAAAACAAACAAGCCAATCTTCTTCATAACAGAGAGACCCAAAGACTTAAAGGCTACAAAAACAGATGTTGCACTTATCCTGGGGTAAATCCTAAAAAAAAGTTTCCTAGATGAGAGGTAGTCACAATTTATCTTGTGGAACTTCATCTGTACAGATATCCTGAGGTTGCATCACAGAATCAATGACAGAAAAGCAGCATTGCAGTCAGCTGCCCACTAAACAGTGATTACAAGAGCAATGCGTGTACACACCAATCCTGGAATATTTTTGTTCTGGGACAAACACAGGCACAACTTATCCAGAGACAAACGCAGCATCTGTTCCTAGCCAAAGACAAACAAGCCTTTTTGGGAACCCTCAAAGCTCCACAATAGCCACTGGGACTGGTACCACAGCAACATCAACCCATCTTCTGGAATGGGAGGGAAGAGCCACGCAGGGGGTTCTACTCACAATACTGCTGTAGCTTTCTAGGAGAGAGCTGTTCAGGAGTCAGGCAGATGGGGAAGAAGGTCCCTACTGTCAGAGCCAGCCCTAGGGAAAATGGTGCCCTGAGCAAACTTATATTTTGCCCCTCACCACCACTTAGCAAGACTCAGGTGGGGCAGAGGTGAATATAGTGCAGTCCAGTGGGGAGGCAGAACCGCCCACACTGCTTGACCTGGCCTGGCTCCTCCTAAGCAGCAGCTGGAGATTTGGGGGGCGGGGGTTGGGCTCGCAGGCTGGTTAGTGTGGGCAGCTCCGCATCCCTGCTGATTGCGTTCTGCGCCTCTGCCTGCAGCAGTGCTGCTGACTTGGTGGGGGGGGCAGGGTTGAGTGCTGCAGTGTGTGGCACCTCTTGACCACAGCACCCTGGGCAGTTATCCACATTGTCTACCCTTAAGGCCAGCTCTGATAACAGCTAAGATTGTATCTTGCTCCCATTCTGCTTCAGCCCAGTATCACAGAAGTAGATGTAAAGCAGGAGTCTGTCCTTTGTATCATCTTAACTCTGTCAGAAAGAACATTTACTGGCTAATGGGTTTGCATCTGACCCTACTCACATAACCAATCTAACTGATACTGGGAGGTCGCTCAGGTGAGTGAAATGTAAAGAAACGCAGTACTGGGTCCAAGATTTCAAGCCTCCCATTAGACAGGGAATATGTACAAATTAAAGGACTACTCAACTTGAATTCATTTCAGTCAAGATATTACAACAACTGTCGTTACAACATTGATGCTCTCCAGAACTGAAAGACTACTCTGATCTTGGGCTTCAAATTATAACCCATTTTACTGGATTTTTCAAATATAGGCAGGAAGATAAATGCTTTAGAGTAGACAGACGGCCAAAGACAGGCAGGAGCAGACCTCACACTATTCCACTCAGCTTTAGATATAAACTGGATGCCAAAGGAGCCAGAGTCTTCTAAGGGACTCAGTGATAGCGTACACTACCTGGGGCACTTCCTGGCAATCAGCAACCTGGCTCTCTCTGGCGATGACAGGACAGGAATAATGCTGCACTAGCATTTCACAGCTACGCTTGATGGTTTTCCAAGTTCTTGCTGCCTTGCTGTCTTTGTAATGCTGTGACCAACAGCACCTTCCAGCCAAGGATATGATCCAAGTCTGCTTCCCACCCAAAAGAGCCAGGGTCAGATATAGAGGAGATCGACTGCATCCCAGCTGCCAGAGGAATGAGGAAAAAAAGAGGAAGAGCTACCATATGCCCAAGAGGAAGTTGCACACAGAGCTCAGAGCCTTACCGGGACAGATGCCTTGGCGGTCAGTTTGTCAGGGAGTCCAGGGATAAGAACAGAATGGTTTCTGGGACTGGTCTGGAGGCTGCTACCACTGCTGCTCAGTGTGATACTGGTATCCAACTGCATCTTTGGGTTCAAGGTCAGGTCTTCAGATGGCCTGTGGCTGGAAGAAGTGGGAATGAGTCAAGAACCAAACTTATTTCATAAGGCAAGACTGTGCAGAACACTTGAACTAAGGAACTTGTATCTCCTCTATGCTGGGGTTAATGCGAGATCCTAGTCAGAGTGTCTCCTAAAGTTCCTCAAATCCTAGCACAGCTCTAGGGTTCCTCCCAAGACCTTACCAACCCAGCCAACCTTTCTACATTAAGAGGACTGTGAAAGCCTTGTGCTTCACTACAGATAATGCTAGAACTTCATGGTCAGATTTGGAAGAGACCTTCCAAATTCTCTAGTTCATCTTCTGCAGGGTGCAGAGGTAAGAGGAGAATAAGAACAGCCAAGCTAGTCCCTGTGCTCCTCTCTCCCAGCCTAAGCAATAAGGTTTCCACCAACTAGTTCTGAAGCCTAATACACCTCACCACTAGGAAGCTTTTGCCTAACATTCAAACCAAGTAAGGGTCTCTTTATTCATGCCATTTTCTTCCCCTCCATCTGTCAGTAATTCCTCTCTGTCCTTTGGTGCCTCCAGCCTTCCCTTCCTCGTAAACAGTGCCATCCCCTTGGGAGAAGCACAGAAAGCAACTGAGCTGTGGTGCGGCGGGAGAGTTCCTCTGAGGCAGGAAGCAGAACACTATGTCACTGCACCACTCCCTGTCTCTTGGGACCCTTGGCATGAAGGCAGGCTCACTCAGAGCTGCCTCGGAGATTCATGCAAACAGATGACCACTACAAGCAACTTGGGAATCCAAATTATTTCTAATTCTGGCTTCAGGCTCCTTCCTTCTTGCCCTTCCATGCAGGTGGGAGCCAGTTCCACTGGGAAGGATATAGGACTCTGCACTCTGCTTACCTGGACATGGCAGCATCATTGACAGAAGTACTGCTCATGGCTGTGACTGCAGTCAGGGAACTAACGCTGCTACCAGGTGACACGGTGATCTAGGGCAAAACACATATGCGACTCAGTGCATTGGCAGGAACTCTGCTATTAGCCTTCAGGTGAATAAGGCTGGGCTCTACAGTCCCACTAAAGAGCTTCCAGGATACAACAGCATACTGCGAACAGGGAAATGTACTGGATTTTTATAGCTGCTATATCATACTAGTGCCTGCAGCACCAGTCAAGACCTGCATCTGCTGCTCTGTACATCCTCCTGAGAAGGATGGTGGTAAAAATGCTCTGAGAAGCATCCCTGATACCAGGCTCAAGAGCAGCAGCTTGGGGCATCCCTGTCACCTCAATTCTGGGGATGATGCATGCAGAGTAGTAGCTAGGCAGGGATTTATTTTCTTGGTAGTGAGACTGAGGACTCACAGTATAGACAGAGCTTACGCTGCGTGGACAGCAGCCTAGAAAGCATCTCCAGAGCCTTCTGTAGGGAATTCTGTACAGTTCACTCCTCACAGAGTTTTGTATCAATAGAGCAGCATAATCTGCCACCAAAACAGATCAGCACACTAAGATTCAATGGGGCCATCTCTATAAACACTCCACAAGCAAAAGGTGCCTTCAGCAGAGACACTCATTCTGCATGCAATGAAGCACTGAAGGGAAGCCAAAGGGTCTGTTCCTTCCCATTGCCACAGCAAAGCTCCCATACACAGGTATTTCTGGAGAAGTCTGAGAATGAGAGCTATGCTTACCCAAACTTAGAAAGTGCTCAGTCTAATCTGCTACTACCCTTATCCATCTCCCAGCTATGCTAAATACCAGAGTGTGGCAGGGCTTGTTTAAAATATGTCTGCCAGCAATGCAGATTGGCGGCAGGTTCCTAGAAGCAGTTCTACACTAGGGATGTCTCAGATCCAGCAAAACCTGGATCAGTTTGCCCAGCAGAAAACGAAATTAACATAGCAGCTGTTTCCTAACTTACAGCTGTGCTCTCTAGCACACACTTCAATTACCTAGGCCCATGTGTACTTCAAAGATGTCAGGGAGTGACACATCAGGCCCTAGCTGTCAGCCATTTAGAAAATGGAGACATGTAAAAAACACACTTGTGTCTCCAACACACACTAAAGCTTGCTGTGACATGGTGCAAGTTCTCCAGCACCTAATAAAACTCAGCAGCTTGGTGATCAGCAGAATGCCACGCACGTCAGGATGCCTGGTGTCTCCCCTCTGCTCAGCTAGTGGCAGTACAGACAAGTTCAAGAAAATATATCTAAGCCACTTCCGAGATGAACAAGTCACAGTGCAGAAGCACTGAAGGGTGCCCTTGCCTCCAAAGCTAAGTAATAACTAAGAGGTAAGAACACATCTTTCTGTCCACCCAGTTCAATGACATCTATTGATTAGCAGAGCCCCCTGCTGGAGACACAGCATATGACAACAAAAGCCTTTTGCCACCATTGTTATGTCAATCTCTCCAAATAAAATATGCAAAGGCAGGGAACAGTAACCTAGAGGCTGCAGAGCCACAGGGCTTCACCTGTACAGTGGTGATACAGGGGATGGGGGTGTCGTGACAGAGGCAGCAGCACAACTTGCACATGCCCCATAAAAGTGGCATCTCTCCCCTGCCATGGCTGGGCAGGAGTTTCCCTCACCCTAAAGGCCCATGCAGGAAGTCTCTTGGAATCAACCTATTTACTTGATTTCTCTGCTGCTCTGCCCAGAAAGCTTAAAATAAAAGCAGGTCAATAAAACCAGATAATATAAATAAAACATTTTTCAAACAAACACCCCCAAACAAGCCTGTCTGCTAAAAGCCTGCCCAAATAAACTCTTACAGAGATTCCTACAATTTCTAGACTTGGGGTCCAGTGGGCCTCAAGATGGGGAGGGGAAGATGGAGGAGTTCCAAAGCTGAGAAGCAATTACTAAAAATGACTTCCCACATCTTTTTGCCAAGCAAACCTGGCGCCCACAGAACTGAGAGCAGAGACTTCTTGGTGGAGATACTACATCTCCACCTAAAAAGGGTGATGCAAAGGCTGAATTTTCAGAAGCTCTAGCAATAGGCACTCCCTGTGCTTTGTATTTTATTCAGACTGTTGGAATCATCTAAGCTTGGGAGGAATTTACCTAATAATATATTGCAAGACTATACCCTACTCCTGGTTACCTGCTGAAGAGATGTGCTCGGGGTCATGAATGCATCTGGGGTCATTAGCTTGGGTTTGGCATCATTTGAGAGAGAGAGGAAGTCTGCAGGCACAGGTAGGTCTGAAATGCGCCGTAAGTCAGACTGGGAACCATGTATGGATCCCTTCTCTGATCCCAGCCCTTCCGTGCCCAGGTCAGCCAAGTGGTCTGGAAATGCTGCAGAGACCGGAAAAATAAAAACGTTATTAGACAGCTTCCATGAAGTTCAGACTAGGAGAGCTTTATTCTTCCAAAGCATGGGCTTATACCATTGCTGTCCATTCTGGGCTACATAAAAAGAACCAAGAAAGCCCATGGCCTACTTATAGTCAAGGACACAAGCAAAACCCAGCTGGATCATTCAAGATTATGGAAGAAAAGCATTATCCCTCAGAACTCAACATGCTATTTATGTAGCAGTTCCATACTCTGCTGAGATTTTTTTATAACCAATCAGACTCCTTATACCTAAGTTCAGAATTTATGAAGAAAGGGTTCCAGAAGCCCAGCAAGCTTCCTTTGCAACATCATCCTGCAGTGCACAGAGCCACACACAGCAATGCCAAGCATATGCTGACAAAAAATATTCAAAGCACAATACAGCTCTGGCTAGAACCCCTGCCCAAACACACTCACCAAAATCTTCATGGGAGCCATGGGAGGGTATTGATGCAGCCATATCTGGGCTATGAAGAGGCTGGAATCGGATCTGTACATCCTGAAGGGCCCTGAAATATTCAGACATCCTTAGTTTATGTATTGCCAGAGAACTGTAAGGGTCTTGGAGGGCTTAGTGGAATATACTTTAGTATCTTCTGCCTATGAAAGGCCAAGCAGGAGTTCTGTAGTCAGTCTTGCCCCTTATTGAGCTGAAGGCCCCTTCCTGTGTACTCCACATCCAAAATGCCAAGCTGTCTGGATGCAAGCTAGGTCAGCAAGTTCTGGCCCCCCAAGCCATTAGAAGTGGTCAAACGTAGAAGTATTCACACTTACACCCTATGAAAAATTCCACAGCTCTTGATGGCATAGAGAAGCACAAAAAAACCTACTGCTAGTCCCCCACACAGCCCAGCAAGACAGCCTCCTGTGCTCAGAGTACTTAAGCACACACAAAAAAACTAGAATCCTCTATTCTTCCAAGCAAGTTTCAGATTAAGCAGCAGAGCTTGCAGTACATGCATTAACAGTCATTAATTATGCCCCAGCTGCAATTAAGTAGCAACAAGTGACACTCAGATTTTTCAAGTTACTCTTCCAGGTCACTGCAGGAAAGAAGGAAAGTGTATATATGCAAGAATGGGATCAAGAAGGACAGCTATCCATAGTAATACCTAGGGGTACTCACTTGGTGTGGACACAGAAGAGCTTGATCAGCACGCCTGCTGCAGATTCAACAGCCCCAGCACCCTGAGCCCCTTCTGGGAAAAGGACAGAAAAGAAAAAAAAAATAACTGAAATTCATCTCCTCAGCCACAACTAGCACAACAGACCTACACAAGTGCAGACCAATCACTGCCCCACTACTGGAGCATATCAACCCACTGAGCTGAAGTCTCTCTGACCCTCTCCTCATTTCACTCCAATGCTCTATACCTATTTAAACAAGTCCAGAAACCTTAACCTCATTGCTGGGTAAAGAGAGGTAAGAACAGAGACTGGTAAGTATATTTGCTTAGCTATTGAAAGTCAGACCCATGCTCCAAGTAGCAGGCTTAGAAAAACAACCCAGCTCAGTTCAAAGAGGTCAGCTTACTTAATGAGAAGTGAGGGGCTGAGACAGGAAAAACAGGGAATCACTCCCTAACCTGTCCTATGCAGGAGGTCAGACCTGAATACAGCAGGCAGGGCCGCCCCAGGCCCTGCGCTCTGGGGAGCCCTGCAGAGCAGCGCGGCAACTTTGTGTGGCCACCAGCTTCACGCCTAGCCACTTGGCACCCCGTTTTCCACTAAATCCACTGCCAAATCCAGTACGTCAGGCCACTGCTACCCCACCATCAAATCCACTGCTGGCTTCCTTGCATCTGGGGATGGGGCCATGCACAGGCTGATTTGCCCCAGGTCCCGCACCCTGCTCAGGCTATCTTTGACAGCAGGCCTTAAAAAGTCAATGACAACTCTTGAGTCTTGCCAACAACTTCCCAGCAGTAACTGCTGCTAACAACCACCCAAGGCTTCATACAGTTTAGCTCTGAGGAAAGCCAAAGACATTTAAAAAAAAAAAAAAAAAAAAAGATCTGCCCAAGCACTTCCAAGATAATCACCAGTCCAGGGATATAAATATCATTTTTTAAGAGTATCTGTTTAACCTTCTCTAATTGGATTGGTTAAATGATTAACCCATTGCACATACAGTATGTATGTTGGGGGCAGCATTAAGGCTGCAACAGCACCCTCCCAGTCTGGAGCTGCTGCACCACAGCCCGTCAGGAATACCCTGGGGCCACACTGCAGAGAGGCCAGCAGCAACCCCTTACACCCGGCACTACCTTCTCCAGCTGCCACAGCGCCTACTCAGCCCAAGCCAGCTGCACGCTCAGCCCCACCTCAGAGCTGGGCTAAGCCCTGCATGCCCCCAGCACCACAGAAAGGAGGGGAAAACAGGCAGCACGCCCATGGAAGTCCACCTCACTGAGACTGGACCCCCTTCCCCTCAGGCAAGCTGGGGAGGGCCCAGCTCGGTAACATGGAGGATCCTTCTAGATCTGGGTTGCGGCAGGAAATGCAGGGAGCCCGCTGTCCTGCCAGGGCCCCAACACAGTGGGAGGGTAGGGAGACTCACTGTAGGGTCTTGGAGTTTTGCTCTTGTGGCAGGAAGGCCTTGCCCAACACTTGTGGGGAGGCCTGGCACTTCTGTCCCTCCCTCACCATGGCAGTGGGATCTGGGCACAGAAGAGGTCCTCAAGCCTGGCTCCACCTGCAGCCCCAGCCTGAGCCCCTGTGCATGGGGACGAGGGGAAGCTGTGGCTCCACAGCTGGACAGCACCCCAATAGCTTGGCTATGCCTGCTGTCTCCAACCTGCAGCTTCCCATCAGCGGCCTGGGACCCACGCAGCACCAGTTGCATGGTGAAGACGTAAGGGGCCAGGGTGTTCCTGCTGGAGGTCACTAAACAATAAACAGTAGCAGTAAACAATATAAATATAATTATTGTTTAACCATTTACATCCCTACAGCAGTCACTGCCAGAAAGACCTTCTGTGACTTAGCACATGGAAGGTGGGATGGGGCAGACTGCTGACACCAAGGTCCTACTATTTGGACACCAGAAAGGGATTCAGAAATCCCAGGCTTCTGCTGTTAGCTCTGCCCTCGATAGCTCTTTGGCCTCTGCAAGTCATTCCCCTCACCCTTGCCTCAGTTTATAGCAGTATAAGAGGATAACAATATACTCCTCATTCGGGAAGCAGTGTAAGCTGCTGCTGATGTAAGACACTGAGTTTGCTATTGGAATAAATGGAAGGAAACTCATCAGCCGTTTATTACACAAATTCACTGGCTGTCTCCTACTGCCGTGGCTTTCTTAGGCAGTCTGTTAGTATCATTAAAGCCATCTTTTTAGCTTTGACAAATAAGAGGCAGCAGTAAGAAGAAAAATAAACCTGCCACATGCATTGATAAAAAAAAGGAGCAGGGGTTAGTTCCTCACAGGACTCTGCACATCTGAAATGAGCATGGGTGTCTACAAAAAACACCCCCAAAAAACAAAAAAACCCCTTGAAAACAGCCCTCAGAATGACAACCCCAAAGACGGCATTTTCCTTCCTGCTCTAGAGGACAAGTTCCTTGCTTCCCTGATTGCTGCAGGGCCCCTCTTTGGGGAACCTGTCTCTCTCCATTCACAGTTCAGACAGGGAGGGGACAACAGCTTCCTCTAAGGCACTGCACCTCACCCTGTTGCATAAGTACCTGTAATCCTGGCATGTTTTATACTCGGCTCATGCCTCTGCAACCCTCAAGTAGCACAGGTAGGGAGGGGCAGACCAGCTCTTGGACTGGGCATTCCCCTGGGTTCCTCTTCGGACCTCAGATGTTAGTGACACATGCTTCACCGAGACAAGTGCGCATTAAAGACACATTCATACCACCTTACCACCTCCAGATGCTCTCCCTGATTTATGCAACTTCACACCACACTACTTGGGCAGGAGCTCCTTCTTCAGACTTTAATGAGATAGGGCATATTCCAAAGGGGCACCCACAGAACCCACTCAGGAATCCACAGCCTAACCACGTGTCCATCCCTTCCTCTCCAATACGTGCACTTTTTGGCAGGTCTGCAGTGTTCTTTACCACCAAAATCCTACTCAGTGGAGTTCCCATAAATGTCTCAGCTGTGGCAAGAGTTTTGGAAACTCTCCCCCCTTTCCACCCCCAGACAGAAAATATAGCAGAGTCACTGCCACTAAAGAGCGACCGGTCTCAAAAGGAAGAGACTGCCCTTTGTTACTCACCTACACTAAGGGAGTCATTTTCCTCTTCAGCTGGAAGGACCTCAGTGTGTCTTAGCCGGCAGCGACTCACTGCCTGGATGCCAAAGCTCAGGACTGGGTGGGTGAGGAGGAACTCTGAAATGGAGCTGAAGTAGGCTTTACCTTCTTCCTGGTTCTGCATCAGCTCCATCACATACAAGACCTAAGAATATAAAAAAAGCCATATGGGATGTGATTGCAGGTTCATCTACCCGAGTGTCCCGTCTCTTTCAGTGGCATAGAGCAGATGTTAAGGGGGAAAGTATTTAAGCAGGGCCTATCCAGACTAATTTATCTCCTGCCCCTCTCCCCTTATGGTTTCCAGCATTCACAGGCCTAGAAAGTCTTAATCCTAAGGCTGCAGTCCTAGCTATTGTATACAGCACTTACCAGTGGGCCAGTCCTCCACAAATTTGTCCAAATCCCTTTTGAATTTGATTATATTATGGGCTCTTCTGCTGTGAAAGCAGAAAATCAGGAGCCAGTCTAAGTCACTGGGACTTTGCACAGCAAACTGGCAAGTATGGGAAGTCTGTCCTGCTAGTAACCCCAAAAGCACTTTAAGCGATAGGTAACATGGTACAAAGTCTACCTCGGCTATTTGAATCTAGAAAGAATCAAGAGCGCTCCTTAGGAGTTCTTCACAAGCCACTGCTACCCTTACCTTTAATAGACAGATATGCCTCAGACACTGCACTCCAGCATGTCATGCTCAACTTGCTTGAAACAAACAGGTTCTTTAGATCCAAGAAGAGCAATGAAAACTGGGATCTGTAGTTTTCACATGATCAGCATCAATATTAATCTACAAGTCTAGGTGTTTGACACTCAGCATGGTGTCATAATGCCACGTTTGTGCTGATTATCCATAGGCTCCTACTAAGCTGCCAGCGCAGAACCCCTACCTCACATTACTTAGGGATAAATTTTAACTGACTTTAAAAACTCCATGTAGCCTCAACTGAGACACGCCTGCCCCCTGCAATAAAATGGATGGCGTGCATCTGAGGATTCTGTCCAAACACAGCACATCTTGACACAGAGATCCTTTACTCCTGCTATGAAATTAAGACTGGGCATGACTTATACACTGGAAATCAAATATGCCACCATTACCTGTACAACACCAAGAACAGGACCTTCAAAGCAGAAGCAGAGCGTTTGTTCCTAATTAGCAGTAAAACTGCCAAGAGCCTGGTCACTTGGTATTGCCCTCTGTGGCTTCACTGAAAACAAGTGGTTAAACCTGAAAAGATGCTTCCCACCACCACAGTACATGACAGAATGTACCAGATCAGCCATCTCATCTCTAAGAGCCCGGTCGCCAGCTGGGCGTTCTGGGAGGAATTCTATGCCTTGCACAAGGCTCCTCAAGAGCCAAGCAGCAAAACTGTCACTATTCTTTACCTTGCAATGAAACTGTTTGCATCAGCCTTTGAATACATTTCAGCAATGAGTGCAGGTAACCCTGACACAGCAGCTGTGCACGATTTAATCTCTTCTTCCTGTCTACTATAGCTGAAGTAGCCAATAGAGTAAGAACCACGTACTTTTCTCTGCACATCACTCAGTATCAGGTATTCAGCAGAGAGATCCAGGCAGACCTTCAAACTTGGAAGAATGCTCATGGAACTGAAGATATCAGAGGAAAACCTGAATGCACAAGAGGGAATACACAGAAAGTGAGAGCAATCATTACAACAGGAAGATACCACCTTCTAACTACATTAGTTGAACAAAGTACTGATTTAACAAGTTGGCCAGATATTACACCATACAGACACCAAAACAATGAATCCCCTAGAAATACTTAGAAAGGCTACAGACAAGAGGTTCATTTGCAGGAACAAGACCTACTCCAGGGGCAGGCAACTATTTTGGCTGGAGGGTCACTTAACAAATTTTGGCGAGCTGTCGAGGGCCCCTTAAGCACCATCCTGGGACTGGAAATCCCACCCCTAACTCCCCCACCCCGACCTTTGCCACCAGATGTCCCTCCCCTTGCCCTGGAAGTACTCTTTTTGGGAGGAGAGAGGGGCTGCCATCTTGGAACAAGAAAAAAACCCAAATCATATGCTTAAAAAAAAATATATCAAACATCTACTATAACACATTTTAATTTTATTTAAAAAAAAGATTTTTGCCCTGATTTGGGCATGATCGCAGAGTGCATATAGGGATGATTGCATATTAGTTAAAATACAGTCTTACAATTGTATACTGTGCATAGGCGGGTAAGACAGCATATGTGGGGGGGGATGTGTGGTTGGGGAGTATGTGGATGTTGATAGTAGGGTGTGTGTGGGGTGGGGGGGGGGAGGAGAGGTATGGGTATGCTGGGTGGGGTGTGTGGGGAAGGGTGGGTATGTGTGTGGATGTGTCCCATCCCCTCTCAGCAGCATGTGGTTCCTGGCTGCAAGGCCAGGACCCATGCAGTACGGCATAAGAGCTGGCCCAGCCCATCCCCTCAGCAGCACACACTTCCCTGCTGCATGGCTGGGACCCATGTGACACAGCATGAAGGGGACAGGCTGGCTCCATGCCACATGGGTCCTGACCAAGCAGCGGGGAACTGCACATTGCCGGGTTGGGCCAGCCCTGTGCTGGCCCTGGCCTTGTAGCCAGGGACCACGTGCTGCTGCAAAGGGATTGGCCAGGCTGGGCTGGCTCCATACTACACTGTGGTTCCTGGCTGTAAGGCCAGGACCCACACAGCATAGAACCAGCCCAGTCTGCCCTGGCAGCATGCGGTTCCCCTCTGCAAGGCTGGGATCAACACAGCACGGAGCCAGCCCAGCCAAGTAGTGCACTAGAATGCCAGGAGCCATGGGAAGTCCCATGCCATCAGGCTGGACCAGCTCCATGCCTCCACCTGGTGCTCCTGGCACTCTAGCTGAGAGTGGCCTGTGGGCTTTTTTTGCTTGCCCCTGACCTATTTTGTTAACCCTGAGAATTTAAACCTTTGATCCACTGACTTATAGTTTCCTAACAGATGTTCACAGAAGGGTGGGTATATACCAATATAACACAAACCCAGAATGCACTTCACTGTGGGTCATGGAAGGGAAACTCCAGAGATGGCTCTTGTGAAATGTATTCATCCACAAGAGCTAGTCTCACAGTCTGTAATCCCTCAGCAGAAAGAAAGAGAATGTGAGAGGATGAAGCAGGACAGATTTTAGACTGGGTAGCAACTTCTCTTCAATGATGCATTGCCCTTCAGGTCAGCCTGTGTACATCCCTGCCAGCCTAGTAACACACCAGCACTTTAAGGCAGCAAAATAAGGGAAAGAAATCCTGGAACTGTAATCATCCTTAGTGAAGTGAACAGCAAGTATTTCTCACAGAAGGATCCAGAAACCTGTCTCCATCCTTGAGGATGTACAGGTAGACCAGAGCAAAGATAACAAGCAAGTAAAACTAGTCGGACCCCAACAAAGCAATATATATGTACTGCATTAAACACCATAGACAACCTCTTCTCATGTATGGTTATTACTCCCAGGATCCTCAAAGAGTTGAATTTTAATTTGCTCTGCAGCAGTTTCAAACCAACCCCTGCCTTCGAGACCTGCTTGCTAAGCCAAGTAGATAATTACTCACCGGACAGTCTGCAGACAGGTCCAAGACACAGTGCACCACATCTTCAGTTCCCGATTCTGATCTGCACCTGTGATGAGAAATCTCCAGAAAGGAACCCTGCAGGCACAAGACAGGTAAATCTAGAGGACTGCTCTTTAAAAGCAGGTCTAGTCCTCCCTGTAAGGACTTCCTTGCAAGGAAACAGTTCATGTACTTGGCCAATTTTGTTCCACACTCCCAAGGAAGTTTCTACTTCATAAGCAGATTAGACCCTCACATTCTGGGGCCTCCTCTCATCAGAGAAGTAAAAAAGTGGCAGAAGTGAGTTGCTCTTATGAACCAGGAACGAAACTTAAGATGCGATGAGGCAGAACAGACTGGCAAATACCAGAAGCCTAAAGGATGCCATTCCATCCAGAAGTATTTTCACTGACAAGTTTGCCATATCCATGAACAGAAAGACAAAGAAGGCGGGGTAGAACTGTATTTTATAGATTAACCAAAGTATACATAGGAATAGGACAACTTCAGGCTGCCCCACAGAGCTGCAATTATGCTCTCATCATAAGAAATGGAGACTTTGTTGCTAACAAGACAGTACCTGTAAAGACACAATCACTAAGTACAACATATACATGCAGTTATAAGGATTCTTCTTAAAAGCTAGAGTTAAGAGACTTGGCTACATGCTGCAGTTCAGGATTCAGACTTACTCTGGGTCTTGTTTTTTATGATTGTCACAGAAGAGCAGGCAGGAAAGAGGCTTCCCATCATGAGGCTTCCATTCATGGAGGCATCTAAGAGAAAAGCAGAGAAAAGGTGAAAAGCACACAAAAGCTCGCAGAAACAAAAGGTTCTAAATTAGATGCGTTTAGAGAACATAAGAGCAAATAAATATTTGATAAAAACTATCACCACGATTGGCCCATTTGTTAACTATTCACAGAGCAGCTAAGAGCTAATGGATTTCTCTCATTATAGGACACTACAAGGAAGCTTGATCTACTACAGCCTGTACAGTATCTCTTCTACAGACAGGACTTTTGACGCCAAAAACATAAATTTAAATGATTTGAAAGAGCTTAGGCACAACAAATGACACTCAGCAATTTTACAGTGCTCTTCAATGTCAAATATTAACCTTCTATCTCCTGCCCCTTACATTCTGAAAAAGAATCTATTAGAAGTTCAGTGTTACAGAGCTGCCTCTCATAGAAAGGAAACTTTTTTTCCTTGTAGTGGGAACCATTGTTTCTGGCTTCTTAAGTTACCTTGGCTCATCCTGTCCTTCAATGTAGATCTGCCAGAATTTGACATAGCCATCATGACTTGCTGTGGCCAAGACTGTTCCATCTGGAGACAGCGCTCCCTCACTTAGTCGCTAAACAAGAAACAGGAAATCAAAACCAGTCACTCCATAGCTCCTCAGGAAAACAGAGTGCTGCTTCAGCTCAGGAGCAGCAGACTTGCATAGAAAGCATGGTAGGGTAGCAGCAAAAAAAGGAAAAAAAAAACCCTGTCAGTTTCAGCAGTGTCTGCAATCAACAATTTACTTCTTTACCCAAGAAATTACAAAGCAAATTTCCACTATAGCATTATGATCACGTCTTTGAGAGAGCAAGTTAAACCTAACGGACATTGCTGGTAAATGAGCTGACAGCAAAGGGAGGTCCCACTCTCTTATAAGCACATTTAATTTAATTTCTGAACCTGCTCAGTTTTAATTTCTGCAGTCACTGACATGTTCACAACAGTACTGGATCTCTGTGCTTTCTGCTTAAGCAGAGATTTGAAGTGAACAAAAATATGCATGCAGGGGGAAAAAAGAGCTGTGCAAGTAAAACATAACATTGTCTCCTTCCAAGCCTAATTGTGACCCAGCCCAAAGCACTATGTTCCATGGCACACTCAGTGAAAATTAACCAAAAAAGGGTCAACTCCTCACAATTCAGACAGAACGTGTTCAAAGAGAAATGGTCACATGCTCATTTAAAAAAAAAAAATCAAACCAAACCTTTCTTGTACTGCTAGCATCAAAAATGTATTGCTGATGACGAAATGTAAACAAGAATCCTAGAGTTTAACAGTGATGTGCATTTACTTATTTTCAAGCAGTTTGGAGCAGGAAACTCATCTATTTTCACTCACTTCTTACTTCTAAGGTCCTTAATGTTCAAAACATCACCTGCTGGAGTCCCAAACCATTGGCTGGGTCCATACACTGCTCTTATATATCAGTCTAGCCATCTCAGTTAAAGGAAAGTTTTTTTGTTTTTTTAACCAATATAGTTATACAGATATAACCTTTAGCATAGGCATAGTCATACCAGTGTAAAGGTGCCTTATAGCTTATTCCTGCTCTCAATATAGTAATAGGCTAAAAGGCTAGAATCCAGCTTTCCTGCATCCATGCCTAGTAGTTGTATCTCTAGACAAACCGTTAGGAATATTAGGACTGTTAATTTTCCAAAACCTGACATGTCAGTTGCTGACAACAAATGGGGGCTCCATAAGCACTTAGGAACCATTCCCATTAAAAATCACAGATTCATAGATTGCAAGGCCAGAAGGGACCTTGGAAGACCAGCCGGTCCAGCCCCTTGCACCAAACAGGAAAGGTAACTGGGGGTCAGGTGACCCCAGCAAGGTGACTGTCTAGTCTCCTCTTGAAGATTTCCAGGGTAGGTGATTGCACCACCTCTGGAAGGAGCTTATTTCACCATCTGGACATCCTGACTGTGAAGAAGTTTTTCCTAATGTTGAGCCTAAATTGGTCTTCCAGGAGTTTGTGGTCATTATTCCCAGTGGTGAACAGCTGCTCACCGAGCCTTTGATGTACTCCCCTACTGTACTGGTAAGCTGCTACCAGGTCCCCTCTCAGCTGTTTTTTCTTCAGGCTGAAGAGTGCTAGATCCCTTAGCCTTTCCTTGTATGGCTTGTTGTGCAAGACTCTGATCATACAGGTGGCTCTTCTCTGGAGTCCTTGTTGAAGCATGGTGCCCAGAACTGGATGCAGTACTCCAGCTGCTGAGTAGAGCAGAAGCATCACCTCTTCCTTGGTTTTGCTGGAAATGCATTGATTGATGCATGCCAGAGTATTATTTGCCCTACTGGCTACAGCATCACACTGACAGCTCATATTCATACTGTGGTCTATTATTATCCCCAGGTCTCTTTCATTTGTGGTGCTAGTCAGTTTGGTGCCACAAACCTGTAGGTGTGTTGGGGGTTGTTCATCCCCAGGTGAAGCACTTTACATTTCTCAAAGCTGAATTTTATCAGGTTCCAATCCACCCAACTTGCTAGCCTGTCTAGGTGCGCCTGTATCAGTAGCCTATCTTCAAGCATGACCGTGCTCCCCCACAACTTGGTGTCACCCACGAACTTGGCCAGTGAGCTCTTCACCCCCACATCCAAACTGTTAATAAAGATGTTGAAAAGTACTGGACCAAGCACCGACCCCTGTAGGACACCGCTGCTCAAAGCGAATTAAATCACTTAAGTCATCCACACACTTCCAAAATATTTTATAGACATATAATTTTGAAGGCTGAACCCTGCAGAAATTGACAGCATCCCCTTCAAGGGAGATACACTTAGTTGTTTGTATTAATAATTTAACTACAGGCAACCCCCCCCCTTAGTGCTCTTAATTGGTTCCTGAATAACTGAGCATTACACAAAACCGAAAGTTTTTGATGACCCAAGATGGCAACCACAAGTGTTATAATGAAACTCGCTGAGTGTTAAGTGAAATCAGGTATCAATTTAAAATGAGTGTTACAGCAAAACAGCGCTAAGCGAAACAGCATTAAGCGGGGATTACTTGTATACACTGCAATGGAAACTGAGACTTTTGGGGCAGAATTTAATGAAAGTGCCATTAAATCATGTTCAACTCTTTGTAGAGGCCAGAATTTCCCTTAATACCACCTATAGTATGTTCAACTCAACCAGACTCCTTCACACCTGTACCGTAACCTTCCTATTATAACAGTTAACCAGTGGTAGGGCAGCAATCAGTGTGGAAGGTAGGTTTAAGAGCATCAAGAAGATGGCTACTGCTGAAACAAGAAAAGCTAGAAAACCCAAACGCCTTTTTACACACCAGGCTACAGGCTCTGAGGGCTAACCTATAAGTAATATGCTTCTAGAGTAGTCATAGACATCCATACAAAAACAGAGCATCAGGCTTCACAGGGCTAATTGGCCTGGCAAGCAATATGCCTTCAATTAGCTATGGTAAGCAAAATATTTATGGGCCAATACAATAATTCCCAAGGGTTATCTTTGGCTAGTCAATTTGCAGAGCATTCCGAAATCAGGACTTGACTAACAAAACATGAGAAGGTTCACACAAGAATTGTCCACCAAGCCCTGCAAAAAAGAAACTACAGGACAAATCTGAGTATTTACAAATGACTTGGCCCCAGTACACTGGAGCAGTTTAAAGAAGAGATGTTCAACCCCCAGCCCAGAGGCCAGATCCAGCCCTTGGTACGGTGTCATCTGGCCTGCAGGAAGCCCTGTGGGACATGGCCCTGTGCACTAGATTGGACACGTGGTGGTGCAGGACCAAATCCCAGCTAGATGGAGCCTGATCCTGGCTGGCCAGGGCCCAATCCAGAGCCCAATCCCAGTGTTCAGGGGGGATGTGGGGCCTAATTCAGACTGTGGATCAGTCCTGTGCTATCCACCTAATTTGCAGGGCCAAAACAGCGAGCACCACTGGTTTAAGAAGTCACCAATTTGTTTCATGACTCATAGCCCCAAGATACAAGCAAGCTCAACTAAGAAAGGGCATTTCAGGGGTCTGCCTTCTGATACTACTTGCTCTCCCCAACCTCACAGTCGCTGGACATGAAAGGGATACAGAGCAAAGGATTACAGCCCAACTCTAGCTGGCTTGCCTTTATTTCATCAAGTGATCTGAATGTTATTTATACTTAAGTGTTTAATAATTCCAGACAGATGATTCATCAGCTTCGCAATGCCAGAATCATTCATTATTAAATCACTCTGGGTGGCAGGCCACCCTGCAACACCATTACTCAAAGTATGGCAGCAGCTTAAGCTTTCAGTCAAAGATGCTAAGGAGTCATAATGTACCACAGAATGAAACTGCACTTTGGCAAGCACCCACCGACTAGCAAGAGACTCTAGTGTAGCAATAATGATCCTGGCCCTATAGTACTGTTCTGAAAAATGTGATTCCCCAAAGGAAACCCAATTCTGAGAGAGAATAAAAGGATCTGAACAGAAGGCAGAAGAGCTCTTACCGTGCTATGGCCTTTCACCACAATGAAGCCCTCTTTGATGTTGGTGACCTCCACTGGCCAAGAGCTATCATTGGCTCGGATTATGTCCAGATCCCAAACCTCTGCCTAGAAAAGAATGAGGATGGATAAGTTGTTAGGGTAGCTTGTTATGTTTAATGTTTTGGAGTTGTACCTGTACCTAAATAGTGTTTATATTTAGCCTTATTTAATCATTGCTTAAGTTTTGTCCTTATTCACTTTTTGGTTTTTTTACTAGCTAGCTTTGAGTTGTTTTTGTAGAGCTCATAGGTGCTCATTATATCTTTTTTTTTTTTTTTTAATCACCGAGAGAAGTTCTTTTAACATAACATAGCAATGGCGTTGTTACCAGCTCCAGTTAACTGAACTTGGCACTACCCAGTTGAATCAGGAGGATAAAAGGATTGGATATATGCTAATGGAAGTGATAAGGGAGACCTAATGGACAGTGCTCAAAGAAAAACAGGAAAAAGGCCAAATTAAGAGGTGTGAGTGTAACGGGTCTGTTAGACAATGGAACATGCTGACAGGATAAAAGACGGACAGCGTGCTGACTGCAGAGAGACCAATCCAAAAGTGAAGAGTCAAAGAAGTGAAGTTGAAGAAAAGCATAAAAGGAGGGAGCAAGAAAGTTCATCATTGTTGTCATAAATCCAGCCTTCAACACCTGTCTGAACTGTCCCAACCCATGATGTACCCTTTGCTTCCAGGAACTGAGTGGCCATCTTTTCTGTTGAGCAAAGTAACATCTGGGATTGAGTAAGGTTATTGCACTGAATTTTTTTCTCTTTCCGAATACAGAAACTGCTAATACTTGTTGTACTAATAAAGTTAGACTTTGATTTTAAGACACTGAGTTGTCTACATTTATTTCACATTCCATTTAAGGGTTAATTGTGCTTTAACAATCCCTAAGCACTATCTGGTGGACAGTGGTGCTAACAAAGTGCATGTACACACCTGCAGAACTGTTCCCAAGTCCCAACTGGTTCTTCATATAGCCACACCAGTCAAGTCCACCCCTCCCCTGCAAATTACACTACATTGATACCCCTCACTTACAGTCAACTGCCACACTATATTGAGTTTGCTATTTTGAAGGAGTATAATGTAATGATACTGTGCACACAGAGGCAAAAACTACATGAGGTTTTGTGTAGCCCTACCACTTTACAAACTTACATTTTCCTGGCAGATAGGACCCCATTTGGTGTCACTGCTTTTCAGAATTCAGTCCTGCTCCTAATTTTATTATGACTTTTACCTTTATGTACTAGGTGCAGTTTCCCCACAGAATCTCATTTTCTGCCTGTTTCTAGTCTCTCTCTCTCCCCCTCTAAATTAATTCTTCACCAATCTTCTTGTCCAACTCCTTCAGTGTCATCTACAGACCTCATTGATTGGGCTTATTACTTCTGGTACTAGATCCCTGAAGGTGATCCATAAAATGACATACAGAAGTGGACAAGCAAAATAGGAGGCTGTGTTACACTGGCAGAAAGTGATGAGGTGCCTTCCACAAGAAGAACCCACCCCTGAGGTCTTTGCTTTTGAGAGTCTCTCTCTCTCATACCCGTTATCTTCTTCTGACAGTCAGCATTTTATTCTCCTCTCTCTAAAATAAGAATGACAGAACTACAACTGAGAGCATACAAGGAAAAAGTCACATAACAAAGTTATACTTGGTATTCAGAAGTACCCTAGAAAAGATGATGCAACACTGAACATCCTTGGTTAGTAGAGTCCCACTGAAATTAGTGACTAAGGACCTGCATTTAGCCATTGCCCACTAGCATTCATGTTCCATGGGGGCAGGAGTACGCCAAATGCACAAAATTTAGTACAACAGAAGTCTACAAAGCAATGTTCTCAGCCAATCCACAGTGCCAAACCTAAACTTCCATTTGCTTCTTTCCCACTTTAAACAGGAATGTTGGCTTCATTCCCACTGCCTAAGAGTGCTAAAATACATTACAAATACCTTGGTTTGCTATTATGATTCCCACATCAGCAACTGTGATAGCTGCCACATGAAAGTTGTTCCAGCCCCAGTGGGAAAGAGGGGTGGCTGACTGACTACATATCAGATTGGCAGGGTGTTCAGAACAGCCCTTCTCATTGAGTTTGGCCCACTATGAAGTTTGAACTCTGTGTACTAAACCATTCCATCTAGACTTCCTTCCATATAGCAAGTGGGGTTTCTGTGGAAGGACACCCCCTTCCACATCATGCAAAGATGGTGCCATGCACAACACTATTGCTGTCTGGCAGATAGAGGTGCTTGAACATCTGCTGTTTCTTAATGGTTTTCTAGATTTTTAAACACCATTAGGGGAACACAAAGGCTGTGCAATGAAGTAAGCAGAACAAGACAATACTGAGGTTGCTCATGCAAACTTACTTTTTCCCCCCTCACACATATGCATATCCAGACTATTATGATCACACTGCCCTTCTATAGGATCCCCGCCTCATTCAGTGCACAGGATGGGAAGTGCTCAGTGTTCAACACTTAAATCACCTCACAATGCACAGCATTCATGCACTTCTCTGAATGGGGACCCCATGACTCAGACCATAGTTTTTCAGTGCCTCTCAAGAGACGTTATGAATTAAATGTATCCTCACAGCACCCTGTGAAGCAGGAAAGTATTATCCCTATTTACAGATGGCAGAGAAGCACAGAAGGATTAAGTGTCTTGCTAAGGCTCAAGAGAAGCTTGAAGCATCTCCTAAGACTCAGTGCTTTGCTTTATCCACAAGATTATCCCCCCCATTCTTGCAGACTACTTCCTGCCTTGTTCACTACACAGTCCACCTTCTGCACTTGCAGAATACTCAGAACTTCAACTTCATTCATTGTCTGATCTGGCACCCAATAAGACCATATGCTGCAGAAAAAGAATGTGATCAATTTATCATACTAATCCAAATACTTGCAGGGCAAAGTTAAAGTAAAATGGAAAATAAATTACATTGAAACTTCACAAATTGCTTCTTCAGTTCTCTAGGCTACACAGTTCTATTATTATCATCCCCCTCTTACATGGAAGTCTTTCCATGCCTCTAAGCTTTTTTGTTCCTCTTTGTTTCTCCTATGCAATTTTTTAAATAAAGTGTTAAGAACTGGACATGTTATCTGAGGAAAGAGATTACCAGTTATCTGCATAATGACATTATATGCTATTTGATTCTCAATGCTTTTCTTAATACATTGGCTTTATGACTGTCACTGCACTTGGAGCAAAAGCTTCCACCAATGTGACAACAGTGACATCATGGATGGTCACAATTAATTTAGAATGTATCATGATGATCTTCTCCACAAGCAACACATCTACAATGTTGAGCTGGGTTAAGTGTTTCAGTTTTTTCAGAACTTCAACATGAAACAGACATGTCTGGACAATGTCATTTCTGCCCTATTAGACTAACCTCTGTGAAGAAGGGTATCTATGTTTAGTCACCTAAAAGCATGTGTTTTTAGTGCTCAAAATCATTGTTCCAGACATTTTTTTTTATAAACAGCACCATGTCAGTTATGTTGGCAAGAGAATACACCTACTGAAATCAAAGCAACAGAAAAGGATTTGACTGAACTGAGAAAAAGGCTGCTTTTATTTTACAAAAAATACACCATCCTATGAATTTTATATGCTCACAATAGTGAGGATTAACAACACTGGCTAACAGTCAGAAACAAGCATGCCCCTTTTTCATCCTCACTACTATACAAGTATCAAACTTGTTCTGAAAAAGCCACTACACATTGGCAGTGTGCTATACACTACACATTGCAAGTAAGCTATAACCACTACATTCATTTCACATGCAATTATATTCTCTCCCCCTAGATATAACAATAAGGAACATGTTAACAAGACCCACAGGCCTCCTTACCCTGTCCTCATGCAGCAGCGCCAGTATTTGGCTCCCCTCTTCACTGCTCTCCTCATTCTCATCTGGAATGAAGGGGCACCATATGATCCTCCGAAAGTTGTTCAACGGGGGTACCGTCAGGTCGTTTAATGTTCACCAGGATCTCTTCTCTAATTATAATGTTAAGGAACTTGCACAGTTTGGGCTGTTAGTATAGTTTACCAATAATCTGCTCAAGTTGAGTCCTCTTTTGAAGTCTGAAGTTAATTAGCACTTTTTGGATCACTGAGATCCAAAGGAAAACCAGTTAAAGGACTTTGATGATGTAAGTAGGGAGAGTGCTTTTTTCTGCTGCAAAGAGAAGCTGACAAGGATCTAGATGTCTTCTATATGTTTCACTTACTGTCTGCATAAGAATGGAATAGAAAAGTAAAACAGGGAAATATACCTAGGTTACACTTATACGCACACAAGTGGAGTGAAATTCTCAGCTGTTTAGGCTGGAAACTGAATTAGCTTTGGGCTGTGTTATTTCAGCTAGCACTGGGAAAAAAAGGCAATGGTAAGAGATGCAGGAAGGACATCCCAGCCAAGTGACACACTGGGGTGCAAGGGTTCTGTCCTGCCCTGCTTCATTATAGTAAAATGGCTTAACTCAGACATTTAAAGGATCATTGCCATGACCTACGAGGCAGTGCACTGCACCAGGCTGAGAAGTGCCCCAGGAAGCCCAGTAGGGCTAGAGACAACACTCTAAAAGGTAATCTTGCCTCCATCAGTGGAACATGAGCAAGTACCTCCAAGAGATCATGAGTGTTCTGTTTCAAAACAGGAGAGTGGAGGGCATTAGGGGGAATGCATGCATGAGACTGGCTAGTCTAAAGGGTCATTTTTTAATTCAGTCAATGGGAGAATAAAACTAGAAAGACCATTTTTGCCTGCAGCAATAACCACAGGGTGGAGTTGGATCATTTAAAATTCTGGTTCTCTGCAGATGCTCATCATAGACACTAGTGAGATTGTAAAGGGCCAAGGCTTTATGGAGACACCTTCTCTAAACATTGACTGGAGACCGCTATTCTAAGTTACTGCATATAAAGGATAGGCTAGCAATTCAGGCCAACCTGGACAGGCTAGCAAGGTGGGCAGATGAAAACCTGATGACATTCAAACACAGAGAAATGCAAGGTGCTCCACAATGGGAGAAAAAGCACACATCATACTTTTAGGCTCAGCAGCGCTACACTCACTAGCACCACAACCAAAAGAGATGTGGGGGTCATGACTAGCCACAAGATGAACATGAGGCACCAATGCAATACTGAAGCCAGCAAAGCAAATAAAACTGCGGCTTGCATCTACCGATGGATCTCAAGTAGACCAAGTCATCCTCCCTCTTTACTTGGCTTTGGTGAGGCTGCAGCTGGAGTACTGCATCCACTTCTCAGCTCCACACTTTAGACAGGACATTGAGAAGCTTGAGAAAGTCCAGAGGAGAGCCACTCACATAATTAGAGGTCAAAAGAACAGGCCTTATGAGGAGAGGCATGGGACTCTTCAGCCTGGAGAAGCGAAGGCTCAGGTGGACTTGGTGGCGGTCTAGAAGTATATAAGGGGTGGGCGTCAGGAACTGGGAGAACGTCTGTTCATCAGGGTACCCCAAGGGAAGACAAGATCTAATGGTCACAAACTGCTGGAAGACTATTTTAGACTGGACATGAGGAAAAAGTTCTTTACCATCCAAGTCTCCAGTCTGGAATAGACCTGCTGCAGAAGTGGTGCAAGCATCTACTCTGGATACCCTTAAGAAGCACTTGGATGCTTATCTTGCTGGCGTGATCTGACCCCAGCTGACTTCCTGCCATATGGGCAGGGGGTAGAACCCAGTGATCTCACAAGATCCTTTCCAGCCCTAATATCTATGAAATCTATGAGGTTTGAATCAACTCTATTACCCATGATCTCTGCTCAACTGATTCACATTCATGTCAGTCACCACAGTAGCATAACCTTTAATGGAAGGAGTAAAACTATCCAGGCTCTTGTTTGCTAAGTGCTTGCTTGTTAAGCCCCTGAAGCCCAGCCTGATTTGCTACTACATTAATGTGTCATCACTGCACAAACACTGCCACAGAGCTGGCTTGATCAGATACTGGATTTTCCCATTAACCATGGCTAGGCGCCAGACAAAGAGGTTGCCAGCCTCATCCAGGCAGGCTAGCTGGTTGGAGTTGAGATGGGCGAAAGCCAAGTCTGCCACACCACCCGTGAATCCTTTCAGCAAGGTTCGCTCAGCTGTGCTGACACTCAGCACACGCACCATGGCGGAGCCATTAGTGGCACCTACAGAAAAGAATACAAAAGAGAAAAGTCACTGCCTGCCATCAGGAAGTTCTTCCATAGGCTCTTCTTTGATTCCAACAGTTTTCAACACTCATCCCTGCCAGCAGCCATTCTGGATAGCATGCTGACAGTCCCTGTCAGCATACAGCGTGGTACAGTACAGTACTTCATACCACATCACACTAAAACAGTCACCTTTGGTGGAGGAAAAAAAAGAGCCATTATGGCAATGAGATGGATTTGACTGCCTTGTAAATACTTCGCTCAGTTTCCTGCATCTCCTGTGATCTCTCAAGTAGCCAGCTGTATGTTATGCTCCCTCCCACACCAAGGTGACTTTGCTCTGATGCAGAAAGTTTGCTTTAGCTTATTTGGAAGGCAGTGACGTTAGGATTTGTATTAATGGGCAGAACTGTACCAATAGAAGTGTCCATAACCAACTTCAAGGGTTTATGCAGAACCTTAAATATTCACCCTAAGCTGGCAATTAGGAGAAGAGGCTTCCAACAATTCAGCAAATTCCAGTAGCATTAAGTAATTTTAAGTTTCAACTCAGTTTTTCAGAAATCTGGGATAAAGCTTCGCAGAAGCTTACAGAGTTACATCCTCTACTGGATGAAAGTAAAAAATTACATGCATTCATATAGCAAAGTGGGGCCAATGAAAAAGGAAATCAAATGCAAGATACACACTTGAACCCAGGAAATTTCCCACTTCCACCGTCCAAACCACTAGGCCTCTCTAACAGATGTGCCTTACATTCTACTTCCAGCTCTCCACACTCACCTTGGTGGGAAAGGGCAGGCCAAACATAGCAACGGCCTCCGTTTCTGGGGCCACAAATTCTATTACATCCACATCTCAAAACAAAGACTTCAGGCATCTCAGAAATACCTACAACAGAGCAACCACACCTAACAAAAATAGATGGGAAGCAACAGATTCCTGACAACTATATTCTCTAGAGCAGGAGTTCCCAACATTTATGTGCCCAAGAGCACATTCGAATTTAAAAGAAAAAGCAGCGGGCACCATATGAATATTAAAGTATAGAATTTAGATCAATCTGATCATCTCATCCATTACCTAAAATTGCATTAGATCTGCAACTTCAAAATGCAGATTCCTTTTTCTTACAAAAATATTTGTTGGAATAATGATTTTTACCGATCGTAAAAATGCACACAAGCACCTGAATAAACTGGGGGTGGGGTGGGGGGGGGGTGCGGCACCATGGCACCAACAAGCACCGTACAGGAAACCACTGCTGTAGAGGGAGAGTGCTAGGTGTTAGAGAGGGACAGCATGAAGGGAACCTCAGAGACCTCTGGTGAGGCAAGAGGAAGAAGGGCCTCTGTAGTTGATCAAGTGTGTCCAAAAACTGATTGCATTCAGGCTGGAAAACTTGAGCTTTATTAACAAGGTGCATCAGCTTCTTGCTCCAAAGGGAGCATTCTGCTCTGTACTTGCTTCATCTCTTCTGAAGCTTCTCTTAACCCCACAGCTGCTCTTAACATATGCAAATAAATCAGTCTTAAATAGTTTTGCACTCTCGTTACTCAGGGCCTATTTTTGTGCTTATCCATGGAGACGAGGTTTGTTTTCAATAGAAACATTAACTCTAGAGGAGAGATGAACTCTCAATAGGATGGAACCAGGTCCCTATGGAATCCCAGCTCCAACACGAAGTGGTCCCTGACTGCCTTATCAAAGCATCATTTCAAACAACCCCACTTGCAGAGCAAACAGGGGGTAGCAGAGTCTGGCGAGAGTGACTCCAAGGACAGGGCACCCCCAGCTGCAAACATGCCATATTTCTCTTCATGGTAGCTTCTCAATGCCCAGCCTCTAAAATGTTTATTCCCAAATCTGACTGAATCCTGTGGATTCAGTGAGGTATTCTGCAAGCCCCATTCCATTATCTCCTTCGTTCCCTGGTTCTGCTATTCTCTCTCTCTCTCTCAAAGGCCTGCTCTTCACCATTGCTCCTCCCACTATATTCAACCTTTCCCACTGGAGTTACATGCTTTCTCTTCAATAGTTGTATTCAATAGTTGTATTCTCTTCCACTCCAACCTACCAACCCCTTCTTTTAACACCAACACCCACACCTACTTCCAAGTCTACCTAACTTAAGCATCCCTAACATGAGCATGAGACATGGAATGTTCCAAAGAAAGTTGAAAGTATTCGCCCTAATAACAACTCAAACACAAGAGGAACCCAGCACAGACAGAACCTACAAAACAACAGAAGGATGCCTCACCTCGGATGGCATATGCTAGGTAAGAGTTTGAGACTGCTATCAGGTTTCCATAGTAGTATTTCTGCTCCCAATCATATCTGGCAACTGGTTGGATTTTTACCTGTGTGGAAGAAAGAAACACATAACCTGGAGAAGAATGAAAAAAGAAGGGATGAACAAACACCCTTCAGTGGGAAAGAGGCAGCACTGCAGAAACCAAATGGCCATTTCATAAGGAAATTTCAGACTGAATCCAGAAGAGTGTAGCCTAAATAGAGACTTTTAGAGAGCCCAAAGCAGCCATGCTCCTGAGGCTATGCATTGCAAACAAGAGTTATCATATTTACTCAAATACAGCATGGGGGACAGGGAAGACCTCATCTTATATATGAGTACCAGACTGGGGCAGGCAGCAACTCTGGCTTTGGCCCTAGGCTTGGGGCTGAAGCAACAGCCAAGTTGCCAGTAGAGGTGCACTGATACATCAGTCCAATATTGGATCGGCATCAATATAAAGAAAATTTACTATATCAGAAATCGACCACATCAGGCCAATAACTAGGCCAATAAATGACCCGTGCATGCAAGCAGCCACAGTGCTGACAGGCGGCGAGGAGCATAGCCCTGCAGCTTGGAGAGCTGCCTCCAGCTGGTAAGTCTGATGAGGTGGAAGGGGAGTGGGGAAGAAAGGTACTGGGGGGACAGATCAAGAACCCTGTGGTAAGGGAGGAGTGGGGCTGGACTGGGGCAGGGGGTGGGCAAGAGCTGCCCAGACATGGCAGGGCAGGCACGGCATGGAGCCACAGCTCATCCAGGTGGCATGGGGCAGCTCCCGCTGCTGTGCGCCACTCAGCCAGGAGCCGCTGGTCCAGTGGCTCATCTGGCAGCTCCCGCCGCTCATCTTGGAGGGGAGTGGGGATTTATGGGGGGTAGGATGGGCCCGGGGCTATGCCAAGCTCATCCTGGTGGGGCAGGGCTGCACTGGGAAGGGACTACAGCAAATTTATGGCAGCAGCACCCCCTCCCCCTGTATCCCCTTCCCAGCACAGCCCTGCCTTGCCCTGCCAGAAAGAGCTTGGTGCAGCCCTGGCCCCAGCCAGCCCCACACAGATCTGGGGGCACCCCCCACCCTGTCCTCTTGGATGAGTGGCACAAGCAGCAGCGGGAGCTGCCGGATGAGCAGGCAAGTGCCAGACAAGCTGCCAGAATAATGGCGCCTGGCCAAGCGGCACACAGCAGCGAGAGCCACCCTCCCCTCCCCACATCCCCCTGATGAACCGTGACTCTGTGCCATGGCCACCCTGCTGCAGCTGGGCAGAGCTTGCCCCAACCCCACACCCTCCCTCACTGCAGAGGCCTTGATCTGCCCCTGTGCAGCCCCTTCCCTCCACCCTCCCCTTCCAGGAAACCAGACTTACCAGCTGGACGCAGCTCTCCATGATGCCATGAAAAGCATGGCTATTGGAAATCAGATTGCTATCAGTTGAAAATTAGTTATCCGCATCGGCCACAAAAATCTCTATCAGTGCACCACTAGTTGCCAGTTGCCCCAAGCCAGAATGGCTCACTTGGGAGGTGAGGGGGTATGCAGTTGTGGGGAGCACAAGGGAGACTATATGGCAGGGGTGGGGGACCCTGCACCCTGCCTCCCTATTCCTTGCCCCCCCTCCATGCCTATGTCTGCCCTTCTCACCCCTTGCTCCCCTCCCCCATCTTACTTTCGGCTGTGGCTCCAGTCCTCCAGCCCCAACCTTGCCTAGCTGGGAACTACCTCCACTTCTCCCTGGCCCCGCTAGGCTGGGGTTTGGGTCAGGGTCATACATCTGCTGCCCAGAGAACAGAGCTGCAGCAGGAGGTAAGGAAGGGTGGCACACAAGGAAGAAGTGGCAGCCAGGCACAAGCACAAAGGGGCAGAGAGGACACATGATAGGGTGGCAGACACAGGCATGTTGGGGGAGACAAGAGGCAGGGGCAAGGGTCTACTTCTTGCCCCCTCCCCCACCACTACTTTCCACAGAAGTAGCGTGCACCGGGGGGGGGAATGAATTTACGATGAATGTCTATTAATTAGACTCCAAGTCCCAGAATACTAGAAGTAGGGGGGATACCTGCTGAAATTAGTAGGTGACATGTTTACTACTAATAATGGAAAATACATAAAGCAATGTGCAGTTAACTTGTGGAATTAACTGCCACAGGTGGTGGTGGGTATTAATGGGTATTGAACAGAATGGTTGGTGGTGTTTTCTCTGGCATCTCTAACCCAATACATGGTAGACACCAGGGAAGGTTTTGAAAAGGAGATGCATCATTCTAGAGATATCTGATTCAGTGCTCTCCTCCAGCATCCACTTCTGCCACTCATGAATGGAGAAAAAATACTGGGCTAGATGGACCATTGGTCTGACTCAGTGTGGAACTTCTGATGTTCTTATATTTATAATTGTCCATGTACTGAATCTAAATATTGGGGGGGTCCTCTTAAATTCAATGCTTTACCTATAGCAGGTTAGGGTGTTATGTGTTGTTTTGTGTCAGGGTTGATAGCATAATTTTGCTAAGTGGCTAGACAATGGATTTGTATATGATGGTTTAGATTGGGACGATCCTGCCTCAGGCAAGGGGCTGGACTCGATGACCTCTCAAGGTCTTTTCCAGCCCTACTTCTGCGCAACCATGCTAACCAGAGCCCTCAGTGGACCTGGTCAGACCTACAGCTTAGGTCACTTCTCCCTTCATGGCCATGACCTCCCTTTGGAGCAAGGAAACCACTGACTAACAGGAAGTGCAGGGAAGGGAATTTTCACAGAAGCTGCACCTAGACCAGTGGTTTTCAACTTTTTTCCATTTGCAGACCCTTAAAAATTTTTGAATGGGGGCATGAGCCCCTTTGTAAATTTTGAATAGAGGTGCAGACCCCTTTGAATTTTAAGTATGGGTATTCACATACTTTTAATTGATTATAGTCATCTTTTGCAGATCACTTAGATATAGTCTGAGGACACCCAGGGGTTAAAAACCACTGTCCTAGACCATGGAGCTCACTGCTGCAAAAAAATGAGTTACATGCCCAAAATCCATCTCTGATTCACCGTTCTCTCAACAGGTTCCTCAACACCCCCCCCCCCGCCATAATTAAGGAAGATGTTACCCTTTGACAAACTGGGAAGGAAGCAGTTATTTTCATTTTTAAAACCTTAAGAGGTACTCGGGTGTTACAGTGATGGGCTTAGACCTGTGGTTCTCAAACTTTTTAGACTCAAGCAAAACCTTTGCAAAATGCCAGCTCTCATCTTTCGCTGAGACTTTATGAGTACAGAAAAACAACAGAACAATTCTCTGGTTTCAGAAAACCCAAAAGATTACATGTCCAAATATTTTTGACACAATGGATTCCTATTTGAAATCTCTGGTTTATCTTGTAAATCATGTGCAAGTCTTTGCACACCCAACAGCACTAATGTTGCATGGCATCCCTAAAAGCAGTGGTGGGCTCTTATTTTGACTGGAGGGCCACTTAATGAGTTTTAGTGTCCTCTTGCAGGCCATCTCTCTTCCCTTCCCCCACTCTCCCCTGCCCTAGAGCTGTAGTACACCCTGATCCCCTCTCTGTCACCCTCCGTCTCTCCCCACACCATGCCCTGATCCCCATTCCTAACTTGAAACCTGCCAGCTGTGTCCACTGCGTACACCACCACCTGCCTGGCATAACATAAGCAGCCCCAGGTGGGCGCTGGCAACAGCTGTGGAGGGGCCCAGCAGGTGGAGATTGGGGGTGTCCAACGAGGTCCACAAGTGATGCTGCTGTGGTGGAAGCGCTAGGTGGAAACAGGCTTGCCTACCCACCTGGTACAGTGGAAATAGTCTAGCCCACTTGTCCACATGGTGGTTGGAGCCACCAGTGGGTGGACCAGATCCCCTAAGTTGGTGGCTGTTGTCCCACAGGCCAGATCAATCAGTTGGTGATCCAGATCTGGCCCATGGACTGTATTGTGTCCACCCCTGGCTAACAGCATCTCACAGCACCCTAATCAAGAATCACTGGCTTAGATTGACCAGACAGAGGCACACTTCCCCTTTACCTTGTTGCTCCCTCTGGCCTTACTGGTGATGCTAGAATCACTACTGGCTACTATCTCCACATCTTTCGCTGATATCACGAGGCAGGTAGAGCTGTCATCTCCAGAAAGGCAGCTTTGAAGAAAAATAGAGTTAGTCACACATCAGCCTTCTTGAGTGAAGAGAGTGACACTGCACAAGTGTCATAAGAAACAGTTTTAAACTGCAACTCAGTGATACTTGCATTACTCTTCTATGTCCAAATTCAGCATTAGTATACCATGCAGAAAGGTCTAGTTTCTTCAGCTTAAAATCTCTCATAGGTTTCTCACACCCAAGTTATCCACCCTTCTGCCTTCAAGTTGTAAGATTCCTCACAGTTGGTCTGGGCCACAGTCCAAATACCACCCAAAAAATGCAGCTGGTCTAAGACCAAACATATGCTGTCACTGGAATAAGTGAAACGTGCTGTTAAGCACTTCCCCCAATAGCACCTCTCAGGAACATGCTAAACAACTGATCTTCAGAGAAGCCAAATTGCAGGCATCTTCATGCGACTAGCTTAATGCAGAGAAGAGCAGTCACGCAAAGACAAAGAGGATTGCACTGAACAGATCAGTGCTCTAATCCTATACAGTAATACCTGGGTTGCTATGCCATCACTCATGCCTTGTAATAGAAAGTAAGTAAAAAAGTTACCTGCAGTGTCACCGCCAAACCTTTGTATAGTGTCAAAGGCACACCTAATTATGTATACCACTCAGCAGGGTAGTAACTTACCTTGGGATCAGTTCTTCTGCTAGGTGCTACCTGAAGACAAACTGCCTACGGAATGTATAGGGCATGTCTACACTCCATAGCATGGTGCAAGAGAAATCAGACCTAACCAAAGACCTGAAAGCAGTCCAGTTATAACGGCACAGAGCTCCATGCATGTTCATTTTCCCACTTGAGAAATGAGCACATGTGAAGCTCTACACTATCTCAGCTAGACTGCTTCCTATGACCAGCCTAAATCAGGCATCTCTACATTGCTCTATAACATGAAGCACAAACATTACTTGAAGTGACAGAAGTATGGGGATAGGTGAACTGCAGTGTACACAAGTCTCCATATACAGCTCTACCAACACATATCAATTGCAGTACCTGCTGCTACATGCATCCTTAGTTCTGCTGATTTTTTTTCAAATCCCAATTTGCAGAATATCTTTCTTTTTTTTTTTTTTTTTGTTTCAGAGCTGCTTCCCCCTCTCTTACACAGTTCCACCAGGGCTCCTTAATCCTTGAACAGCAGAGATGCTGCACATTGGACCTAGGGTGCTTTATAGTCATATCTGCCTCAGAGATATTCCTCACAATCCAATATAAATGTAGGCACCGGCCTTTGGAAGAGAAAAATATTTTTGCTGAATTGCTATAAAATATAAACTGTATTTTCACAGCTTCTCATTATATCCGTCTCACCAGAACCAAGATTTGACAGAGCTTCCCATTTGTTCTCAGGCATCCCTGCAAAATGCTGTTAGCTAAAGCTATATTATCTTTAGGCTGTTATGTTAAGCATGGTATATGTTTGGGTATCTATTTAACTCAGATACGTATAAAGATGTTGTTTATTGCACTATACTAAATCATGAAATGAAATCTTCCAATATTCAAACACATTGTTTTCAAAATATTTGTTATAATCGGGTTTTTTTCTTTTGTACCAGACAAGCATGATGAATCTTGCACTTTTATGCTTCCACTAGCAAAATGCTCATCAAGAATGATGGGGTGTGGGGACGGCAGGGACAGAGGACTGTGTTCAGCTCCCTCCCCCCTCAACCCTGCCTCAGGTCATGGTTGCTCCCTACTTCCCCCCTGCCACTTTGGGCCAGGGCTGAGGCCATTGTCCTCCCCCCCGCCCCCCGCAACGCTTCAGGCTAGGGCCAGAGCCTGGGCCACTCTGCCCTCCCCGCCGCTGCTTTGGGCTGGAGCTGCTCCTCACCTCCCCCCCGCTGCTCCAGGCCAGGGCCAGAGCCGCCAAGGCCCAGAGCAGTGGTGGCTACGGTGGGGTGCAGCCACCAGTCAAACTCCCCCCCCTTCTTCCCACTCCCCTCCCTCCCTGCCTTTCTCTGCAGGCTGTTGTTGGAAGGGGGAGTGCCCCAGTCCCTGGCTGCAAGGTGCAGGCGGGGAGGGGGCGAGGCCAGCATCACTGGCCTCACTCCCTCCCCACCCCGATGCGTGCCCTCTGTCATGGCAGCGCTCCACTCCCTGTCATCCCCCTCTGCCTCCAAGGAACAGAGCGGCAGGGAGCAAAGCCAGCAAAGCTGGCCTGGCCCCCCCTGCTCTGGCCCCTCAGTCTCTGCTATCTCCACGGTGCTCCACCATGTGCTGAGGCAACCAATCAGAGCATGAATAAAGCGTTATGGACAGACAGACTAAGGCTTTTATAATATTAAAAATTTTAAGAACTGCCATATAGCCTTAAGAAAGTGTATGCATGGGACTTTGGGATTCTTACCGGTTGAGGTAAAAGCAAATGGAGGTTTGCTGAATTCTATAGTTATATGGGGATTAAAACTGGAGATGCATTAACCAATATGCTGAGCTTGCTCCATTTTAGTTTCTGCAGCAGTACCACAGGCTAAGGATTGCTAACAGCCTTCATAGGCTTAATCAATAAACTAACTGAGCTGTATCAGACTGGTCTTTTGGGCATTTCCACATATTAGAAATGACTAATGGTGAACAACTTACATGACTTGCTTCTCCTGCAGGGTTCCCAGAGGAACACTGCGGTGCATTGACTTAGCCAATGAAGCTCCATCTCCAGTTGTGATGGGGTCTGGCACCAGCAGCCCGTTCAGGTCCCCATTGTATGAATTGGATGGTCGCTGATTTTCATTCACTGAACCTAAGGACAAGCATGAACAGCATGCACAAGAGTCAGCCTTGGAAGTGATGCAGTACAGTGCAAAATACCTTTTACCTGGATGATCTCCTTAGGTTTCACCACCTTATTGGGAATATGTTGACCTGTCCAAGTGAGGTAAGAGACAATGAACCCAGAGTAACAAGCATCTCTGTGGATAGGTGTGGAGCTATAGCTTTTCCTCCATCGGACTAACTCTTCTCAGGAAAGAAACAAAGAGAAGGGAACAGACACGAACAGGAAATCCTTATTTAAGAACTGAAAAACCCAAATTAGTGGCATCATCACCTGACCTGCAGGCCAGGACTAGGCAGCCTGAGCCACTCATCCAGCTTCAGAACAAAACACTTTTCAGACATTGAGCTTTTTAGTCCTTATGGCCAAAGAAGAAACCTTCTAAAAGGGAGGCAGCTAATTCTGGGGGTGGCAAATTCTTCAAGTCTGCAGACAGTCTGAAACAGCATATATGAACAAACCTATTCAAAATCAGCTGCCCAAGTTTGATTCCTACTTACACAACCAAATTCTGAAAATCTGGCTTGCAAGTACACTGCTGTGGATCTAGTACTTGTACGTGAATGCAGTTACTGTGGCTGTGTGCATGTACATTAACTAGTAAGCACACAGCATCATTGGGTTAGAAAGGATCTCAAGGGTCATCTGGTCCAATTTACTAAACATATGCAGGAACACTATGCCTGAAGTTCTGTATACACACCTGGTATACCAGAGCAAAGGTTTCATAGTTTCATAGTAGGTAGGGTCGGAAGAGACCTGAGCAGATCATCAAGTCCGACCCCCTGCCATGGCAGGAAAGAGTACTGGGGTCAAATGACCTCAGCAAGGTGTTCATCCAGCCTCCTCTTAAAGACCGCCAGGGTAGGAGCCAGCACCACTTCTCTGGGAAGTTGGTTCCAGACCCTAGCCGCCCTGACAGTGAAGTACCACCTCCTGACGTCTAACCTCAATCTACCATCTGCCAGCTTGTGACCGTTATTTCTAGTCACTCCTGGTAGTGTTTGGGGGAAGGGGGACTCCCCCAATGCCTGCTGGTCTCCTCTGACTAGTTTGTAAACGGCCACTAGATTCCCCCCCTTGTGGAGGCTGAACAGGTTCAGGTCCCGTAACCTCTCCTCGTAGGGCCTGCCCTGCTGCCCCCGATCATGTGAGTGGCCCTCCGCTGGACCCTCTCCATGTTGTCCACACCCCTCCTGAAGTGCGGCGCCCAGAACTGGATGCAGTGCCACCTGGTCAGGCCGCAACTGGAGTAATGGGCCTGCCAGAGTTCTCCTTTTTTTTTTTTTTTGTGTTTGCTAGCCATAAGGATTGTACTGCACGTGCAAAGGTGCAAGCTTCTCAATAACATGACTGGCATCTGTGTTTCAACCATGGATATATATTCTATCCCCTACTCTGGAATCCTGTTCCTGGGATTCTTGCCCTTCAAATCACTGAACCCCATTCACCCGCTGGAATTTAATTACCATGTCTGCTAGCAGCTTTCAAAAGGAGATTGATGCTAAAAGGTATCAGAGACATTTCCATGCCAAAGACAATGGATGTCAAACAGAAATGAGAACCAAAACTCACTGCACTCAAGCGGCACTGTACATAACAGGAAATCACATCTCTCAGCACAATTTCTTTACTATGGTTGTGAAATTTTCACCAGTCCAGCAAACTGAAACTTGATTTCTTGTTGCCCTAGAAACAACTGCTTGCAAGGTCTTGTGAAATGCCTGCTATTGTGACCGGAAGGTTAATGCGCCTATGCTACTGGCCAGTTCAAGAAACCCAAATATAACTCTGACTGCAAAAAAACAAAACAGAACAAATCCTCTAAAAGCCAGACAAGCTTTCAGGTACAAAACAGGTTAGTTAAGTGCTTCAAGTCAGCAGGGAATGCAGTTAAAGCTGCTATCAGCAGCAGTAACTGCTATTACTCATTCTCTAGAAGATTTATGATTCCTTTTAAGAAAAGAAGCTAAATCAGTTAACATGCCTATTTAGCATGCAAGGAGAGAACTAGGATATCCCAATTAAGATGCTACCTAGGCACATCACTAGCAGGCCAAAGCCTGAAGCTAATGAACAGACAGCAACTGCATTCATCCACTAGGAAGAGACTACCAGTCACCAAAGGCAAAACCCATTACTGTGGGATGACCACTGAACTCATTACTATGGGATAAGGACAGTTTCCATTGCACTGATCCTGAACCATGTGCTTCCCCAACAGCAGCATGAAAGTGAAGCAATTGTGGCTAGTTTTATTCATCTGAAAATGGGTGGCTCCACCAGAAGACCATCCTGTGCAGCACAGGCATGACCTTCTGCTGTAGTAAGAAATGCCTTGAAAGAGAGAAGTTCTTGCTCTCTCAGCCCCCAGTGAATGTGCTTCTGTTGCCGCCTACAGATCAAAGATGTGACTCTCATGGAAAGGGGAAATAAAAATCAATATGCACAAATGGGGGCCAGGGCTTGTTGGCTTAAGGACCCCCATGGCAATTCTCCCCCAAGCATTGCCAGGAGTGACCAGGAATAACGGTCACAAGCTGGCAGAGAGTAGATTTAGGCTAGACATCAGGAGGCGCTACTTCACAGTCAGGGCGGCTAGGATCTGGAACCAACTTCCAAGCAAAGTGGTGCTGGCTCCTACCCTGGCGGTCTTTAAGAGGAGGCTAGAAGTACACCTTGCTGGGGTCGTTTGACCCCAGTACTCTTTCCTGTCATGGCAGGGGGTCGGACTAGATGATCACTCAGGTCCCTTCCAACCCTACAAACTATGAAACCTGACACTGAGTTCCTTACTCCACCCTAGTGGGAGCTGAACACATTGCAGCAGCAGCAATCAGCCCAAGCATCCACATGAAGAAAAAGGACAGCCACTCTGGCAAATGAACAGCAATGTTTTTTGCACTAATACTTGCCTTCCAAAGGCTTCAGGAAGAGAGTCTGATACAGCCACATTTCCTCCTTCCTGCAGAGGACCCTCTGGGTCATAGTACAGCCTCTTGTAGGATGCTTTCTACTTTCCCATCAAGTAATAAAGTAATGCTGGCTTGTACAATGTAGAGCTTTACACTAAGTCAGTGACACACATGGAGTTGGCCTGATGCCTGTTGCCAAATAATGTTTGAATAAGAAATTAAAGGAATTTGGCCACATATGAAGCAGAAGGTCTCCTAGCTAACTTGCTGGCTTCTGCAGCATAGCATGCCCACAGTAATCAGCAGTGGTCACACAGCTGCCAAAAGACTCCTAGCATGATCATGTTCAATGGGGCAAGAGAAAACATTAACAGTTCTCACCTGGGGCATGATACCAGAGAAAAGGCACCAGCTGTTGCACCCCTGGGTTGAGCTGAAAGAAACCTGCTTTAAAAACCTGTATCAAGACAGAATTTGTGGAAGAAGCAGCATTTGACTGACAGAGCAAGGGGAGTCCCTTTATAAAGCATGGGATTCTTTTCATTCTGCATTTGCACACCACCTAGAACAGTGCAGTTCAACATATGACTGCAGGAGCTCTGAGACACTACAATCATAATAAAGGACATGCACAGTCTTAAAACAATTTTAGGAAGACAGAGGTTTCTTACTGCAAGGGGCATGTAAGGCAATACCTGCACTGTGCATGGGAGACTTACATTTGTAACTGGTATATCTGTGAAACCCAAACAGTAAGAGAGTTAAGGACTGGAAACGATCTTTGAGAGCACTAACATCCTTTACTGAGAACTGGCTTACCCCCACACATACAAGTAAGTCTCAGCCTGCTCTAGGAACTGCTTTTGTTTCAGTAGTATCTATGAGTCTTTGAAGCAGCAGTGCTTCCCCTTCTGGCTTCCCCAAATCCACCTCCCTAGTTAAGGCCTTCAGAGACATTCTTCACCCTAAACCAGTGGTCTCCAAAGTGGGGCATGCAAGACGATCCATTGGGGTGCGGGAAGAAAATATCAGAATTTCTATTTAGATGTATATTTATATAAATATACATATATTGGGGGTGCATGCTCAAAAATTTTTTACTGATGGGGCGCACGAATATAAATACACATATCTTGGGGGTACACGGTCAAGTTTTTTTTACTGATAGGGGTGCACGATCAAAAAAGTTTGGAGACCACTGCCCTAAACAACAGCTTTTCATCTTACTCTGCTTTGCCTGGGGTCTTTCAACTCCCTTTTAACTCTGCTACACAAGCAATACCTCCAGCTCCAAGATCAACTATAGGTGACTTGATCCCATCATTTTACTCCACTTACAAAGACATTAACGTCAGCCCCAGCAGAGTCCCACTAACCATGATCCATCAGTTACTTACCAGTAAGTGCTTCCTGAACTGCTGTTGATCATAACTTCCTACTATTAATCTGCAAGCCAATTCTGCCTCTCTATCCTAGGTTGGTCTCTTCTGGCTTTTTGAAGACTGTATTCCCCATCACAGTCTTTTGGAACATAGCAATCTTGTAAGGTCCCTTCCAGCCCCTAACATCTATGAAAGTGCAAGGAACACCACTTGTTTTTGTGTGCTGTAAGCCTGTGCTACCTAGTGCTCATTAAGCTAATTACAGAGACAGGCAGGTAACAAGACTGTTCAAAACAAATCTTAAGAGGCCACGTACCTTTTTAGAGCTACTCCTTGAAAACAAGGCAAGTGTGAGAAAGCAGTATGAAGTTGGATCCAGCAACCACATTAAGGTGATTATAAGGGAAAGATTACCTCCTCCCTTCCTCTTCTAGGAGTTAGAACCAGAATCTGCTTCTTTAAGGTATTCTCTGTTACCAGTTTCTTAACATCCAGTTGACACCTGCAGGGTTTCCCTAACAAAACCATTACTTGGATGGAAGAAGTTTGCCATCTGCCAACTCCAGGGCAAGGCAACTAGCATCTACTTGTAGAAATGTTTTGGAGAAGACAGGCCAGAGATGTAAACAGACATAAGATGGAAATAAGTAGAGATGTCTGTGAACACAGAGAAAAAATAAGACCCAGGGAGGAGGAACAATAATTAGGATGGAAGAGAGATGAGAAAGACAGAAGAACCACAGTCCTAAGCCAGTTTCTTGGCTCCCACCAGAAGTTTCTTCCTACTTTAGGAAACAGCCAGGCCACCTGAAACAAGAGAAGCAGTTTTAGATAACCTTTGGAACATACTTTCCTTTCAAAATCCAGGCCCCTCTCTCTAGGCCCTTGATGGAGCAGATACTTGCCACTACAGTGATAGTAGAATCAACCTGGTTTTAGTGTAAGAGGCAGAGACAGTTCTGCAGTTATAAACTTGTTGCAATAGAGAGAGGGATTCTAAAAAAAATGGCACTATAACCCTGGGCCTACTTAAGAAACTAAAGATAAAAAGAAGAAATTTAAAATAATCAGAAAAAGCTGAGATGAATTCACCCTAAATTAACCACAAAGAACGGTTTCAGTGCGTTACAAAACACTTTTGTGGGTAAATAAATAAATACATTCACTCAATACATGATTGACCAGTGGGATCACTCAGCAGGCAATGCAGATGATTGTTCCTGCTTTGGGAGAAAACAGAAAGAGAGATTTGAGACAGGGATCAGATTTCTTCAGATAAGCAGGACTAAAGAGGGTACAGTGAACCATCCATCATGGGAACAGAGGGACAATTCCAGAGAGACTAAGTGGCCCATCCAGACAATCCAGTAAAGAGCCTGAAAACAGAATGGGGATTATGAACCAGGGACATCTGAGCTACTGAAGCAGCACTTGCTTACAGTTACTGTACCTCACAGAAAACAACCTATAAAGAGGTAAGTGAAAGGGAATCAGAGGGCATCACATTCCCCATTCCAGAATACAAGGGGTTAATTCTAATGAAGGCTCTGTTCCAGACTATCTTTGGGCTAACAAGCCAATCACATTATCAGACTGGTAAGAAAAGAAACTCCCCTGCAAACTCTCAAAGGTGAAGACAAAAATGAGAACCAGGAAATTCTCTGTTAGCCAATATTAATTCGGTCCTCATATTTCCTGCTCACGTTTTGTATACGGACCAGGTAGCGTAACCTGCTCTCCATGCATACATCAAAGGGGTGAAGATTCAGCCCATGAGACTAAAGAGGAAAGCAAAGTTGCCAGGGCTGCTACTGCCCATGTATATAGATTAAATAGCAAATGCTTACATCAGGGTAGTGGAATAAGAAGAGTCTTGGCCCAGATCAGGAAGACAAATAGTTTCCAAATAGGTAGACAGACTAAAGCTTGAGCATGGTTCAGGAACAACTACAATGGAGACAACTACACAACAAAATGAAAGTGTTATAAATGGCCTGCAACCTGGACAACGCTGGGTGCCTCTACATATTCAGTAATATGCTATTGTTACTGTGCATTAAGCTTAGTACCTGAAATATGAGGTACTAACTAAATGCACAGTAACCTTTGCTACTGCACAGTAGCACCAGTGCATGGTCTTTTCATGATGCTTAATACGCAGTAGACTAATACTATTGCACATTAGCACAGTTTTTGCCATGATGTGCTAATGTGCAGTAGAATTAGTTCACTGCGTATTATCTTGTGTAGATGTGCCCACTGCGTATGGAATTAGAAACTTCTAAGGCAGCTGGGTGAGTCACACAAGGGCCCTGTCAAGTAGCAAAGTGTCAGAAGTACTATTAAAGTGCAGAAGTACTATTACAGAGTACAGAGGTACTATTAAACCAAGGTAGACCTTGCCACTTACAAAGCCAGAGAAAGTTGATAGAGAGCTTCTGAGAGTAAGATGAACCAAGGGTTTAACACTCTTCTTTCACTGCTTATTTTAACTTTCAAACTGAGCTAATAAATCCAAGGAGGCTTGAAGTATAGAGAACAAACAGTACCTGCAGCTCAGCATTTCAAAGCTTTTTGCCCTGTCTCTCCCCCCCTCACCCCCAACAGTCCTCCGAGATCCAGGCTGGCAGCCTGTGAGGGGGTCTTCTGTAATTTGATTTGATTGAAAGTAAATCACTCGTCATGTAAACACACATTGACCAAACCTGGCCAGGGAGGTTTTCTACCATGTGCAGCAGGATGGTTGGACACACAACATGTTCCCCATGGAGGCCCGTGCTGGCACGCTGGCACCCAGGGATGAAATGCTGCAAGCTGGGCAGGGGCCTTGGAGGGCTGAGCCTCTGAAACGAGGGCAACAGGGAGCCTCCTGGGGGCTGCATTTTGCCTACATCAATAATGGGGCAGCATAAGTCAAAAATGCCAAGTGTTCCCTGCATGACTGGGTCCAGTGAAGGGAATCAGACCGCTGCCCAGGTTGGCTGCTCTGAGCCAGCAACTCTTTGGGCATGACCTAGTTGCGGGACTGGCCTGGGAGTCGAGGCTGCCGACCCGGGCCGGACCACAATTCACAGAGGGAGCCGCATCCTTCCAGGGAGCACATTCTAGCTGCTGGACCCGGGGGAGCCCCTTCCCACCCTCCGCCTCACTCCTCCCCCCAGGGCGGCAGAGAGGGACCTCTGCAGGCTCCTGCCGCCTCCAGCACAGGGTCGAGCAGCCTTCGGCTCGCCGGGCCGCCACAGGCGGGGCGCGAGGAGCGAGCAGTCCTCCGGGGCGCAGGGACGCCCCGGCCCGCGGCAGCCGCGCCCTGCCCCTGCTGACGGGCTTCAGCGTTGCTCCCACACAGAGCCGGGGGCCCGGCCCGGCCCCGCTGCCTCACCTCCGGGCCGGTCCAGCTTGAGGATGTCGCGCAGGTGCTGGGTCGCGTCCTCGATGTCGATGCTGGCGGAGGCCATGGGCCCGGCCCTGCCGCTGCCGCTGCCGCTGCCCCGCACCCCCGGCCGCACCCCCACTTCCCCTTCCGGTCCGCACGCTGCGGCACCGACGGAAACTGGCGCCAGCTCCGCGGGTTCCGCGTGAGGGGGCGGGGCCTGGAAGCGAGGCCGGGGCTGCTGCGCGCACTGTGGGCTGGCACCTCCCGCGGCCCCGGACTGGCGGCGGGAAGGAGCAGAGCCGGCGGACCGAGCCCTGCGGGCAGCGAAAGCCGCATCTCCCTCGGCAGCTCGAGGCGTCTGAGACGGAGCTCTTGACCGCCTCAGCCCGTGGAAACCGCCGCCAAAAAAAAGAGCGGCTCCCGCGTCCTGCCTTCCTGTAGGAGGCCTGCACCGCTCCTTGCAGTTCTTCCCCTGAGACACCAGGCCCGCATCGGGAGCCTCCCTCCGCTCTGGGGCTGGGAGGAAACCTTAGTGCTGTTGTCTCAGTTGATCTCTTTCCTCCTTGTCCTAATGGGCTGCCACCTCCCAGCTGCGTGGAAGTATGTGTCCCAGGCCATGTACGTCTGACCTCCGCATCATAGAGCCAAGGGTGGAGGCTTGCTCCCAGAACCTACTTTCAGCTCACTGGAGACCTAACCAGAACCCATCTTCCTCCAACCAAAGTACCAGGGAATACTGTGATCTCAGAGAGATACCACTTTGCTTTCTCCCCAGCTTTGATTGTAGTAGGCAAGGGCTAGAGTATACAGGATGCAGCACCCTGGCCTTGCTTTCACTTGCTGCTTCTGGCTGGGCTAAAAGTTTGCTTGTACTTAACCTTCAGTTATGCCAGACACCTTATTAATGGCACTTGGCATGAAACTGACAGCTCTGGCCAGTTTACCATGGTAGGCCCAACTGCAGGAAGAAAGGGATGTACTGAAGCTGTGTGTCAAGACAACATTGCAGGAAGGTTCTGGCTGCTCTTCAGGGAGTGAAAAACAGCTGTCTTCCATTAGAAGAAAGCTCTCCCACCCAATAGTTTGAAAACACAGGCAGCAGCTGCTGTCCCTGCAACTACAGTTCAGGAAAGAAAGCCACATTTAATGCACTTGGAGAGATGCAAGATCTTCCCTAAAGAATTTCAGGTACTCAGAACAAATCTGGCCTGCTACAGAAGTGGCATGACTTTAACAGCATCCTTCCTAGTACAGTGGTTGGGAAGAAAGGAGGGTGAGCTGGCAAGGTCATTGGGCTTAGTTACCTTTCAGTTAGTACCCAAAGATAGGAATGTTCCATTAGAGCTCCACTGAATGGTTCTCAAGGTCTCTAGTTTCTTAGTGCTGGGTCCCAGCCATAATTTGGCCTCTATTTTCTAGGCTTGGGCTCAAGCAAGTAACATTTGTTAAAGAAATCTTTATTAACACATTTGTCACAGGTACAATCAGAACAAGCCAACATCATACAATAGTTTATATTAAATGTATAATTTTACTCCACATAACTGTTCACCTGATTTATTACCTGCAAAACTATTGCTGAATATTGTCTACAATTTTACAAAGATGTTTTCCTCTAAGTATGTAGAATGCCCTCCGTATGGTACTGTGTAAGCTCTCTCCCGACATCTACTGCCAAGTTTTATTCAGTAATACATAAGCAAAACTCTTGGTAACATTTTATTTTTACATCTAGTGGACAGAAATAATGACCCAGAGGTATTCTGAAGGAGGGTCACATTTGAAGTATTAGCTTTGAGAGAGGTAATGTAGTCGTCCTATTTGTGACAAAAAGCATAAAGGCTTTCCAGTGCATTCACAAAAAAGCAGCTCTGGCATGATAGCTAATAGACAGGGCCAGGTGGTCAGACATTTGGCACAGTTTTTTCACAATGCCTCTTGGGTGCCATTTTCCACAACTGAAGAAATTTCAAGTCTATGGTGCAGGCTACCTTAGAAATTCTCCCCCTTCAGTTTGGGCTAGGATCAGAACTCATTTTCCCTAGCCAAGACAAATCTAGGTATTTATCTATACTGCCTGCAACTGCAGTACATAAATGCCATCAAGAAAAATAAGCTATAAATACACTAGGGTTGAAAGGTAATATTCACAATGAGAGGTTAATTGCAAACATAAGCTAGTCATTCCTGTCTTAGATGCAGAGAAAATGGTCTTCCCTTGCCCATCCCCTAGCCAACACATGAGAGTAGGTGGAGTGCCCAGTGCCTGCAAGAATCACATTCAAGGAGTTTTCTTAAGGCACCTTTTTAATATGGCTATTAACACTGCAAATATTAAGGCCAACATGATGTTCCAGCCCAGCTAAGCATGAGATGGTTCCAAATCTCATTCAGTTTGGGCAGGACAAGACAGGCTGCTTGGAATAAGAATCTCTGGTATAAAGAATTCAACCTTCTCCCACCTAAGAGAATTAAAAGGGGCAGCAACTTTACCTGTCCCTATCCCTCTAAAAAGCCTTCTTAACATTTGAAAGTGACTAGTCTTCAGTCCAACATTTGCAATGAGAAATGGAAACTGGTGCATGACCCATCAATGCAACAGTTAATGTTGGACCAAATGGCTTCTCTTCTTAAAAGAAGTCCTTGAGCTGAAGCAGTTACTAAGAGACAGCAAGTTTGTCTGCATACTAAGGGCTCGAGGAATGCATTGGTTTCCCAGAAGCATTTTATGCAGCATTGGCTCACTTAGGAAGTAAAATTGGCACTTATATCTCCTCTGGTTAGGGAACCAGGGCTGAACAGCAGAATGTGGAGAAAGGGAAAAATATAATGTTATGCAAGAAGCTTCAAAGGGCAGCTAATAGCTCTGAAGGTCAGAGAGCCTGCCAGGAACAAGAGGTCATATACTGAGAGATTTTTTTTAAAAGACCCATCGGGGCATCCCTCAACCCTGGTATTTAATCTACTCACATGTTCTTAATCATCCAGTTGGTTGCTGATGCTGAGGGACCAACCAGGCTTGGTGGACAAGATCTTTCTGCAGACCAAGTTTGACTGGAGAGTCAGTCCTTCTCCCTCAGATTCCAGAGTGGACTGGAAGCATTTGGCTCTGGAGGCTAATACCATAAAGAAGGCTTTTCCACTAGCTCCTGACCACAAAGAATGGCTCTTTTGTTTATATGGATCTTTCTCTTAAGGAGTAATTCCTTGGAGGGATTAACATTGTGAACTATTTCTATGCCAAAGAAGCGTATTAGGAAATTCAGTATTCTATTTCCATTTAACTTCAAGCAGACAGTGAGTAATAGAAGAGCAAGTGACTGCTAATACTACTATAAAAACAAAGACAGTACATTTATTATATCATTTTAGAGAGCCCCAAGATCAGTTTTCATGAAAGCTCAACTCCAATTTAGACACCAAATTAAGTGGCCAGAAATTCAGGAATTGAGCAGCTAAGCACATCATACTGAGTTTTCTTGACTTCTTAAAAGTCATAACCACTGAGTTCTGTGCAGTTTTGGGGGAAAAATAAATAAATAAATAAATCAGACCAAACTGGGCATACTGAGCCTTGAAATCTGGAACCAGCAGGCTATTCAGCTAGGAAGTGAAGAATCCAGTCCTATTTATGTGGCACTTTTTATCTTGGAAAATATAAACATACTTGATAAATGCACTTCACTAGTGAAATGCTGCCACCCTTGGGGCAACATGTAGCAGCTTAACATTAAGAACACTATGCATTGGTTTAGGACAGAGTACAAAGAATGCCATACCCAACTCAAAACTGCAGGACAGGTTTAGATAAGCTAAACCAGAACAGGAATTTAGCCAGGACACTGAAGCTAAATGCAATTTTGAAAAAGGAACCAGAAACCCCCTCAAGGTTCTACAGACAATTCAGGAAGTTGGAAGTTATATTACCCAGTGTTTAAACACAGGGGAAATACTGCTGGCCTATTTAGCAAGGAGGGCTCAGCAATGACTGACATCACAGCAAGTGTTATGACATATCAACTAATGCAAGTCACCAGGATTGTCAAGATTATGCATTATCTTCTGTTTTATGTAGAACGATTAATACATTAAAGAAAAAACTTCGAAGTCGAATCTTTTAAAGGGGAATATCAACATTTGAGCCCAAAGCCTCCACGCTGAGGGTGATAGGGAAGAGAAGATACCTATATCTATGGCAAAGGCATATTTGCCCTAACCTGCAACAGTAAAACATGGACGGAGTGTTCTGTTAGCACTAAAAGGTTACAAGGGTTTTAGATCTGTAAACATTTCCCAGAGAGGCAGACACGGGAGAACCAAAGAATTGACTGTAAAAATTTACAGTTATGCGCTCATTAAAACAATTTAAACTGTTAAGAAAATCTCATGGTTTTATTGTGTAATGTAGCATTGAAACATCTGAACAAATGAATATCTGGGCTGTATAGGCTGCTGTTATTTCCTTTCATTTCTTTGGGTTACTAAAGCAACTTGTCAGTACATAAACAAGCAACCTTTTGCATTATGGATTCTTTCCGAGGCATGCTGGTACAACACAAATTTCTCTTGTCAAATGCAGCTAAGTCTAACTTCCAAACATCATGCACAAGGAACTCATCTAGTGACAATGTAAACTCAGCAGAAGGGCAGATCACAAGTCTTGCTCACTCATTCGCTGCGGTGTTGCAGGTTTGTGTATGATATTTGGAATGTTCCGTGAGTGTGAATAATATCAGGAAGAGGAGAGGAGAAAGAAAGCACTGGTGCCTGGGGATGCCAGCTCAGCCAAAGTTGTGCAACGCTAGCCTGAACATGTCATTGGTGCAAACCCAGGCATCATTGATGTTCTTTAATAGAAACATCTGGTGGAATCCCATGATTGGATCTTCATCAGCCTGTGGAGAGAGGGGGGAAAAAAAGATTTTAATCAACTTGTAACTGTGCCAAATACATTAAAAAAGAACATGGAAATAAGACTGAGTAGTTGATGACAATGGTGACATCATGCTTTGATAAGATACACCTTCCACCTCAACAGATATTCAGTTTTAACCAAACCGGAGGTTAAGATCTTAGATTTTCAGCACAGATTTATAATCCAGTGATGCAGGATTTGTGTAGTGAAATTAAACAGTCACTGGTGCTTGACAGGGCTTCCTACAGTCAGAGGCTTACAGAAGATTTGGTATTATTATAGCAGCATTCTTAACACTACAGATGATGTTGTTCCTGTCTTTGCAGAAACAAGCCTTTTGAAGTTCTATTCATTCTTGTTCCCAAGGAAGAAGTCCAGGAACAAACAATCAGATGGTTAAGAATGAAGGAGTTTCATGAGAATCAAAATAGCTGAAATCAGCTAAAAATCTTTTTAGTTGCTGTCAGGCAGGCTGATCTGAAATGAAGCTTCTCTAGGAATCAGGAGCACTAGCAGAGCTTATTCATGTTAACTAGATGACGGCTGGGGTACCAGTTTCTGAAATGTGAATTATGTGGAACCTAGCTGGTCATGTGGTACCAACGCCTGATTTCCAGGTAGAAGTCTCATAAAATATACAAAATACCACCTTAATTTTACTTTTCCATTTCAGTAATTATTGAAGTTGCCAAATGACAGTTTAGCATGGTAACAAAAAGCATCCAAGGAAACCTCTGCAGGATATACACCACACTAAATGTCTGAAAATTCCTCATTTCAGGTATAAAATGCTAAATTATACAAATCAATAAAACTGGATAGTTTGGGAAGACTCAGCCTACACAGTAGTTTTCCCACCATTATCTCAAGGTCCCTGGTTAAACCCTGTAAATTAAGTACATCTGTGTTCAGCAGGACCGCTCCTGTACAGGACAATGCCATTCAGCTCACAGGGCTCCCAAAGGGTCCAGAAATTTGGCAGCAGAGAAACAGCAAACAACAATGCTACAACCTCCCACCACCAGATTTCCCGACCTGTGGGGAGACCTTTGGGCCAGATGATACAGCCCTGCAGGCTAGATCTGGCCCACAGGCCAGAGGTTGAGCACCACTGAGTGTAAGGATTGCAGAATGGCACCTCATCTGGAGACAAGTGACAAACCAAGCAAGAAAAAACATGCAGTTAAGAGCTATACATTTGTTGGTTAGAGATCAACAGATCCAAAACATGCAAGTGTTCTTCACAAGGCAGCTTGCTTTAGACTTTCTAAGCTTTTCAATACACTTAAAAAACTACAAAATGTTTCTGGGCTTTGCTGGTTGCCACATGGCATGTTTGCTACACATGTCCAGGAAGGGGGTGGGAGGGTTTGCTTTCCTCAGAAGCATTGGCTGTTGGCTGCAACCAAAGCTGGGGATTTAGACTAGGGTGTGCCAATGCTTCTGCTGGGACTAAAACCGAGAGGGTTCCTGGCTAGAAGGTACTGCCCCCTGCTCAGGGTCAGATCAATTGTCACATCTGGAGTCAGGAAGGAATTCTACACAATGGTCATATTATTATGGATTATAGGGGTTTTTAGCCTTCTACTGCAGTGGTGGGACCTGGCCCCCTTCCTTGGATCTCTCAAGCATATTAAACAACCCTGACAGCAGCAGGACACTGGCCGCCAGTGATCCCCTGCTTTATCTGTGGCAGGTTTGGGCACTATGGCTGCTTGCAGACATTACAAAAAACAACCAAACAGCGCTTACTGGAAACAGCAGGGCATTACTTCAACCTGGCTCCACAGTGCATGTATAGATTGGCACTTTAGTGGGACTTTTTGGTGCTTATAGCTAAAGCTGATTCAATCAGCTGTTAGATAAAAGTGCCAAAAAAGCCCTACTAAAGTGCTCAATCTATACAAACATCAGGTGAGCCAAGTCCAACTAAGGCGGTGCTACCTCTTCTGGACATGCATGGGGTTCGATGTGGGAACGTGTCAAGTTTAAAGCACCATTTTGTTTTTTTTAATGTTTGCAAGCAGCCTATGTCTTGTGCTGGTGTGGCAGAGTGGACTGTGTAGTACTAGTAATAGGTTAAACAAGGACTCGTATAAAATGGTTTGAATAGGGATGATCCTGCCTCAGACAGGGAGGGTGGATGGGATAACCTCCAGAGATTCCTTCCAGCTCTATTTTTCTGATTCCATGAAAAAAAAAAAGAAGGAAACACTACTGCTCTACTCTTCATGTGGAGAACATACTTTCTTCTCAACCAACAGTAGGGCCTGGTGACAGCAATTCTATTGGCCTGAGACCCAAGATTAAATCAAACATTCTATTTTATTCTCTCCAATCAATAAGCAAGTCAATCTGAAGGAAACCTTATTGGAAACAACCAAGCAGTAGCTTTTCAGGTTTTGAATAGAGATTCCATGGTATCAGCATAATGTGAACATGCAACAGCTGTACTGGTATAGATGTTTCATAGATTTCATAGACATCGGGGCTGGAAGTGACCTCAAAGATCATCGAGTCCAGCCCCCTGGCCCAGGGGCAGGAAGTCAACTGGGGTCATAGAATCCCAGCAAGAAAAACATCCAGGTTTCTCTTGAAGGTGTTCAAAGTAGGTGCTTGAACCACCTCCGGTGGCAGGCTATTCCAGACCTTGGATGCTTAGACAGTAAATGTTACACCTCATTCATTATCCTGACAATGTAACCAGTTTGTTTCAGAGGACAATGCTAGAAATGTCAATACAAAAACAGCATTCCAGGATACAGAGATTTTTCCATCCCTCTTGCCACATAGAAGAGGCCAATGCCCTGAAACATGGCAGTTTAATCAATCCAAGCTTTTCTAAGCTATAAAATATAAATTTTCTTGTTGGTCATCATTATATAATCTCTTCATTAATCCTACTAAACTTTGGCCAGTACCTTACATTTTGTGACATCAGATTATTTCTATTAGTTTAGAAAGAAGTAATTTTTAAATATCTTAAAAGTTTTTTGCCCACTGATATTACCTGACATTTTCCATAGGTCATTAACAAAATCTATGAATGAAGCAAACCACTTGAATAAGGGGCATAAGTGACTAGAAGATAATAAACCATTCGCTTCTACTTCTATTAATTTAATTTGGATTGGACTACCATTTCTTGATAGATCTGACCATAGCTATTAACAGCTACATAGTCTCTCTCTCTCTTGCCTTCCTGCTCTTGTTTAGGTTTTTTGGGCCTCTCAATAATAGCATAAGTCACCTTATGTTAGGGGCTGGAAGGGACCTTATAGATCATCATGCTAAATCTATGAATTTTAACTTCATTTTTGCCATCAAGGTACAATTATGTTTTTTAAAAATTTTAAACTTAAAAAAAAAATTTAGTCCCCCTGCCTTCCCAAAGGAGAATACCGTCATGCTAATTTGTGAATATTTCTTCCTACCTCTTAAATATTGAACCTAATTACTCTTACTTACCTAGTCAATTTTACTTGATGGCCACTTGTTATTTTGGACTATGAAAAACATCTTCTGTTATGCTTCAGAGCTAACAGTTTTGAAAAATTTAAAGATGTAGAGAAAATGTTCCCTTACACTTCTTTATATAGACTGCCCATTTAGTTGGTAGAAGCCACCCACTAATTTTTTAATCTATTGTCACCACATTATACTCTCTCACCCAAAGACCAAAAGCACCTAAACATGATCATCAGGGGTTCAGGTTTTCTGTTTCCCACAGAAAAACGGAGAAAACGATGAATTTTCCCCTTTGCCAAAGGAAACCAAGGATTTCCCATTTTGCCAGAGAAACCTGTGGATTCGCTCTCTCTGCAGGCTGTCAGAATTCCAGCTTGCAGGAAGTTGTGGGGAGCAAGAGGAGGGCAGTCAGGTAGGGAGCTCCATGTGCATGTACATGCACACAGAGGAAATTCCCACAGGAGGGTGGATGGGTATGTGTGTATGGGGGATGTGGGGGGGAACAGGGGGAGGAAGCTGGGCCAGGCTGGGACTGCTGCCCAGCTGAGCAACACATTAAGACCTGGCGTCTGGGGTTACAATGTGCGGCCACAAGGCCATGGAGGGGAGCAGGACGGGGCTTCAGGTGGCTTATCTAGGGAACAGGGTTGGCTCCCCACCACTGCGCACGCTCCTGAGGAGCAGGGGAGATCCATGCCCCCATCTGTGCAAGAGCTGGGGGCAGGCTGCCCACCGTGGGCTTGGACTCTCACCCTGCTGCCCTCCCCCAGAATCTCCACAGCCCAGTAGGTGCAACCCGGCGCTGCACGGCACAGCGGGGAAAGATGGCTGCCCCTGTGAATCCCCTATGTGCACAGCACCAGCAGGGCTGGTGGCATAAGGGTTGTACCCCTTACTGCTGCCACTTGCACAGGAGACGCATCACAGTATGGAGCACACAGCAGCAGGCAGCTTTCCTGCACGGCCCCACTGTGCCCTGTAGTGCCAGGTCAAACCTGCTGGGCTGCACAGATCCCGGGAGAAGGCAGCAGGGTGCGAACCCGAACCCAGAGGGCAGTCCGAACATGCACAGATCTGGGGAACACAGGTCTCCCCTGCTCCCTGAGGAGTACATGCAGCAACAGGGAGCCAGCCCCACCCTACCTGCACGAGCCTGCAGCAGGCAATTGTGGGAGGGTCTGTGGACCTGGGTCTCTGGCCCCGTAGTCCGGGCTTAACTTGTGGCACATCTGCCAAAAAGACCCCAATTGGTCTATGACATCTCCTCCAATACAGCATTACTCCCACCACCTCTGCAATCTAACCCGTCCTTCCTAAACAGCTGGTAACCAAGTATCACACTGTTCTAGCCATACGTCAACCACCCATGTCAAGCTCCTGTTCCTTTGTACACATTTCGATTTAATCATTACAATTTTTATGCTTCTTACATTTGTCCATATACATTCACAGTTTTGGGCTTTGGTCATGCCTGTAGGTATAGCTTAGCCCTGACATCCTTTTCCTTTTCTAGAATGTACCTCCAATTAACATGTTTTCTATTTCAGCAACGATATTTGTCCAATTTTATGCAGGATAAAAATACAGGTTTCCCTCACTTTATGCTGTAGGTGCATTCCTGGAAAATGGCGCATAACTCATATTTGCATAAAAGGAACCCACTTTACAATGTAACAAATAGGGATACATTCCAAGACCTCAACTGTGTTGATCCCAGACCCATTTCTACCACTTCTACAAGACAATTCTGGTACTCGCCAACAGCAGGCAGCGCACACAAACAGGGTGGTGGTGAATGTTACCATAATGGGGATGGCAACTACAGAAACATGTGTCACGGACAACAAGCAAGGAGCACAGATCCACACAGGAGACTATATTTGGGTGCACATCACTCCCACAATGTCCTGCACAAAGCAGCTGACTGCGGGTTTCCACCACACAGATCACAGAAGAGTGAATTTACCTCGCATATAACGAATTTTTGGTATAAAAAGGGTCATCACATAAGAGCAAATTCACACATACCAAACCCACATAAAGCAAGGGAAACCTGTATACCTAAACAACAGACAGATTTTTTGTTTCAGCTTAAGGTGCCCCTCTGGCTCTTGGGGATGTTCCCAGCCCAAGTCAGTTTAAAATCATCTCCTCCCCCAAAAATATAGTCCATTTCTGTACCAACAGTCAGGTCCCAACTGGGTTAAGACAAAGCCCATGTTCTCCCTATAAGTTCTTCTTTTCTTCCCAGTTTCCCTACTACCTAGTTCAAACCCCTCCTTTATGCCAGATGATCCATGAATCAAGAATTATGTCTAGATGGATGCATACAGAAGGGTAGGAATATCAGAGCGCATTATATTTAAAGACTGTGATTCATGTTTAGCTTCCAGGACCTTCTACAGCAAGTGAAGACAAAGCATAACTTTTCTCCTCTTATCTAACTAGAGACAATTAATTCAATTCCCTCTTCACTAATCACCTTCTGCCTATGGTCAGGTAGCAGATTCATAATTACCTTCCTACTTCAAAGGAAGAGACAATCGGGTAGATAAAGGCTCAAGACAAAAAGTTAAAGTCCCAGGTTCTTTCAGATTTCAATCATCTCGTTTGGTGCGAGTTTTAAATAAAGTACTCACCATGCATCACACAAACTTTCAAGTTTCCTAAGCAACTTGCATTTTCCCTTTTGAAACCAGAACTGTTAAAATCATGGGACATTGCACACAGAATTAGCTATTCAAAATGTGTCCTGCAGCAATCACTTCCAAACCCACACTCCATCCACAGGCATTTGGAGAATCACAGAGCTGCCATATCGTTTCAAGAATGCACAAGCCCCAGACATGCAACTTGCATGCTACAAGTTCAATCAATGTCTAAGAGTGAGCAGAGAGCACTCCTTACTCAGCACGGACAGTGAAGACCACCAGGAACGGAGGGAGGACAGAAGTTAAACGTTGTGGAGAGCTAGCCTGAAGATTTCGTTGGTGCATACCCAGGCACCTTGAAAATTTTTCAACAAAAAAGTTTGATGGAAGCCTAGAACTTGGTCATCATCTGCCTGAGCAGGATAGGAGAAGAAAAACATTACTAAAAAAATGCTCTAAAAACACAAGATGCCATTATTATTGCTGGATTTGGCTGAGGGAGGTCTCTGAATGTAGGTCAAAGTAATGGGCCTCAAAAACTGTCTCCTCTTCCTGGCTGAACAAACAAATGCTCAACAGCAGCACAGGCACTTGTAACATGGAAAAGCAGCAAGAAATGGTAGAAACAAAATAAAGGTAGACAGATATACTGAGTTTATCACCTTTCCCATAAATCAGGAATGTCAAATGCATCTGGCCCTGCAGGCCTCATGAAGGTAACCAGCCAGTCCAGGAGCTGGACCAAGTGGGGGGTGGGATGGGGTAACATGCAGCGTGGATTCTGGACTGGCTGGGGTGGGGGCTGCATGTGATCCACATCCCAGACACTGCTCACGAGGCCAGTCCAGCAGTATGTTGGTCAACTCAGATCCAGGGGCAGCAATGGAGGTTAGATGATTGGACTCTAAGGGTCAGACCTGGCCTGTGGGCCATATCTTTGACACCCCTGTCATGCACTAATTCCAAATGTAGTCATGATGCACTACCATTCTGCACATAATCTGGTTTCCTCACTCTGACTATAAACCATTTTATATGAAGAGAGTTTATTGTTAGCTCCAAAGTAAGTTGAAAGGCTGGTTTAAGAAACTATCTGCTCAGGTCAGTAAGAATCCAGACAATCATACAACACTTTTCAACAGAGAACTGTAAGGCTAAGGGGAAACAACCCAGAAGAGATGGAGAGAAAGTAGATAATTAACTTTCAGCATTTTGTCAATATAATTTATCATAAAAGATGGAGAGAGGTTTTCTGTGGATGAAGAGTGGGATTTTTCAGGAGGTCTAACAGACTTTACTTGTGATTTGTATTCCCAAATCAGTTGGACATATCTGGAAACCGCATTAAAAAAACCACATGAAGTGTGGCCACTTTTTTTTGTTAGGATGTTGCAAAGATCAGCTTTTCACATACTTTCTCTCTCCAAGAAGATATTTTAAAGGACCACACAAGGTGGATTTGATTTAAATTAAATCTATGTAAATCACAATTTAAAAATCACAATTTATATAACTGGTCAGGAACCCTTGATTGAATCAGTCTTCTGCAAAAAGTGCATTCTTGTTATTTGATATCATTTATTCATTTAAATTCTTGAAGCTTTGCACTTTTAGATAAAGGCTTGACTGTGTGTACACAAATTTGCAGGGAGACAATAGGGCTGACAGGTGGGTAATCAGGTCTGTTCTCTCTCATTTCTATATACTGTTGTTAACAAGGATGTTATCTCTTGAGGCAGCAAACTCTCTAAGCCTGAAGAAGGGCATTTGTGCCCAAAAGCTCACAAAGAACAATTTTTCCAACCATTTAGTTGGTCTAATAAAAGATATCACATCTACCCAAAGAACCTTGTCTGCCTATGATCTCTGGAGACATAAATCCACAATTTGAGAAACTGAAACTAAGCATCAGAGATGTTTAATGGGAACTTCTAGATTGAGCACTGAATCCCACCGGGTAGAATGTTTTTCTTTAATCTTTACTAATCTATAGAGGAGCCTCTGGGAACCCCCATAAGATTAGGCCCTTAATATAGTCCATGGCCTGTTGGGACCCATTTATAAAACTTCTAAAAAGGCTACATGAACATATTGTCTCAAATAATATAATATTAGAAGTTATAATCCCTATCCCACAATGATATTAAAAAAATCTGATTTAAATAAAAAAATCCAATTTTTTTTTAATTGTTGATTTTTATGCACCCTGGGACCACATAAAACAGGGGCAGGCAAAGTCCAGCCTGCAAGCCAGACTGGCCCTGCAGCAGACTCCATTTCCTAGCACCCATCCCTGCATCAGGTGGCTAGTTTCCATGGAGACAGCAGCAGTGCCATGACAGTTCAGGGACGGGGTTTCCATGGAGACTGGCCTCAGCAGCACTGGCAGGGTGCGCAACTGGGTGGGGAGCTGCTCCAGGACTGAAGCTGGGATCTTGCAGCGGTGACAGTGTGGTCCGGAGCAAAGCAGGGCTGCAATCCGCTGCCCGTACACCCTAGATCTGGGAGGGAGGAAGGAATGCTCAGCACTGCCACTACTGGGGTCTCTATGGAAACCAGCCACTGCAAAGCAAGCGCAGGCTGCTGGGAAACAGAGTCTGGTCACCGGACAGAAACGACATTTTGCCCACCCCTGATACAAAAGGTCCCTAAAGTGTAACTGTCTACATAAAACATCACAACTTTTAAAAGCTCAGCTTTGGAAATGTATGCACTTATCCCAAGTGGTACTTTTTAAGTATTTGCCATTGTAATTTTGTGAACAGAGTGAAAACCAGCAAGTTGTTTCTAAGTCTGCTATTTGACCTGCTGTATGAAAGTCAGTTTATGCCTCATTTTCTACCTCCAAAGAATATTTTCCTTCCTCTGTATCATGCCCGTGACCTATAAATTAGTGCTGCCCAAAAGCTTAACATTATTCAGGAGTTAAAAATTAGCTTTGCTAATTTGTGCTACTCTGGATACTGCTATTTTAACACAGTACTAAACTCCATAATAGGATCCTGTTAGCATCCTACTTCAGTACCCAACACGAAGACAGACAGGCTTTTTGGTAGAAATCCAACACCTACTTTAAGTGTTTAACTTGCTACACAGTAATGGGGGTGGGGAGCAGGGGAGAAATCAGATTCAACACTACATTATGTGGTTAGTCATCAAATGCTCCATGTACTCAAGTGTACATTGTTAAACAGCTCCACACACCACCCTGTGGTCTCTTTAGTACTTGGGTATAACTTGGCAAGCTAAGACATTCAGAGATATATGAAGTACACAAAGCAACAAAAACACTACATATGATAAAGTCATAGACTATACACAATATCACCTTCATGCTCCTACCACAGAAGCCAAAAACAAAATCTGTACTACCTGCTTCCTTAAGGAAATCGTAGGCAGGGGGGTCCATGATATATATACACACCATGACTATAGGATTTTCCATGGAATGCATACTTTGCTATAGGATGTAATCCAGTTAAAACAGATTTCTATCTTGCCCAGGAAGACGCATCCAGTGCTGTGTGCAGGGTTAACCAAAGCAGCATCATGTGCTGAATTTGACAGTCTGAAATAATACTTTAGACTCAAACAGCTTTTCTGTCACCTTGACAATGGCCCCACGTGCTCCAAGATTCTAAGAATGACCAGTTGAGTGTTTCCTCCACCCCACATGTTCAAAGAAATCTAACATTTTTTCCACAGAGCAGTTATTTGATACAGCCAGGTATCTGAACTGTGTTTCTCCTGCATCTCTGCAGCCACCTCTTTTCCTTCAGATTTTCTCACTAAGTTAACTGTATCATAGTGCTTGCTCCCAGCACTGTTACTTGGAACCAGACAAGGGGTCCAGCTGGAATGCTGGAAGAACAGTACAGCCACTGAGACCTGGAGAGCCAAATAAAACTGACTTCAGTAGCTCCTACATGGTCATTCACACCCAAGTCCCTGCCCCATGCTGAAGAGGGCAGTTACATACCAGACTACTTAATCCACTGATTCTCAACCGGAGTGCAACAGGACAGTTGGATGTGCAAACACCTGACTCACAAGCTAAACCCCAAGATTTTGACCCAGTGTCAAAAACATTCTGACCTGCTGTGGTCTGAGTTATTTGCAACAGAACTGATCTATTATTTTTCCATAGTCATAAAGCAAGTGAAAGTTAAGAGATGGCATTTTCCGAGCTTGTCTTGAGTCTAGACAAGTTAAAGCAACTAACTTAATTGTGGGAGATGAGACCTAGGCTAGGAGTGTCAAATTCATCTGGCCCCATGGGTCAGATATGTAGTGTGGGATCAGTGCATGGGCCAGTTGAACGGTGCAGAGCCTGAGCCATAGACCAAATCAGGTCCACGAATCCCCCTCCATCCACCCATGTCAGATTCAGTACGTGTGATGCCAGCTTCAACTGGTCCACAACCTTGCAGGAAGAGACCCAGCATCCCAGGTGCTCAGCTTCCAACAGAGGAAAAGATGCCAGCTGGGACTCCAACACCATGGGTTTCATCTAGGCACTTGGCTGCCACCAGACTAAGTTCCCCCACTGCAGCTAGAGTTAAACTGAACCAAAAAGGTCTTGGCCTCTGCACATTCAACTAAATTTTACTGCTATTTTAAAATTTCCCATTAAATGGCAAGTCCTGAATTTAGATGCATTTCTCATCCTAAGGCTTATTTTAAATTAGTAACCCATCAAGTCTCCTCCAACAGCCTTCAGGACTTTGAAGGTATGGGACCAGACAAGGCTAGCGTTGTTCAAAAGCAGGGCAGGTGACAGCATAAACAATGTTCACTGCAAACTGAATTCTTCTGGGCAAAAATAATCTGATGCAGTGTCAAGTGGAGCAGTCTCTTTAGTGGTCCAAGCTTAATGTTACATAGTTTCATAGATGTAGGGTTGGAAGGGACCTAAAGTAGATCATCAAGTCCGACCCCTTGCCCTGGGCAGGAATGAATACTCAGCTCATATGACCCGTGGTAGGTTTGAGCTCATATGACTCCAGTTAGGTGAATATCAAGCCTCCTCTTAAAGACCTCCAAGGTAGGAGTTACCATTTTGTAAATCTATTTTGGCCAGAAAAACACTAGGACTTCAGTAACTCAGCTGCAACCTCCTTGGAGACAGGACTTAAGCTACATCTCAGTCAATGCTACTCTCTCTCATACTGTGGCTGATAAACCTTAATTTAGCAATTTACAGAGAAACAGAATAGCAAACCTCTACTAAAGGATTTACCAGTTAGTGCAGAACTATCCAGCAAGTAGGCCACTAGGGATTAAGCTGCAGCCCCCAGACTCCTGCCTACTTGCCACACCGCCACTGCTTTGGCTGCATCAGCATCCATAGTCTCCTGGCTCCCTTTCTGGCTTCCACCCCTGAAGATGGGGGAGGGAGACCACAGTGGTGGGGTGGGGGGAGGAGCAAGCCCCCACTGGTGCAGCCTGTGGGGCACGCATCCCCTGGCCACTTGGGAGTTGGGCAGCCTTTATTTAGTACAAAAGGACTTGCCCCTACACTCCCATGGACTGACTGGGGCTGAAGGCAGATGGAGGAATTCTACTGAAATCAAAGGATCGAGTTAACTGAACCTACATCTTGCAAAAGCATTATAAACTATGTTACCTTTGAGCAGCAACTGTATCAATTAAGATCTTTATGACAATAATGGCACCAATGTGAAGGAAAACCATAATATTTAAATGCTATACCATGTAACCTCTGCCTTTATACGACCCAAAAGGACCACTGTCAAGATGCTGATTTTAACAAGGCTGTTTATCTGGAAGTCAAATGGTTTTCTTCCAGCCTTCTATCCCAGAAGCATGTCCAAACATAGGCCTTAACAAGTGCCTTCAATATAGGCCAATTCCTTCAAAGAGAGAGGATTGAATATCCTGGAAAAAGTAAGACATTACCACATATTCCTCTTAATGGAAAGAAAAATTTACCTTAAGTTGCCCCACTACCATACTGAGTATGCAGCTGTCAGGTGTAGGCTGGTGGTCTTGTGCTGTGATGCTGTGCTGTATTTTCTGAAAGGGGAGGCTCTAAGACGAGAAGAAAAAGAACATGGTTAGCAGATGGAAAGTGTTCTCTCACCATGCAGTTCATTACATTACACAAAGTCAGTCAGTTAAATCCAACAGCATGAAATATTGAACTACTCTGGCCATAGAACTGGCCATATTTAGGTTCTCAGTGTCATATGGAGATGCTGCTGGTCAGCAATTCAGTGTGTGAATTTCTCAAGACTGGTCTAAGGAATAGTTTTTCAGATGATCACCCCATAAGGTCCATATCCTTCTGCAAGGGAACCTTATATTAGGCACACATCCTAATTTACTGCAGTCAAATTCCAGGGTTTACAACTGAGAGCCTGGTCTAGAAAAATGTTTTTGTGGGTACAGCCCATATAGTTTTAGACTGAATCGACAGGAATCAGCCACAAATGATCAGTATCACTTACTGGGCTCCTGCCTCAAATTGACCATCCAGCTCCACTACTACCTGGGACCCATTCTGCCTTTTTTCTTCCCCTTTTGCACAAGGAAATACCAGGGGTAGTTCTTAGTGAAAGATGAAACTGATTAAATACTTCTCCATTCAAAATTTAACATTAAATAATCAACACAGTTGCATTCATTTAATGCATGTTTCAAGTGGAATATTTTAAGTGAAAATATCAGAGCCATCCTTTGAAAAATATCATGCCTATAAGTAGCACAACAGAGAGCCTTACAGGGTTTGTTGAGCTATTGTAAAAGCAAAGCAATCTCAGTCATCAACCTGAACTAAATACAAACACACACAAAATTCCTCCGTGAGTCTCTACAATTCAGTGATGGGATCAGGCTTCTAAATATGGATTCTCTCTTCCAGAAGCAAACAAATATTAGGCCTTGCTTGTTCATGTAAGCTCTTTAACAGAAATGTTTACTGTAAGAAACTTCTAAAACAGTATCACTCTCCCAGGTTCCTTGTATATTCAAGTACAAGTATTCTTTATATATATATGCTACCACTGTAGCCTAGAAGCAGTCAATAGTCATAAGCTATCTTGGACTAACATCTTTTTTCCCAAAGGATCAAGCATCAAGGTCTTCTTGAAAGTTTGGGCCCACAGGAGCAGGACTGTACAACTCTCTCTAGGGCAGGGGTGGACAATTATTTTGGGCGGGGGGCCGCTTACTGAGTTTTGACAAGCCATTGAGGACCGCATGACAGGTAGCCAGGGGCAGATAAATATTAATTTTCTAAATGTTTTAGGGGCCCCACAGGCTGGATAGAATGGCCTGGTGGGCTGCATCCGGCCCCTGGGCCGCATTTTGCCCACCCCTGCTCTAGGGAAACCAGGTGCCCTACTTTCAGAATTACTTTACAAAATAAAAAATTTCAGGGAAAATTAGAAACTATTATCCACAGTATTTAAACACAAACTTACAGGTGTTCAGAGCACTATTTCCTGAATTAAATGAACTCCAACAGAGATAAAATTGCAGGCAACCATGTACAGTCTCTGAAAATGAAATAGAGGACTTGTCACTTGACAAGTCAGTGTAGGCAGCTGCTACTTTCATGACAAATGCCATGACACAATAATCATTACAAATTCCTGGATGCTCTAGAATCAAACTGCCTCCCCTTGGAGACAGAGGAAGCATCTCCAGAGTTGTGAACTGCAATGAAGAGTAGACATCTAAGTCCAATAAAAATAAATTTGACCACCAAATCCCATCATCCCTTCTAGGCAATGACCAGCTATGATGCTGTAAGCTAGCAGCCTGTGGGTGAAGGAGAGTCAGTTCCTACTCATCAGGTCCCAAACAGCCCAGAAGAACATGCCAGACAACTCAAAAAGAGAACACTTCAGTGCTCTGAACCTTAACTAACCAATCAAACTTTCCAATTATTTTGGAAAGAGAAAGAATAAGTGTTCTGTGAAATTAATATCCTGAATACTTCAGAGCCAGATGAGACAAATTTAAATTAGAACCTGCCTTACCTAACACATCCAAGGTGCAATCACTTCTCTACATGGAACTCTAGGGGTAATATTTTCTGAACATCTAAGCAATTTGGAACCATTAAGTCACTTCTGAAATTTTTACTCCAGCTGAGGAACAAAGCAATTTAGATCCTGAGCATTCTATGCCAGACCAGATGTTTGAAAAAAAACAAAACAAAACCACAGACTTACGGAGAGTTTTTCAACTATAGCTGCTTTGCCCTGGAATTGCTGCCCTTCCCACGTAAGGCATGATGCATCAATCTGAAACAGACAAGAAAATGTTAAGTCTCAGCTTTCCTTCCCTCTTAAACATAGCAAGGAAAGACCTACTAACAACATGTTGGTCCTCACTTGTTTCTGAAACAGAGCTCACCCTGACTTCAGAGATTAAACATTCAATTTCTCCAAGAGAACTGGAGCATTATATTTTGTATGCTTCTCTACAAAGCAATAAACTCTATACAACAATTAAATGCTTGCACTGTTACCTATAGCTAGATCAGTTGATTGGCAGTGCTATTAATAAGGGAAAAAACTACTTATCCTGTAGCCTTAGAACACAGCTGTGAGGAAATTACCTGAAGGGGAGACAGGGGGAAAGAACCCAAAGATCAAATGCAATGCAAATGACATTATGTGGGGCTAGACAGTAATAAAACGTCACAAACAGGATTCTATTGGCCAAAAAAAAAAAAAAAAAAAAAAAAAATCTATTCCACTTATGTCAGAGAACAGGAAATAAGTCCCCCTTCATCTTCTACAGAAGGAATTAAAGAAGGATAAGAAGAAAAGGGAAAGGAAGGAGATCACTGAAGCAAATATAAATCCTTCACACTCCTTTACAAATCCAGTAAAAAATAAATTACAGAAATGTAGAAGTTTAGAAGATCAAGAATGTTCACACAAAAAGGCCAGATGGTTCTCTATAAAGTTGTCTAATACTTTAGCCAATTTAGATTGAGACAGACATTTTGAACACTTAACATGTAAAAGAGGCCTGCCCTATCTCTAGTTTGTTAAAGCCACTTAGCACATTCAACAGAGAATTTGGTCAGCAAATGCACTCAGAGATGTCTCACTCCCATAAAGTGAAGAATGGATTATTTGAATAAACTTTTTTTTTAAATACATCCTTGATTTAGCTTAATTTTTCCAAAGCTTCAACCTAACTGAAAGATTTTGTTCTGTTACAATTTTAATGTCCACATTTAAATGAATTACAAGCACAGTTTAAGCAAATGCCAGTGTCATTAGGATCAGGATTTTTCCTGAACAGTATAGATTTATTGGCAAACCACTGAAAATATGAAAACTATTATTCGCAACTGCTTATAAACCAAAAGTAGCATGTAGTCTGTGTCCATACAAAAATGCAACAAATTGAGCATTGAATAAAAGGTCAAATTTGTGAAAGTTTTATATAACAGTATACATTTTTATAGTATAACATTTTAAAGCCAAATTACCATCCACAATCCAAAAAAGCATCACTTCACTACACCACTATTACTCAATTGGCTGAGGATGCACAAGATTTTGCAAATTAAATTACTTGAGACAAAAAGCCATAGTTGAAGTCTTGTGTGTTCCCATTCACATAACTGCTTGCACCAAACTAAGCTATGAAAGCAGTCTTTCAACACTAACAGGAGAGACATGAGTCGTTAACCACTGCAAGTTTTATTTCGTGGTCTCACCCTTGTTTTCACTTATGCTTGTTTGCTTGAGATTTCTGTCACCAAACAGTGATTACAGTTTCCAAGTATTTCACAAGAGAAAATGACTCAAAGCCAAAGTAATTTCAACTGAATTACTGTCAGCAGAAACCCATTTTCAGTATAAGTCTCCAGCATATTGAAGTATAGTAGAGTCTTCTAGGACTGTGCAAAATTTCACCTGGTGTTTTGTTTCGAAGCTGTTTCAATGTATTTTGAGCTTGAAACAGCAAAAACAAAACAAACAAAAGCCTTTGAAACAAAACAATGGCACTCAAAACATTTTGAAAGTTTCAAAACATTTCAAGTTTCAAAGCCAGGTTTATTTGGCTTCAGCACCAGTCCCAGCTGGCAGCAGCAGCCTCTTGTCATCTGGCAGGCAGATCAGGGGCCTGCCTGCACAGCCCCCACCACTGGTGGCAGTGCCATCAGGGGGGTAGCGGGTGGCCGGACACGAAGCTGGTGACGACGGTGCAGAGTTGCCATGGCCACACCACCCAGCTCTGCAGGGCCCAAAAAGCAGGGGGCCCAGGACGGCTCAAGCTACAGCTGGCAGCACCAGCCTCCTGTCTTCCAGCAGGCAGATCAGGGGCCCTCACCCCCGGGAGCAGTCCAGCACAGTCCCCGCAGCCCTCCCAGGGGTGCAGACAAGCCCCCAATCTGCCTGCCAGATGACAGGAGGCTGGTGCTGCTGGCTGGGGCCAGTGGTAGCACTGATCTTCCTGGCGCTGGGTGCGGGCTGTGCCAAGGACTGTCCCAGGTGACAGGAACAGCCTCCCCCAGCAGGCCGATCGGGGCCCGCACCCCCAGGAGGAGGAGTCCAACATAGTCCCTGCAGCCCTCCTGGGGGTGCAGGCAAGCCCCCAATCTGCCTGCAGGATGACAGGAGGCTAGTGCTCCTGGCTGGGACTGGTGCTGGGTACAGCCCATGCTGGGAAGATCCGTGCTGCCACTAGCACTGGGTATGGAATAGCCTATGGGCGAAACAGTGAAACAGGTTCAACACGAAACGGAACGGTGCTTTCAAAATTAAACAAAACTAAATGAAACACTGTTCCACCAAAACATCAGTCAAAGCAGAACGGTGCTGTTTCACACAGCTCTGGAGTCTTCTAGCATGACTGGAAAATAGCACATGTGGGGACAGTATAAATGTTAGGAAGCGATGCATCATTAATGCATGATAATAATGCTTTCAGAGCAATGCATATTTTGCCACCACTTCTGTTGTGAATTTTTCTTCTTCCACCCTGAAAACCTTCAGCAACTGAACGTGAATTCCTTACTCCATGGCTAAGTGTTATTGCTACTGGTGACTGAAACAATTCCTCAGCCCCACTCTTCAAACCAACTTTTAAAAAATTAAGCTAAAAGCTGGCTTCTATTCTTCCCACACCCATAGATTTTCATAAACTCTGACTGCATTGAAACTTTTAGCAACACACAATAGTATTCTCTCTTACTTCAGAAGGCATAAGAAATGCATAGTCACTTTCCTGCCTGTGCTTGGCAGATACAAGACGATTGTTAAAGAAACTAACTACACAGACAGTATGAGCTGATATGCTGTCCCTCAGTCTCCTGACTGAAAAATTGTGTGTGCAAATCTACTGTTACTGGCAAACTTTTCCACATTTCAGCTACATTGATTCAGTTGTTCATCAGCCAACTAATCATATAGCACTCCCCACATTTAGCACTAATCATATAGCATTCCCCTCACACCTTTCAAATGCATTTCAGGCCACTGATAGACATTACACTAGTTAATCCTGTTTTAAGTAACCCAGTCACACATTCATGCAATTAGTGGCCCAATAAATTAGGGAATAAGCCACAAAGGTATTACACAAAATGTGTAATAACTGTGACTGGTTCCCATCACTCCTTAAATTGAATGCGTGGCCAGACCAAACAGCTGATCAGTGCTCCCAGTCTCGGAAACTCAGAGCCCTTGGCTCAGATGCATTCCCGGGGTGGAAGTGCCAATCAGTTAACTGGAGCTAGGAAGGGATAACAAGAAGGGTTTCTACAAGTATGTCAGTAACAAGAGGAGGATCAGGGAAAGCGTGGGTCTCTTACTGAACTGGGGAGACAACCTTGTGATGGTGGATGCACAAAAGGCTGAAGTGCTCAATAGCTTTTTTGCCTCAGTCTTCACAGGCAAGGTCAGCCCCAAGACTACTGCACCAGGAAGCACAGTTTGGGGAGCAGGCGAAAGAACAGCTTAGGGACTACTTAGAAAAGCTGGACGTGTAAAAGTCCATGAGGCCGGATGGGATGCACCTAAGGGTGTTGAGGGATTTGACTGATGTGATTGCAGAGCCATTGGCCATCATCTTTGAAAACTCATGGTGATCTGGAGAGGTCCCAGATGATTGAAAAAGGGCAAACATAGTGCCCATATTTAAGAAATGGAAGTAGGATCCACAGAACTACAGACCAGTCAGCCTCACCTCAGTCCCTGGAAAAAAATCATGGACCAGATCCTCAAGGAATCAATTTCTAAGCACTTGGAGGAAAAAAAGGTGATTAGGAACACTCATCATGGGTTCACCAAGGGCAAGTCACGTCTGACCAACCTGATTGACTTCTACAACAAAACAAGGAGCAATGGTCTCAAGTTGCAGAAAGGGAAGTTTAGGGTTAGATATTCAGAAGAATTTTCTCACTAGGAGGGTAGTAAAACATTGGAACAGGTTACCCAGAGAGGTAGTGGAAGCTCTATCCTTGGATGTTTTCAAAACCCAGCTAGAGAAAGCTTTGGCTGGGATGATCTAGCTGGGGCTGGTCCTGCTTTGAGCAGGAGGCTAGACTAGATGACCTCCCAAGGTCCCTTTCAACCCTAACTTTCTATGATTCTACAAGATGCAATTGTTGGGATCATGGATCAGGTTGGTATTTCACCAGACCATGGGGAAAGAGAAGCAAGATAATAATTACAGGGAACAAGATAATAATCAACAAGGACATGGAAAAACTTGAGAGGGTCCAGAGAAGAGCCAGCCGTATGATCAGGGTCTTACAAGACAAGCCATGCGAAGAGAGGCTGAGGGACTTGGGCCTCTTCAGCCTACAGAAGAGAAGGCTGAGTGGGAACTTGGTAGCGGCTTGCCGCTACATCAAGAACTCAGTGAACAGCTGTCCACCAAGGCACCCCTGGGGAAGACTAGGAGCAATGGATACAAACTCCTGGAAGGCTGCTTCAGGCTCAAAGAAAAACTCCTTCACAGTCAGGGCGTCCAGACTGTGGAATAAACTCGTTGGTGCAGTCACCTACTCTGGAAATCTTCAAAAAGAGACAGGACAGCAGGGGTGGGCAATTATTTCAGGTGGAAGGCTGCTTGATGAGTTTTGGTGAGGTGTCAAGGGTTGCATGGGTAGCCCCACCCCTTGACAGCTGCCCTACCACCTGGTTGCCATCTTGGGACCAGAAGTCCCGCCCCTTAACCCCTGACTATTGCCACCAGAAGTCTGTCCCCTTGCCCCTAGAAGTACTCCTTTTGGGGAGGTGGCCTTGGAACTGAAAGTTACACCCTGTCATATGGTCTGTGTCATAAGACCCACCCACCCAACACCAAACTGCCCTGCTCACCATAACTGTCTCAGAATCCCCTGCCTTCATCACATGATCCCTGATATCAGAAGGTGTACGCCTTGACTGGGAAACACTGCCCAACACCAGCGTCCACCCTCACAGTGCGTGGCCTGCTCCTGGGGCCCCAAGAGTTCTGCCCTATGGGCCACGAGACACACACACAACTTACCAGGTAACAAGGGGTTGTGACCCCTCTAACATCCTGCCCCAGCAGTGGGGTTTCAGAGGCATCAGACCTCCCCCAGAATGGAGCCAAACCAATCGAGTCAAGGACTACACACATAAAATCTTTCAGAACAAATCATTTTAACAAGGTATAAAGTAGCATATACTAAAAATCAAACATCTACTATAACAGATTTTAATTTTATTTAAAAAGATAATTTGAGTTGTGATTAACTTAACTTAATGCTCCCAAAAACAACACGACAAACACACAACCATAATATAAATAACTTAAATGATTAACTTAAAGACAAACAAAGGAACTCAATGCAAAGAATGAAGCCTCTGATGTGCATTAACAAGAAAATCAAAACCAGGCATCATCTCTGTTGTTGCAATGTGGAGCACTGCTGCAAGGTGGTCATTGCAAATTGAAGATCTAATGTTTGATTTGTTGATTTTCATTACAGAAAATGCCTGCTCACATACATACGTTGATCCAAACAGCAAGTGTCTTTTGGGCATGAGCCTTGATCTTTGAAAACTTCTGTTCATTGAGAGAGGCATAAAAGCTAGGAAGTGGAACTGATATGAATTGCTCTGCAAGCAGTGCATCACACTGCAGGTCAATAAGCTCAAGTTGCAGGTCACATGGAGCACTGTCATAGTGAATGTGAAAGGTGAGGAGACCAAACACAAGTCTTTTTCTATTATTCAAAAATCTTCAAATTGGCGAGAAAATTCAGCCTGCAACTGCAGTAGTAGCGATATGTATTTTTGGGGGGTCTGATTAGAAACAGCAATCTGTTGCAATGTAGGAAAATGGCCGAAACCTTTGTTTTCCATCTGATGGGAGAAAAGGAGTTCTTTCATCGTAAGTGACATGGCATTGGAATGCAATTCATGAGCAGAAAGCCCCTTCCCTTGCAGTTGTAAATTCAGATCATTCATGTAGCCCATAATATCAATGGCAAATGCAAAATCAGAGAGCAAATCTGCATCATTTAGCTGTGGGAAATCCAAATCTTTGGTTCATTTTTGAACATGAAAGGAAATCTCAGCTCTCAGTTTCCATGCTCTTTTCAAAATGTTACCCAAACTGAGCCATCTTACATTGGTATGATACAGAACATCTGTGTACTCAGATTCAGACTCCTCTAGCACAGCTACAAATTGCCTGTGGTTTAATCCTCTTGCTCGAATGCAGTTGACCACTTTTGTAACCATGTCTACAACAGTGCTTAGTTTTAGAACATTTTTACAAAGGGCCTCTTGATGAATGATACAGTGTAAAAAAATAATTCTCTGTTCTGGATTTGTTTCTTTGACTTGATCTTGAATTCTTTTGAGCAATCCAACATGTATGCCTATCAAGTTTGGGCTTCCATCAGTGGTCTCATACATCAATTTTTTCCAGTCCATTCCCAATTTTGACAGATTAATTTACTGCGTCCAATAAATCTTTTCCAGTTGTTGTGTCTTTCGTTTACTGCGTTGATGCCAATTCTTCTGAAAGCTTAAAATTTTCAGTGATTCTTCGACTGAAAATCAACAACTGGGTTGTGTCTTTGACATCACAACTGTCATTGAGTGCCAACGCAAAGTATGAGAAATCATTTACCTTACTTTTTAATTGCTGGTGCAGGTTCTCAGAGATATCTCCAATAAGTCTCATAACAGTGTGCCACTAACATTCTCAAACTGCTTTTTCTTGTCTGGGCACAAATTTTCAGCAAACTTGAGTACACATTCCTTACCTCCTCTTGGCGACTGTGTGTGCAACAACTTGTTTTCATAATTTCACCCTGTGCTGCCAATGCTTTTGTGAAAAAAAAACTGTGCTCTTTCTGCATTGCAGCAACCATCTCCTCTGCTTCCTTTGCTTTTTCTTGGGCTGACAATTTTTCATATTTGGATGCATGCTTGGTCTCAAAATGCTGATTCAAATTGTATTCTTTGAATACGGCTACACTTTCTTTGCAAATTAAGCACACAGCTTTCCTACCTACTTCAGTAAAAAAATATTTAACGGTCCATTCCTTGTTGAATATTCAACATTCAACATTTACCTTCCCTTCTTTGGTATGCTCATATCCAAATTATTCTTCTGTGGAGTTTTAAGATTAGGGATATTATAACAGCTGCCCAGGTGATTGGGGGAACTTGGTAGGTGTACCAGTAACTGCACTAGGAGCACTAGACCTATGTGCCTAACACGGCCTAGCCCACCTTAGGCTGCCCATGGCTCCAATGGCAAGCAGTTCCTGACTACAAGCCCCAGACCTGCATAGTACAGCAAGGAGCCAGCCCTGCCTGTCCTGTTCTGGCTGCAGCAGATGGTGGCCAGCTGCAAGTCTGGACCTGCATGGGGGACAAGAAGCCAGCAGTACCTGGTTCCCAGCTACAAGGTCAGGACCTCATGGCCAGACCTATCCCCTCCCAGCAAGTGTTCCTAGCTGCAAGGCAGGGGCTGGCACACCACAGCACAGCAGAAGCCAACCCACCCTTCCCTTCCCCTCAACTGTGGGGCAGGACCCAGCTCAGCCCCTCCTTACCTACAGGCCAGCAGAAGCTAGCCCAGCCTCCCTTCCCCTCACCAGTACTGGTCACCAGACCCCACCCACAAGCAAAGACCCAGCCCACCCCATCAGGCCCCAGGCATCAAAAGCTGGCCAACCCCCCCACCCCTCACTGGTGCCAGCATGACCTGGCCCTGACCCATCCCAGCCCACCCCACCCTCCTCCTGTGACACACCAGAACCCATCCCAGACTCAGGTCCCCTCACCAGCACAGCCCCCTCTAGTGCTGTAGGACCCATCCCATCCTGAGCCGAAGGGGGCTCGGCTGTAGCTTTCCCTCCCCGGTGCCAGCCCATCCCATCCCATCCCATCCCCTATCAAGTGGCATGGGACTGACACCAGCCCAGCCGCACCTTCCCCAAGTGCAGCTGCACTTTCCCCCTACCTGCGTCAGCTGGTTCCAAAAAGCAGGAGGCTCCGCCACCGCTTCTGCTGGTTGGTGCTGACCCAGCCGGGCTCACCCCGTCCCCAGCACCACGTGGGAAGCCGGCTTCAGCCACATGCTGCTCTGGATGGGAAGGGCCCAGCCAGGAAAAGTGGCATGCAGCTGAAGCTGGCTTCCCATGTGCTGCTGTGGACAGGAGGAGCCCGGCTGGGTCAGCACGGCCAGAAGAGGTGGCAGTTGAGCCATGTGCTGCTCGGGACTGGCCCAGGAGCAGCTTTCTCTCTCCCTGGTGCCTGTCCAGCCTTGCCCAAACCATACAAGGCAAAGCCGCAGCTTCCCCTTACCTCAGCCAGCCCACCTAGCCGGTCCCAAGTGGCACACAGCTCAGCTGCCACCTTTCCACCCTGGTGCTGACCAGGCCAGAGCTGCACGTGGCACAGCCGGCCCAGCTGCTGCTTCCCCTGCCCAGTGCCGACGCAGCCCAACCCGGCATGGCCCGAGCGGCACAGCATGGGGAAAGCCAGCCCAGCAGCGGCTTTCCTGGGCTGACCTGCACAACAGGGTTCTTTCTCGTCCTGTGCAGGAGGCAGAAGCTGGCCCAGACTCTCCTTCCCCTCACCAGCACCACAGGTTCTGGCCCAGCCCCCCTGCCCCTCTTGAGCTGCAAAGTGGCCTGAGCCAGGGGCAGGGAAAGGCCAGCTGGGTCAGGCTGAGGTCAGGGTTGGTTGCCTCCCAACCAAAAACCAAGTAAACAGCCTAAGGTCCTGCAGCTGGTGCCACTGGCTGCTGCTGGAGGCTTTTAGACAGGCAGCTGCCATTACTAGGTTTTGAAGGGGCTCTGCAGGCCTGACAAAAGCTCTTGGCGGGCCATATTTTGCCCACCCTTGCTGTACAGTCACCTCGCTGGGGTCACTTGACCCCAAATGTCTCTTCCTGCCTAGTGTAGGGGGGGCTGGACCCGATGATCTACAAGGTCCCTTCCATCCCCTAACATCTATGAATCCATGAATTGCACGTTTAACTGAATATCTGCCAAGGGCCTCAAATTAAAACCAACTATTCAGATGAATGTGGAGAGCAGATACTGACATCTGTCATGTGACGAAAACAGCTCCCTTAGCAGTTATTGTAACATATCGAAATCACTGCAAAAATTACGCTCCCTCATCTGGACACTCTCAGATGCTCAGAGTTTCTGAAATCTCAGCCTTCTCTGAAACTCTTAATGCTGAAAGCATATGGTCATTGCAAGCCCTAATAAAACAGCACAGTCTGACAGAAGCATTTCAACATTTCCAATTTCTAGTTGTTCAATTAATCAGAATATGTTACTGTTTGCAAATATAGTGCCGGCTATGAGCTTGTCAACTTTGTGTGTGTTCTAGTTAAAAAAGGGATCCTGGGGCTTTTCATGAAGTTAAACAAATTATGAAACGCATTAACTGTGTAAAAAAAAAATCAAGCTATTTAAAAAACAAAACAACAACACACTAGTACAAAATAGTAACTGCAGCAATTAAAGACAAAAGTTTTTAAAAGTAATGATTTAATCCACGCTACTGTACTATGCCACAGAACACAGCACCACCTTGTTCCTTCCAGGCTGTTCTTGCTAGTGGTTTGTATTGGTTTCAGTAAAATATTGCTCTTTTTCATTTACCATTTGTCAAAATCACTACAACAAATTACTGTCTAATAAATACTGACAACAGCCATCACGTATCTCAGTGAGCTGGCATTTAGGATTAATTCACTGAGACAAGGGGTGCTCAACCCCCAGCCAATGTGATTACGCAAGAAACCCAGGGACCAAGCCTCAGAGACCCAATCCCAGCAGGTACGGCACCGGGATCCTGGGGTCCAAATTTAGCATGTGGGGCAGGAACGGGGTGGTACTGGGCCCCATCCCGGCACACAGGGCAGGGAGAGGGTGACACCAGGCCTGATTTTGGTGTCTAGGGCTCAATCTGTTCCACAGACCAGCCCTGGGTCACTTATCTGGCCCACAGGGCCAACAAGTTGAGCACCACTGATATAGACCAACTTGCTTATACTATCAAACAGAGGACTTTTTTCCAAGGCCATACTTCAAAAGCCATACTTCAAAAGCCCACTAAAAGATTGAATATCACACTGGCTACTTGACTGCCCAAGTAACATAGCTGTTAGCTGCTCTATGTTTCAAGGGATGATGTGATTTATTCATGGCCCATGTCTTTTGACAATCTATTCCCAAAAGTTCAGGCAATAATTTGTTTTTGTACAAACACAATGCAATGAGCCAAGTGGCTCTGCGGTATATGACCCAGACTTCAGCCAAACCAAGAAACAAAACAGTCCATTCTAGCAGCAGTTTCCTGCTACCTGCTGAGAGTCAGCAGACCTCAGATGATTTGAAAGTATCTTTATTTAGGTTCCTCTGGGAACAAGGACTGTCTGCTTTTTTAAATGCTGTTCCTATAAGCGGTCACAATACACTGACTCAAAGATCTTTTTAGTCTGGGTTTCATTTCTTGGCTTTCTAAGCATGACATAGGTCCAAGTCTAACAGTTCTGGGTTCTCCAGGTATTTCTAAGGGGAAAAGTGTTGGAGCTTGGCTGAAACTTGGTTGGAGCTTCTTTTGTTAGAAAACAGCTAGTGTGAAAGTAAGCATGGCCATCAGCAATGTGCCAAGCGTGGGTACAACTGGAGAAAGAGCTAATAAGAAATCCTCTAACTGCCAAATTCAGCTTAAGACAATTTGAGGGCTACAAAAGTCTTTGGCTGTTTAGGTTTGTACGGGAAGGGTAAAGCATAACTGGGATAATTAAAGGGCCTATGTCCTAGAGGGACCTTGCAATCACTGGAGAAATTCTGCAAGTGAAGGTCTCTTCTAGACACTGTCTGAAGATCTACAAAAAAATGTGATATATACCTGTTGATTCACTACTGCAGTCACTACAGTGAAGGGGCTCTCTGCAGTTGGTAGATATGGTAACTGAGACAGGTGCCAGAAGGGCAGAATGAGAAACAGTGGCAGGTGGCATGGTTTGCCGAACTCCTGCCCAACCTCTAGAAGATGTTTTTTTCTTCAAGGGAGTTACTGTAGAGGATGCAGGAGCAGTGTCTCCACCATGCCAACTGACAACTGCTTCATGAATTGGAGGGAGCAAGGACCAATAACAGAGATAGGTAGCACTGATGGGGCTATTTTTCCCCAGCAAATCCTCAGGAGGCGGCACTCTGGCCTGAGTTTTGCTGCTGGGTAACAGAGTATCTCTCAATGCAAGGTAGAAAGAAGGCAATGGAATAGACAGTTCCTAGCTTTTCTCTTTGTTTCAGGTCTCTCTACCCTGCTAGGGATTTGGTCAAGGTAGGACTGCTGTGGAGATGGAAGCAAGACAGTCACAGATGGCTTTAATCTGGGAAGCCAAATAAATAACTTGGAGCCAAATGAACAAGCTTTAAATTCTTGTGCTCTGATGAAAAATACAGCCTGAGCTCCAAGAGTCATAAGCTGCAGCTGTCAGATACAGATGGAAACTTAAACTAAATCAAGCCATAATTGACAGGCCTATGCCTGCTTCCTGTGCAGCCAGGAAAGAGAAAGTCTGGAGGTGCACAATAAGTAAAGAGCAGACAGACAGCACAGAAACTTTTTGCCATAACCCCTCAGTCCTTGAAAAATAAACCTGAATAAGTATTCAGACACAGAGCAGGCAGTGGGGGTGTTAAATCCTGTAGTCCACATTACTCCCTTCTGTAACAAGAAACAGAATGATCCTGTTCCCAGTACACAGACTGGCACACAGAAAGCTGGTCACACTGAGTTAGCAACTCCAGGATTGAGCTCAAGTTTATCTGATTCTAGGCAAGAATTATAGCTTCTACAAAGAAATGTCACCATGGGACAACTTACTCTACCAGTCACAATTTCCCATCACTAGCAGCTACAAGTATAACTACACAAACTTCAAACAAGTAAAAAATACTCCAGAGATTAAACAGAAATGAGAGAGTCCAGCAAAGATATAAGCCAGAAAGCAGAATTAAGATGATCAATATTTAGGAATTGGAACAAAACCTATCTGTCACTGCTGTGCAAGCATTTAGGACAAACATCAATTAAATCCAATAGAGGTTAAGAATCTTCTTCCCCCTCAGAAAAGAAGCAAATTTAAAGTAGTCAAAGGGACATACCACCCTCTTTCCACAAGTACTTACATATATTGCTCCTAAATGGGTCCTGTCGGTATCAAAGAGCTGATAGTAATGTTGTACAAAGCTGGATCCAATCTGCTCCCAAATAGGCTTGTCTCCCATTCTGAATCTTCAGCCAGAGCCAGCAACTGTAAAAAATCAGGAGGGAGAACAGTGACATCCAGGAGCAGCTAAATGCTATGTTTAATGTGTAAACAACAATATTAACTGAGACTTGAAGCCTTCCAGTTTCCAGCCAATCAAGAACAAAACCCCCTCTCCAGGCTTTTGAACAGTGGAACTGCAAAGAACTGTGCTGCTGCAATATAGCAACTGTAGCGCAGTGTGTTTGCAGATGTCAGACATTTGCATTTAGACAGCTCCTATCTTCCTTGGCTTGCTGGCAATGGAGAATGGAGCTTTTGATGGTACCAATAATGTAGCACCTACCAACTAGCAAATGCCACTATACAGCGGTCTCTGAAAGGTTCTCCAAACAGCTCTCTCAATAACGCCAAACCAGTGAACCCAGTCATCTTAAACTGTTTTGTACATTAATCTCACTGCTGTGTCAGCATCTGCCATCTCCTGTATAGCAACTGAATTTCAGTACGCTTTTTGTAAAGGCATGACTTAGACCTGTCCATATTCTATCAGAACAAACAACAGAACTGGGAGAAGAGGGTACTGGGGGTGGAGAAACAGTCCATACAGGCTAGCTATTCAGAAGTAAGAGGGGAAATCTGAAGTAACAATCAAACCGGAAGCACCATTTAAGGATGCAGGCAGATGATAATCACTATCCTACAGTAAGTGGTCTCAAAACACAGATCAAATGGTACCCTACCACAGGAACTGACACCACCTGAGAAACCCTACTTGTAAAGTCTGCAGATAAAATTTGGTAATACTATGGCATGCAATATGGAGAGCTAATTGAAAGGTAGGAGTTGAGATGTTCCTAGTTAACAGAATCAACATCATCTGCCACCTTGTTCTGACAATACAGTATAAAGTCTCATAATACATTTTCCTAATCTGTAAATAAAATGACAAAAGTTCCCACTCTCTCAGGAAGTTATGCCCCTCAACCTAACCTTACTCAGTGATCCTAGATTCTCCACACTTTGGTAAGCACCGAGACAACCAGAAATCACCAAAGCAGTGCTATGATGTCAGAGGCTTGGAGAGAGAACCTGCAGTGATTTTCTGTAACAGCATCCACAGAACATCCATATTAAAACAACCAAACCAAGAAAACTCAGTGGAACATAATGTGAGAATAATTCGTCAGGCAGGAGGCTCAGAAAGTATGGTAAACCTAGCTGATATTTTCTAGAAAATTATGGATCTCTGCATGGAGAATTATTTCTCAGACACTGAAAATGGACTTCACCTCAGAACGGAAAGACAAATCAAACAGTAGTTTGAACATCCTGTATAGGATCAGGACATTTGAAAGGACTGTAGAACCTCTTGAACTCCATGTAGGTTTTGAGTGGGGCAAATTTTTTTTCTAGCTAGCCTGCAAGGGATCTGTAAAATTTGAGAGGAAATCCTCACCCTTTTTCTCTCAGAGATAACTGATGTGGGGAAGGAAGCATTTCCCAATTCATAGTAAGACCACCAAACTTATATACAGTAAAATGCATCTGCCATAATAATCATCTTCATCTTGTAGATTTGTATCTCATGCTTTCCAGAAAAGTTCAGGGATCCTACAAAAAAAAGAGAAGCAACCAAGACAACAGGCCCCCAAAAAGACACCCCAAAATTTTAAAACTCCATCTAACCCTACCACTGCTGCTTCCTTGATGATTATGTTAACTATGTACACATTCTGAAATACAATGAATGTTAAACAACAGTACCCAAAAGCTACAAGTCCAGGAGAAGCATTGTGCAAGAGAGTGTGAGGTAGTTTAAAAATCCACACAGTTCACTTAATCGCACTTCTGTGCTCCAAGTTCCTGAAGACACTAAGCGGTAAGAAGTTCTAAAGTAACAGCCAAACTTCAGCTGCATCCCAGACGAGCCTCCTGTCCTTCTAACAGAACGCACCTTTCCTTTCAGGAACCAAATAATAGATGCTGAAACTTTCTGAATATTTGCAAACTTACTTTACTAGTGTTTAGAAGTAGACAAAAGCTGTTTTTACTATAGGTGTGTTGTCAGACAGCACACTCTGATACTCTGACAAAGCATTATTATTAAAAGCATAATCTCTATTCTTCTGGTTTCACAAGCACCCCAAAGAGCTCTCTTCCTTCCTGACACACAGTCTCCCTTGTTAATTCTGTTTACCTCAAAAGACATCTTCACTAACGATTTTATTTATTTAGTTTGGTGTATATGCTACCCTTCCTAAAGAAAGACTCAGGGTGGCATATAAATAAGGCTAACAAAGCAACCTCCTGGTAGTAGTTCAGAAATATTTTTGTACGGTTTCTTTCCTGATCGCAGTGAATCAAAGCTCCTCTTGGACACCGACTGATGATATAGGCAAGAAGGAACTAGCCTGCCATACACTCTAGAAAAAAAAGTGGCCAAGTGCAAACACTTATCTAAAAATATAACAGAACCTGGAAATCATGACTACAGTAGTCTATTGTACAAGGTGCTGTGTAAACATGGCACAGGAAAAATTCCAGACTTTCTGTGAAACTTGAGCCCAACACTGAACTCAGGTATAGAAGTGCTGGTCAGACTGAGACCCTAATGACTATGCTTTTCTTAAGCAGCTGACAGCCTAAACTTACTCAACAGTCCTGGATACTTTCCATTACCTTAAAAAGTATCACAAAAAAGCCCTCGCTTCTTGCATATTTCTTGGACGTTCACAGCTACAAGTACCACTCCAACTCTATTACTACAAACCCCAAACCACTACTTGGGATTACAGCATCTCAGGAGCACATAGTACTAGCCTTTTATATTTACAATTCTGTCCAAGTGTCAGATGTCTTCAAGCCAAACGCACCATGGACACTACATTATAGAACTGCTACACAACTCAACCTGACTAGCCATGCTTGCCCAAAAGTCCTGAACTGGAAAGAGTTATGGGACACTACGAAGTGAATCCAGACAGCCACATGCAGGAAGTTTGCTCACTGTCTGCCATCTCACATGAGCACTAGCAAGAGCCTGTACAAGTGTTGTTGTTCATCCTTCACAAGCAAAGATAACCGCATCCAGTGGGGGAGCAGGGGAGGGAAGAAGAGAGAAAGGAAACGGGAAAGAAAAAGGGAGAGAGAAAGGGAGAAACAGAGGAGAAAGGAGAGAGAGAGAAAAGAGAGAGGAAGGGGGTGGAGGCTAGTTTGCATGGGTATGCAGGTGATTTATAAGCCTAATCTTTGCCCTGAACAATATGCTGCAGCAGGGGCAGGACAGCGACGAGGACTGGACACAAGAAGTCCTCCTTTTCCTGGCCACGCACTTCCTCACTGCCTCTGCCATGCGCCGCTGCTCGAAAGCCAGTGCTCCACTCTGGACTGACGACTTCCAGGATGGATGGTCATGAGCGATTTGCTCCCATGACTCAGGGTCAATGCCAAAACTCCTTAGGGACATCTTTAGGGTGTCCTTGTACCGCTTGTTTGGTACGCCGCAAAAGCAAACTCCATTTGACAGTTCACTGTAGAAGATTTTCTTCGGCAGGTGAGTGTTGGGTATTCTTGAAATGTGGCCAGCCCATCTTGGCTGCACCAGTTTCAGTAGGGTGTGGATACTGGCCCATACAAGCAACTCACTCAACACCGCCCCCCCCCACAACTTATTAAAGATGCTTCATCTTCTTGAGAGATCTGCTTTAAAAAAATCCCAACAAATGCTACTGTTTAGATAAATCAATTCAGAGGTAGAAAGTCATTACTCATCTTTAATGTGATGGACACTGATGACTAGAAGAGTCCCTTGAAAGAAAAACTGCAGACTAGGCAGAATTCAACTGCAGATACATCTCGCCACTAAAAAGCTAAAGCATCAAAAACAAAGAAAACAGGAATCAGACATCTTAACCATGATTATGCAGCTTAAGCTGTATGTTCAAGTTCAGAATGTACATATGCAAAGCAGTTATAGTTTTGGGATAGCCAGTGCTCAACATTATCGCCTCTCATGCCACCCTCAAACACAGGTACTGTGCTTAGTTTGTCAAGAGTAGAGGCCCCAATTCACAACCACCACTTCTTGATATATATGACAAGTTTTTCAGGTATTTAGGGAGGAAGTGCTATTCCAGCCCTCTTCATCCCATCAGTCAACTCTTCTCTGAACACAGTATGAGCAGAAAGCAGTTACCAGTCCCATTCAGTTATGGAGATATTACTAGATTAGTACTAAGGGATGTTTTGAATATATGCTCACTTACAGCCAAACAGGATTTCAAAAACAGAACTCTACTCTTTTCAGTAGACAATCTCACAGATGGTATTACGGTCATGTTTCCTTCCACTTAGTTGCAGAAGAGCCACATGGAAGCTACACCAATTGTTTACACAAATCACTTCAGAAAAGGTCTAGATGTACTTTAGGTAGGCAAGGTTCTTTGGGTAGATGCAATATCTTTTATTAGACCAACTGAGTAGCTGGAAAAAAGCTTTTTGCAACCTTTTGGGTGTAATCACCCTTCTTCAGGCACAGGGAGTCTCTGCTGTTCTGAGACTCCAAGGAATGAAAGAAGCTAAAAGTGTGGCAGGATGTCAGTGAGAATGTAAACAGGTAGAAATTAGGGGAAAAAAAGGTAGAGCAGGGAAAGCGGGAAGGGGGGGAGCCAAAAGGTAAAGAAGACTCTACCATAGTAGATATTCAAGGTCCTTAGACCAACATGGCTACAACTAAAAACCCAGCTAGATATACTTTGTCATTAGGGCCATAAGTTCTTCTCGACAATCACTGCAATTTAACTAAAATAAATTTAAAGCCAATTCAGTTAAAGCTAAAACTTTTGCAACTGATAGCACTGAATTAAACCTGGTTTACTCTGATTTAGATTATTCCAACTCTTTTCTGGATTAAACAAAATCAATACAAGCTATTTTAAAATGGATTGAAAGCTGTTCCCAAGAAGAAATGGTGTATTAAACTACTTTAGTTTTACCAGTATGAGGATACATACTGGGGGCAATCTAAGTGTTAACCCTTCTTTTGGGAAAGTTAAATCAGGGTCTCTTTTCTTCCTTTCACCTATAGCCTCCTCCTGTTTTGCTCCTGGCAACTGGAAACAATAAAGAGCAAGCACCATTTGCACAGTCCTTCTCCCTACCACCCATTATACTTGTCACAGTCAGCAGTCCCTCGATACAAGGATGACAGTCTTCTACTAAATAGGAAACTCATCAGTGAGTCCAGACATGATTGAAGAGGCCAATCTGAAAAGATATGGCATACAGTTCCAGAAGGAAAGAGTGGATCCCCTTTGTTTTTGTTGCCTGCTCGCCTCCATAGTGAGGCAAGTTTGCTCAAAATGGTCAATATTTTTTTTGTACTTCATGACACCAGTGGGGACAATTCAGTACTCGAGTCTCCCACGTACTTATGTTAATATCGCATTTCGTCAGTGTCACGGAGTGGGGCGCAGGAGTGGCCATGATCTCTCTAGCGCCCCCTGCCATGCCAAGTAGATGGTCCAGAACCCTCTTACTCACCCGCCACGTCTTGTTGTTATATGGTGCTGGAAGGGAGGCTGCCTCTTGTCGCCCTGGACACCGTGCTATGCTTATACTGTCCCCCGTTCCATATGGAGTAACCTGGTGCACCCCAGCCTTATGGGCTATGCGTGCCTCCAACCTCCCCTTTAGCACGCCCCAAGCCTCGCAGATGTACCAGACGTTATTTGGCCATATTCCTGTATGCGCCCTTCACTGGCGCCCCTGGGCTTGTCACGCAACCGGCTCCTCAATCTGTTTCCCCTTCTGGGGCCAGGGTCTAGACGCCCCGCAATACAGTACCCCTCTCTGGCACTGGGAGCAGCCCACTTCCCTGGGGAGCTCCTGATGAGGCCTCCTCCACCCCTACAGCGTCGCCCGGTCCTCCGGTATAACAATAACTAAACAGAACCATAAGCCATTCGGCTGTAATGCAACAATAAGTCTCCTGGCTATAACATAGGATCTAGGCCCACCTGGATCTCTTGCAAAGGCCTCCCAATCAGGGTTCTCTCCACCCTTACCATGATGCAGCCCCTTCGGGTGCTCAGGTTGCACCGCTCGTCTCTGCTCTGCTTGGCTCTCCTCCAGAGCTCCTGCACCTCAGGCTGCCAGAAGGGAACTGCCGCTAGGCTTTGGCCTGGGCTGTTTATAAAGGCCCGGCCCTGCCCCCTTCTGGTCATGTGACCAGCCTGGCTGCTCCAGCAACCAACACCTGTGCTGTCTCAAGAAGCTTCAGCAGCCCTTATTCCCTCATAGGAACAGGGCACCCAAGTGCTCCTGCGACAGTCAGACTGGCCTTTAAGGTATCCTTGAATCTCCTCTTCTGTCCACCTCTAGAGAGGTTCAGCATTCATAAGTTGGGAGTACAGGACCTGTTTCTGGAGCCAGTTATTAGGCATCCTTATAGTATGTCCTGTTCAACAGAGCTGGTGCTGTATAAACCCGACTTCAATGCTGGTGGTGTTTGCTTGAGCCAGAATACTGGCATTGGTTCTTCTGTCCTTCCAGTTAATATGGAGGATTTTCTGAAGACTTCACTGATGGTAACGTTCCAAGGCTTTTGGGTGTTTCTAATAATGTCATCCTAGTTTTGCACGCATACAACAGGGTAGGAATGACAACACCTTGGTACACGAGAAGTTTGGTCTGGGTCCTGATGTCATGAACAAAGATAAGATTTCTAAGACATCCAAAGGCAGCACTGACAGATTTTATTCAGTACTGATCATCATCATCTATGTTTACTTTTTGAGAAAGGTGGCTACTCAGGTAGGGGAAATGCTCAACATTCTCCAGGGACTGCCCTTTAACTGTAATCTGTAAGGGAGCAGCTAGATGGCTTGAGGTAAATTGGTAAAATATACTAGTTTTCATGAAGTTGACAGTGAGTCCAAGCATTTTGTACACTTTACAGAAGCAGGCAAGTGACATTGAGTTCTTCAATTGAGTGGGCACACGTGACAGAATTGTCAGCATACTGAAGATCAGTAATGGAAGTGTTGGTTATTTTGGATTTACAACCAGTTGGTTGATGTGAAAGAGATTCCTGTCCATACAATACTAGATCCTGACTCCAGATAGAAGTCTATCAACAATGAGATGCAGAACAGCACAGATATAAATGGGGGAAAAAAGTGTTAGTGCAATCATACATCCTTGACTGACTCCGATCCTAATAGTGAAGGGATCTATTTCGAAGCCATTGCTTAAGACAGTTGCTGTCATGTTGTCATGAAGTCTGATGACAGTAACAAATTTTAGCAGGCATCCAAATCTCATCAGGATCTTCCAAAGGGCCTCTCTATTGATTGAATCAAAGCCCGTAGTCAGGTCAAAGAAGGCCACGTAAAGATCTCCATGTTACTCTCAGCAGTTCTTTTGCAGCTGTCTAGCAACAAAGATCAACATGTCTACTGTACGTTAGAATGGTCTGAAACCACATGGGACTCTAGAAGAATCTCTTTGCCAAGGGGACTGAGTCTGCTGAGAAGAATGTGGGAGAGGCATCCCAGCTATAGGTAGAAGTGCAATGCCAGGTAATTGCTGCAATCTGATCTCTCTCCTTTCTTGAATATGGGTACAATTCTGGCATCTCTCAGGTCACTGGGAATCTGGTCACGATTCCAGAATGTCATAATTCAGCTTTTTTCCCCACCCTACTTACAAATTTCAGCTGGTGTTCCATCAAGCCCACACACTTTGTTGTTCATCTGCCCAATGATTTTCAAGGCCTCTTGACAGGTTGGTGGGTCTGCAAGGCAGTTCTTAATGGGGCATTGTGGAATGGCTTTGATGGCATTATCTTCAACATTAGAATCTCAGTTCAGAAGCTCTCAAAACTGTTCCTTCTACTATACATAGACACAGATTCATAGATGTTAGGGTTCTTCTACTATACACTGATAAGGGAACCGTCTCCAAGGAGTGTTGTTCCATCTTCAGACCTCAGGGGGCAGCTCCTTGTATGCTTGATACATAAAGAACTTTGGTTGCACTGAAGAAACTATACATATTGTAGATGTCAGCAAACTTTTGGATCTCTTTCTTTTGTCCTCCCACCACTCGTTCTTTTGTTCTTCAATATTCCTCAGGGTCTCTTGATTTAATAATACACTAAGTGTCTTGATTTTGTTTGGAGTTGATGTCATTCTGCCAAGCTTTGAAGGCTCTCCTTGTCAACAAGAGCTTAAATTTCCATATCAGTCCCATCAAATCGTCCTGATGTTTCTTTGTGGAAAAGCCCAGAGATTCTTCACGTGCCTCATATATGCCTTTCTTGAGGCTCTCCCAATGATCAATGGCCTCAAGATCATCAGGGAGGTTGGAGAGTTTCTCATTAAGGTGCTTCTGGAAATAATCACTTTTAGCAGACTCTTTCAAGCACTCAGTACTGAATCACTTCCTCGGTTGCTTCTTTTGCTTACACTGTTTTGGAGTGGTATGACCTGATATAGATTCATAGATATTAGGGTCAGAAGGGACCTCAGTAGGTCATCAAGTCTGACCCCCTGCCCTAGGAAGGAAAGAGCACTGGGGTCAGACGACCTCACCTAGGTGCTTGTCCAGTCTCATCTTGAAGATTCCCAAGGTAGGGGACAACACCACCTCCCTTGGAAGCTCACTCCAGATTCTGGCAATTCTTACTGTGAAGTTCTTTCTAATATCCAACCTAAATCTTCTCTCCGTCAATTTGTGGCCATTGTTCCTAGTTACTCTAGGGGGTGCCCTAGTAAATAGAGCATCTCCTAATCCCTGCTGCCCATCCCGGATGAATTTACAGGCAGCCACAAGATCATCTCTCAGCTCTCTCTTGCAAAGGCTGAAGAGATCTAGGTCCCTCAATCTCCCATTGCAGGGCCTTTTCTGCAGGCCTCTGACCATATGAGTGGCCCTCCTCTATACACTCTCAAGATTCTCCACATCTCTTTTGAAGTGCAGCACCCAAAACTGGATGCAGTACTCCAACTGGACTGACCAGTGCCACAGAGGGGAAGCATTACCTGCCTGGACCTGTTCGTGATGCACTTGCTAATGCATCATAAAGTGTGGTTAGCCTTGTTGATCACTTCGTCACACTAACAACTCATGTTCATCGTGGAGTCGACTATGACTCCCAAGATCCCTTTCCGCTGCCATACTGCTGAGAAGGTCATCCCCCAGCCTGTGTGTTGGTGGGTTTTTTTGCCCTAGTGCAGCACTTTGCACTTGTCTTTGTTGAACTGCATCCCATTTCATTCTGCCCATTTTTCCAACTGGTCCAGATCCACCTGGATCTGTTCCCTACCCTCCAGTGTGTTAACTCTGCCCCATAATTTGGAATCATCTGCAAGCTTGGACAGGGTGCTCTCCACACCCTCGTCCAAGTCACTGATGAAGACACTGAAAAGCACCGGTCCACGGACTGAGCCTTGCAGGATTCCGGTGCCCACCTCTTTCCAGGTGCACATCAATCTGTCCACCACCCCTCTCTGGGTGCGACCCCTAGGCCAATTTGCCACCCACCTAACCATGTAATCATCTACATCACCGCCTGTCAGTTTACTTATGAGAACAGAATGCAATACCGTACCAAAGGCTTTCTTAAAGTCTAGTTAGATGACATCTACCTCAGCTCCTGTGTCTAAGCATTTTGTAACCTGGTCATAAAAAGAAACAAGGTTAGGCAGGCAGGATCCACCTGGAATGAATCTGTGCTGATTTCCTTTCAGCATTATTTCCCCTGCTGGGCTCCCACAAATGTGATCCTTAATAATTTTTTCCAGAGTTTTCCCAAGGATCGAGGCCAACTGACCTATAGTTTCCCAGTTCCTCCCTCCTCCTCATCTTGAAAATAGGAACCATACTAGCCCTTTTCTAGTCCTCTGGGACCTAACCAGAGACCATGAGTGCTCGAACAGCCATGCCAGCAGCTCTGCTATGACACTAGCCAATTCCTTCAGCACCCTTGGATGAAGTTCATCTGGACCCGCTGATCTGAACACATCCAGCCCCTCCAAGTACCCTTTCACTAAGTCTGCACTAACAGTTCATGGGCTGGTATCCCTCCTGTGTCTATTTATGATGCAATTTGGAGATCTGTCTTTGTCTGTGTCTAGGAATGCAGATGCAATGAACTCATTACAGAGCTCAGCCTTGTCCCTCGTCTCTGTCACCAATTGCCCCAGTTTGTTCTGTAGAGCTGCTATGCTACCTGGCGCCTTCCTTTTGCTCCCTATATACCTGAAGGACGTTTTGTTGTCCTTAATTTTTGTCGCCAGCCTAAATTCTAATCCTGCTTAGGCCTTCCTAACTGATTCCCTGCTAGTGCGAGCCAGGGAGGTAAACTACTCCTTGGTAGCTTCCCCGTTTCCACAGCCTGTATACCTCTTTCTTTGCCCTTTGGCTTTCCTGGACTTCCCTGTTCAGCCAAGAGGGCTTCTTGGCCCCTTTTCCCCTTCTATGTGCAATGGGATTGTCTCCATCTGCACCTGTAGGACCGCTCCCTTGAAGAACAACCACCCTTTTGCCAATGCTCTTGTGCTTTAATGCCTCAATAACTAATCTCCTGAGCACACTGAAGTTAGCCTTTCTGAAGTCTGGCACTTCAGCCCTGCTGGCTAGTTTACCCACCCTTCACCAGATAATGAATTCAATCAATCGATGGTCACTATCCCTTAGGTTACCTTGTACCTGCAGATTTCCCACCAAGTCATCCCCTGTAGCTAACACAAAGGCCAGCAAAGTGTTTCCCCTAGTGGGATCGTATACCTCCTGTGTTAAGTGGAGGTTCTGTAGGCAGGTTAAGAACCTACATGAGTGGTTAGATTTGGCTGACTGCTCCTCCCAACAGATGTCAGAGTAGTTTAGGTGATGAAGTATATTAAAACAATAATCAGTCCAGCAGCCATCTGCGCTGGTCATAGCTCTGGTGATACGGACATTGCAACAGTCCTGGGTACACACTATGACACAGTCATTCAGGTGCCAGTGTCTTGAGTCACTGTGCATCCATGCTGTCTTCCATTTGTTGCTCTGACAGAATATGGAGTTTGCTATGGTGAGATCATCCTCCAAACCTCTTGCTCAGAAGAATTATTCCATTTGAATTGACTGGAATTCTTGGAATTCTCCATCATACTGAAAACCCCAGGAATCAAAAGCCACTTACATATACTCTCTAAAACAAATCACTGTACTTCTCCTTTAAGTAGAAACCAGGTTAATCAAATCTAAAAATACAAACTCAAGTTAAAGTTACTACCAGCACCCAAAATAGCAGCCAAAATGTATATGCATGCAGCTTGTCTGAGGTTACCTACATTCCCTGGAACAGTTTGTAATTGTGGTTTCTAAGGAGCTGGAGAGAGGTGGTTTGCATTCATCATCTATTCAAGTCACTACAATGACTGCCCTCAACTGGTGAGAAAAATAACAATTTATCCTCAGTCACTGTCTTGTTTCTGTCCTCCAACTGGAGCAAAGTCAAAAGGAGCCAGAAGACTTGTATACATCATAATACCTGCAGGGGAGAATAATCTCTTCACCACAAAGATATGTCAGTTTTAGCTGCCCACAGATGATTCTTTGTTTGATATAGTCCCTCAGGCCATAGGCTCCTAAGGGACCCTGAACTGCATTGTAATTTGATTTTTCCTTGTTTTAGTAGCAATATGGATGGAGAAAGCTATGCTTCCCCTTCCTGTACAATTATTTCTAGTGTAATAAACAGGCTCAACAATTTTTTTAAAGTTTGTCAATCTGACATGAATTCTAGCTTGGATTCCCTTTCACAACTGTGATTTTCCATGGGTGACTATGAATATAAGCTGAGGAGACAACAGCAAGTCAAACACTCCAAAAAACAATCTTCCCCTGTTCAGGCACCTCAGTGTGAAATAGAGCATACAACTTCTGCAACAGGTTTCAGCCTCCTCCCAGCTCGGGAGGCAGAGCTCAGATCCATCAGGTACCACCAACAGATAAGCTCCTCCTCGATTTTAACCTTTTCAAACAAGTGCTCCACTAGGTACTTTAGGACAAAGGCATAACAGTCCCTGACTGAGAACTGCCTACTTAACAAGTTTGTTTGGACACCAAGCTTCCCCTCAACAGAAGAGGGAGGGCTAGAGGAAGTTCTTCTCTGCCCAAATTAAAGATTATCTCTTTTCCCTACACAGGACAAATGGACACAGAGCTGCTCTGCTTCTTCAAACCTATCCCAGCAGAGACCTTCACAGATCATGATAAACTTTTGTTGAAGAAGCAGCTGGAGGCAGTTTCCAGGAAGCTCAGCTCTGGCTCAGTTTATTCTGAGCCACCCAATGACTCTCTTTACTGGTTTCCTTCTTGTACTGGACTCTCCAAGCCCTCTTCTGACCAGCGTGTTTAACTGCCAACATCTTTTCATGGCTTTGCTATGTCATATCTGGGGATTTGGGTTTTCCATTTGCCATGGAAAAAGCAGATTTTCTCCTTTAAAGAAGAAAAACATGAGAAACCCACAGTTTCCCTTTGCAGATTGGCAGAATTCCAACCTGCAAGAGGCTGCTTGGGACTGGGAGCCATGAGACACAGGAAGTGCCTACATGCATGTGTGCACGTGTGCGTGGCCAGCAAAACAGCCAGACAGCAGTGGACAGCAGCTCCCCCAGTTGCCTGCAGGTAAATGTAAAGGGGGGGGGGAGCAGACTGAGGCCCTCACGACGAGCGAGGGAGTGGGGCAGGGTTGCCAGCTGGGGCTAGTGATGCTGCCTACCCAAGGTGGTGCCTGGGGCGCGAATGTGTGGCTGCTGGGGAAGTGGGACAGAGCCAGAGATGGCTCTTCTGGGGAGTGGCAAGGAGGCCAGCTCTCCACCCCTGTACACACTCTCAGGGATGAGTTGGGCACCAGAAGTGACCCACTGGGGAGGGTATGGGGGGCATATGTGCAGGCCAAGGGAGGATACAGTCAGCCCACTGCAGGCTTAGGGCTCCCTGCCCTGCTGCCCTCCCCTCAGGGGCCTCCACGGGCAGTGACAGGCACATGACACTGTGCACCTCCCGAGGCAGTGGGTCGCAGAGCCCAACCTGCAGCAGCAGCCTGCCTCCACCCTGTGCACAAATCTGGGTGGCATGCACCCCCCATGCCTCCCCTGGGGTACACACGCAGCAGCAGGAGCCACCCCCCTACACCTCTGGACAAGCTGCTTGGGTTCCGACCATCCCATGACCCCACCCCAGGCCTCACTCCCTCCTTCACTGTGAGGGCCTTGATTTGCTCCCCCCTCTTCCCCTTCAGCCTTGACTGCTGTGCTGGGCAGCGCTCCACACACTCCTGGACTGCAATCCTGGCTGCATGCAGGCTGCAGCTGCATGTCTGAGTCTGTGCGCATCCCTCTCCTCCCCCACTCCCCTGCCGCAACTGCCTAGACCCCATGCCTAGACTGCCCTGCAGCCATCTGCTGCCACACATTTCAGGGAGCTAAGGCCTGGCCTTCTGCCACCTATCGCACTGTGCGAGGGACACTGCTCCAGCAAGCACTGGGTGCCTTTGCAAAAGTGGCTTCTCTTCAGCAGCTGCAGGAGCTTGCCTGTGTAGGGCCCACTGGCACTCAAGCAGTGTGTCCGGAGCTGCTGTACACTGCCCCACCTGTCCACGATGGCAGCAGCATGGGCTGTGTGGGGAGCAGGGCTACAGGGTGGTGGGGGTGGGGGGGTGTGCACATACACACACACATATTTATAAATGCAAACCAAACAAAAAAAGGTTTATTTATGTCAGTAGTTTAAAAAGGCTTGAACTATTACTTAATATTAGTTAATCGGATAGGCATCAGCCAATATGGTTGGTTAAGTATCGGCTATCCTTATTGGCCAAGAAAAGTTTGAATTAATACACACCCAAACAAATTAAAATCAAAATGCCAAAATATATAGATATTTAGAATTTATTTTATTATAATCATTGAGGCACTGGCAGGGTTCCAAACTGCTTTAACATTGTAAATATATCAATAAAATATTGTGTTCAACTGATACCTACATATATATTGGCATTTCATTTTAATCATGGGAAAATGTGCATTTTAGGTTTTTTAAAATCAGAGAATTTTGGAATTTTTTTTTAATCAGAGAAATTAGGAAAACCAGGATCCCTAGTGATATCTCTGCCCCAGGTTCAAATTATTGTACTAGGGATTTGGGGAAGAAAAGTTGTATACAAAGATGTTTAATTTTTCCCCAAGATGCATCCCTAAACAAAACAGAATGACTGACATTTATATAAAAGAATTCAAAATTCAGGTAAGGAGCACTAGTAGGAAATGAAAGGATTTTTGTGTTTTAAACTTTGAAAAAACCAAGTCCCTTTCAGGCTAGTCTTTACAGACATCACACAGTACAAAATCAGGCCAGGGTGGGGTAAGTAAAGTAGCTTTTTTCAGGAACAAGCAAAAGAAGTTATGATGTGTATGACACTTAACATTCCTATATAAATATAATTAAAACTGATAGTCTTAAGAGCCCAAGCAGCAAGGATTTTTCATGATATCTTTTAAGGGACTAATTGTCTAGCTGAGAGCGCTGTTGGACAAGATTTTGAACACTGAGCTTTTGACCTGAAGGGCACCTGATGCCCAAAAACTTGTTCAACACCTCTCCCAACTATACAGATAGTCCAACAGCAGTACAAGCCTACTCCTACTAAGAGTCAAAGCTATGATCTCTAATGCAGTAAATTTTTCAAGCCAACTTTTTGGTAATCTCATTTCTTGTTCAAATGGATTTAGAACACAACAGACAACCAAGCTTACACTTAAAGACAGGCAGTTTGCTTCCTTCCCTACCACAGCAATTCCCATTGCCAGACTGCTCAGGGCAAATTCAGCTGAAAGCCTACAACGTACGTCAACAACTGCATTTGAAAGAACCAGAGTAACAGGAAGTGTACTGGAGAGTCCACAAACTCTCAAAAACTCATGAGAGCCATCCGTCCCTAACAGAAGCAAAACCTAAAAGATCTATTCTCAAGGAGAGGCACCAAGAGAAATCCACACATTTTCCTTCCTAAACTAGAAGCAAACATTTAGAACTACTAGTAGTAGCCAGTTTCCTCCCTGTATTATGGAAAAACTGACCAAAAGCAAAGTCCTTTCTTAAGAAGAAAATATATACTTTCCAGCAAGGTTTTTCCTTCTAGAAAGAAGAATTAAATGAGACTTATCCCAAATAGGAATACTGCAAGGTTATTCTTCTCCCAGGACCACAAACTCCAGCTACAAAAGCCTAAGTACATTCAGTACAACTTGTGTAAAAGAATTAAGGCAATGGATAAATCAGGGTGGACTGATTTTAATCGAGTCAATTTAAATCACTGATTTAAGTCAGCAAGCCCAAAAGCCCAATTTAAATAATTGATTTTCTATCAACTTTCCCATTGTATTTTTTTAAAGAACGGTTATTTTTAAGGGTTGATATAATAATTAAAATGTAATTAATTTATATAATATAATTATAATTAAACTAAATATAATGTTACAGTATATTTGGTACATATGCTTCCTAGGTATACAAACATACATACACACTTAATATATTTGGATTGTTAGCAATCCTACCTTTTATAAAATGGTGAAATATATATTTCTTATTCACCAGATTTACTTTTTCTTCTAATTGATATTCAGCTGGTTTAAAACGGTAATTTGAATTTAATTAAAAACACAAAACCAGCACTTCAAATTTATTAAACAAAATTTTAAGGCTTTGGAACAAGAAACATTTTTTTTTTAATCAAAACATGGTGCACATTTACAACTAACTAATGTTCTAAAAACTAGTTTTAAGCTGATATGGTGTGAGAAGCGAACTATATTTAGTGAAACCAATTATTTCAAGTTACCCTGGGGAAAGTTTTATAAAATGCCTTGGCAAAAGTTATTTAAGTTCCTACTTGCCTAATTCTCTTGAAAGTGAGACTGGGGGGTTTTTTTCTTTCTTTTTTTTTAACCTAGGTTGTTTTGAAAATTTTTACCCCCTTTTTTCAAGTTTTTAGAACTCATTAATCTCATCCTCCTCCCCCTTTTTACTCATAAACAAAGGGGGGAAAAAAGCTTTCCAATTTTTTCAATTCCCAATCCAATTTCTCAGCTTTAAATGAACCAGTCCAAATGAAGAAAATATTCTTTATGCACCTGGAGAGGAGGCTACTACTGAAAAAAGCCAGTTTAGCACTTCAAAAAAACTCTGGGCATTTTTACATATGCAAAGGCCGCAGCGCCAGGCACTTTTAAAAGCACCTGGTGCTGCAATGCTTACAGTTGTATAAGCAACTAAATATGCATTAGCACTGAGAAAATGGCCGTGGCACGCTTTTAAACGAAAACACATCAGAGGTGCTTTAGTCCAAAAATGCACAACTGCCATTTTCTGTGTGCTGATGTGCATTTTGCCAATTATACAACTGCATATGGCGTGGCGCAGTTTGCCTCAGTTCATGTGCAGAACAGACTTGATTAATCAAATCTGCTCCAAAGCAGCAGATTTCTGGCATGTCGCAGCACAGAGAAGTATGTGCATAAACGCCCTCTGGTTTCAGGTGCTCTGCTACTGACTTCCACCGCTTCAGTGATGCGACTTTCTTTAAGAAATCCATAGTAAACTTATACTGCTTGAATTGTTCACTTCTAGCCCTGACATTTATTATGGTTGGCACGACTGATGGGTGATCAGTACCTGTCCACAGAGACTGGGTGGGACTCCTCATGAGTGGAGCGCAGCCATAGAGGGGACTGGGTAGGGAAGAAAGGTGGAGGTGCAGCTCTGTATGTGAAGGAGCAGTACACCTCCTTGGAGGCCAACATCGACTCCAAAGAAGAAACCATCTGGGTCAAGCTGTGTGAGGGGAGGAACGCTCAGCCAAGTCAGACTGGTCACACTATAGCAGAAAGCCTGCTTTGTACATTTCGCTTCTGAACACTGACACAACAGAAGCCCCTTCTTGCCTACATCTCCCCTCACATTTTGTGCATTTCATTTTCCTTCTAAGTATTGTCAGAGACCTAACCCATTCACTGCATGGGCGTGGCAAGGCTCAGAACAAGCCAGAAAGCTGAAGCTGCTTTCTGTAGGAGAAACCTACAAACGACATCTACATATCAATTAAGCTGTGTCACTAAAGAAGAAAAAGAACTAAAATATGCACTTCAAAACTGTAAATATATCCTGGTGCTAACTTAGCTCACTTACTGTCCCCAGTAGCCTTTGATTCTAACTACCTCACATTGCATTTTTATATATTTCTGACAGTGTGTTTTTATCTTTCATCTGTCTCATCTTTACCGTGGCATTTTATATTTTATACTTTTAAACTCTTAATGAATGTACTCCCTATAGAATGAAGTTACACCCTGGACCATTGTTAAAGACTGCAATGAAATTGTAAAGTGATAAAATCTTCTATATTGGGCTGGTCCCCCTTGAGCAAATGCTAGTGTATGATGATCAGTAGGTAATTAAATGACAGTAGACTAGGCAGAGTTTATTTTCAACTTTACAACACTTTATCCGATGCAACGCCATGCCAGCAAACAAGTTCGCTGTGTCGCCCATCTCCCTGAGGAATATCTGCCCAAACTTCCTTGGATACTTTTTTTAAGAAAGCAGATGACTCCAGAAAAACCTGCAGCCAAGACTCCTGACAAGACTCCAGCCAAGAGCCCTTCAAAAATTCCAACCAAGAGCCTTTCAAAAAGTGCAGCAAAGTCACCTCAAAGAAGTCATTCCAAATCAATGTGACTGCTATTTACAAAATAGATACATTAATATAGCTATATTACTCATCTATAATTGATCGAGTATAAAATTCTAGGGTATTTTTGGTGAAAATAGGGTATCGGGCCTTGCTTCAGGAACCAATCCCCCATTTATAACATTGCTTTTTTAATGAGAAAATTGGTTCAGAGTTACGTTTCAACTTGAAACGCAGTTTTCAGGAACCAATTATGTCCTAAGTCCAAGGATGGCCTGTATATAAGGTTTGCCTTGTATAATTTTCAAGGTATAGAATCTAATTATTGAAGGTCTACCTTGAATACGTCCCCACTCCAACTGCTACAGCAGGAGAAATGAATCTGGAGGGTCAGGTAGCCACTTCCGTCTTCTGCTTCCCCCCACCCCACCCCTCAATTTTTCTTCTGACAATCTCTTCCACCTCTCTTTACTGTCAGACCCTGCCCTCCATGAGTACATGGAAGCAAAGAGCAAATTTGAAAACAATGACCTTGAAATTAAACATGGCTACAGCAATTCACATACACCCACAGATCATTCAGAACTGATGCATATTGCCTTTCTTTGAAACTGCTGAAAGTTTAAGTACAGGTACTCCATAAAAACACTTTGAACAGCACTTTGGCACCTATTAACATATGTTAATATGTTATATTAACATATGTACAAACTATGCATGTTAGTCCAAAATCAAAGGTTTATGACTTGCCATATAGTACATTGGGCTGAGCCCCACCAGGGTCAATAGGATTTCAAGCTGTGGTCACCCCACAGGTCAACATTTGTGCATACTCAGATACCCTTCACAAAGAATTCATGTGCTTATTAGCCCCCACTCATGACTAGAACCAGGTTTTATTGTCAAGAGTCTTGGAATGCTCTAAAAATTTATATGCAGATGAAGTGCAGGACAACCTAGTCTGGCTTTAACTGAGGGCAGAGCCAACTAATCATATTCACCAGGCTGAGAGAGGGGGTGACAGGGGGATTCTGGGTGAACTGCTTGGGACCTCATTTGGTGATGTTTGCCAGGCATTTAAGGCTGTGTGATTCCAGGAATCACTGGAAATGGGAAAGAAAGGCACAGCTCAGCTGTGGTAGTGAAGAGGAAGTCAAACTGTACACACCATAATTACTCTTCATGACTTGGGGAGGGGGAAGAGGGGGGAAAAAAAAAGAGTTGGCCATGAGGGGGATTGTGCCATATTCCTGGTGGACTGCCCAAATCTAGCCTTCCAGTAAACTCCCATCAGCATGTTTGCCCAACGTGGGCAATGCATTTTATAGTCATGGTCAGTGTTGGCTGCACTTAATCAGCTTCACAGTTGCTTTCCATTGGTGAGCGTTTTTAGCAGCAGTTTAATGACAGACAGCGTACTTAATAAGGTTTCCTTGTATGCAATAGGGATCTTTGTAAATCACACCGGAAATGCCCCCTGCACTTTAAAACCATAGTTTTTGCTTCCCTGGTGATCAGCAGCAAATGGCCCAGGCAGTGGGGCCCCTCCGCCAATCAGAG